>NC_045448.1:80921091-80980779 GCF_002776525.5 Piliocolobus tephrosceles | reverse complement strand
TAAAATAAAATAAAATAAAATAAAATAAAATAAAATAAAATAAAATACAAAAAAAGCTAAAGGAGAAAATTCACACAATTGTATCAACTGATGCAGAAAAAGCAATTGGCAAAAATCAATAACCATTCATGATTAAAAATAAACTCTCGGAAGAATATGAATAGCAGGGAACTTTTTCAACCTGATATAATGTATCTACCAAAAAAAAAAAACAAAACAAAACAAAACAAACAAACAAAAAAAAACTATAGCCAGCATTACAGTTAATGCTGAAAGACTGAATGATTTTTCCATAAGATTGGAAACCAAGGATGTCTATTCTCACCACTTTTATTCAACATAGTGTTCTAGCCAGTTCAATAAGGCAAGAAAAGGAAATAAAAGGCATAGAGATTGAAAAAGAAAAAAAAAAAGTATATTGCACATGATAGGATTGTCTACCTAGAAAAATCTAAGGTATCTACAAAAAACTCCTAGAACACATAAGGGAGTTCAGCAAGGTTGCAGGATACAATATACATGAAACATAATTCTATTTCTTATGCTAGTAATAAACACCTGACATGGAAATTAAAAATATAACACCATTTACAATCACTCAAAACAGAACACATTTATATGTCAATCCAATAAAACATATACGGAATTTGTTGACTGAAAACTATGCAATGATGATAAAAGGAATTAAACACCTAATAGAGAGACATACTGTGTCCATTGGTTGGAAGATTCAAGGTAATAAAGACATCAGTTCTACCCAAATTGATATACTGGTTAACATGATTTCTAGCAAAATCCAAGCAAAACTTTTGTATATATAAATAACATTATTCTAAAATGTATATGAGAAGGCAAAGGAACTAGAATACTGAAAACAATTTTAAAAAAGAAGATTAAAGAGGGAAGAATCTATTTAACTCAATATTGAGATTTATTTTATAGTTACAGTAATCAAGACTGTCATATTGGTGGAAAAATCAATGCACAGTACAATGGAACAGAACAGAGAACCCAGAAATGGACACATTTTTGACAGAAGTACAAAATCAATTAAATGGGGAAGAGGTAGCTTTTTATACAAATGGTTCTAGAGCGACTGGATCTCCATAGGCAAAAAAGTGAAGCCTGACTTATATTTTACACCTTACATGAAATTAACAGAAAATAGATCACAGCTCAAATGCAAAATGGAAAAATATAAAACTTTTGGAAAAAATAGGAAAATACTTTTAGGATCTAGGACTAGGAAAGAAGTTCTTAGACTTGATACCAAAAACACAATCTACGAGAGGAAAAGTACATAAATTGAACTTCAAAATTGAAAACTTTTGCTCTGTGAAAGGTCCTGTTAAGAGGATTAAAAAAGAAGTTACGGGCCGGGCATGGTGGCTCACACCTGTAATCCCAGCACTTTCGGAAGCTGAGGTGGGCAGATCACTTGAGGTCAGGAGTTCGAGACCAGCCTGACCAACATGATGAAACACCATCTCTACTAAAAATACAAAAATTAGCCATGGTGGTGCATGCCTGTAATCCCAGGTACTTGGGAGGCTGAGGCAGGAGAAATTAGAAATGGACAAAATATATGAAGGGGCATTCCAACCAAGGAGATATATGGTTAGCACATGAAAAGATATTCAACATCATTAGTCATTAGGAAAGCACAAAATAAAATCACACTGAGATATCACTATATACCTATCAGAGTGGCTAATTTTTAAGTTGTGAAAATACCAAATGCTGGCAGGAATTCAGAGAAACAGGATTACTTCATACATTGTGATGAGAATGTAAAATGTTACAGCTAATCCGGAAAGCAATCTGGCAATTTCTTAAAAAAACTAAACAACGTGTGGTGGCAGAGGATATAGGGAACATATCTGTACCTTCTTCTCAATTTTGCTGTGAACCTTAAGTTGCTCTAAAAAATAAACTTTATTTAAAAACAACAAAAAAAACAAAAAACTAAACATGCAAATTGTGTTTCTGGGCATTTATCCCAGAGAAATGAAGTCCTGTGTTCACACAAAAACTAGATACACATGTTTTTCATGGCTTTACTCATAATAGACCAAACCTGGAAACAACCCACATGTCCTTCAATGGATAAATGGTCCAACTGAACAACCTGCATGAATCTCCAGAGAATAATGATAAGTAAGGAATCCCAATCCCCAAATGTCACAGACTGTATGGTTCCATTTGTATGACATTCTTTTTTTTTTTTTTTTTTTTTGAGACGGAGTCTCGCTCTGTCACCCAAGCTGGAGTGCAGTGGCGTGGCGTGATCTCGGCTCACTGCCAGCACCGCCTCCCAGGTTCACACCATTCTCCTGTCTCAGCCTGCCGAGTAGCTGGGACTACAGGTGCCCACCACCACACCCGGCTAATTTTTTGTATTTTTAGTAGAGATAGGGTTTCACCGTGTTAGCCAGGATGGTCTCGATCTCCTGATCTCATAATCCGCCCGCCTCGGCCTCCTAAAGTGCTGGTATTACAGGCGTGAGCCACCGTACCTGGCCTGTATGACATTGTTAAAACAACAAAACTATAGCAATGGAGAACGGACTAGTGGTTGTCAAGGGATAAGGAGAGGGCGAGGCTGGTAGGGAAGTGGGTGTTGCTATTGAAGAGCAACATGAGTGATACTTGTAGTGATAGATGTAGTCTGTATCTCACTGTATCAAAGACAACATCTTGGTTGGGATATTGTACTACACTTTTACAAGATGTTACCATTGTGGGAAGCTAGGGAAAGAGTATATAGGTCTCTGTAGTATTTATGACATGTGAAATGCATGTGAATAGATGATTATCTCAAAATTTTTCTGTTTCAATATATGAGACAGTACATGGTATTTCAAAACTCTTTAAGAGGTTGTGCTTGAGTCAAAATGCTTGAAGACCACTGATCCAGAAGATTGATGGACAGAGGCCAAGAAGGAGCACAGACCTTGGGGCAACCTTGCTCTCTGATGATCTCTTTGGTCCAGAATTAATTGGGTGGAAGAGGCTACTTCTGAGACTTTTGTATTCAAAAGCACCACATTGAAGTGATGCAGGGTGATGAGGTTGAGTTTTTTAAAAATTAAGTTGCTTTTTAACTAATTGATCAGTTTCATATTTGAAATCTCATGAGAGGCTCAGCAAGCTATATCACATAGAAATAAAAACAATGTGATGACAAAAGAGCTTGAATTTCCATGGATGGGAAAGGGAATTGTTAAACTTCCTGCCAGTCTGTATGCTTGATCTTTGATTGGTGAGCGCTGCCCCCAGCTAAGGCAAGCACAGCCTCCACTCATCACCTTTTGTAGCTGCAGAACTGAGGTGTGGAACACCAGTAAACTGCAGGAATTGGCACCTGTGACACAAATGTGTCAAGGAAGAGCACATGTCACAGACATGCATTATCTTTTAAATATGTCTGTTTTCTCTATGTGGTTGCGTTAAACATTCTCAGACAGAGCAAGTGTTAGCAAATTAGAATAACTACCTTCCCTTGACCTAATTCTGACAGTGTACACAGCACCAGAACAGCTGAGAAAAAAAATAGAAACCATTCATCTGTCCAAGTTCCACTTGATATGGTTTTGATAAACAAAAATTGGTCACGAATCTTCACTCAACTGATGAACAGATCTGATGCAACACATACACACATCTAACAGGCAGTCAATTGGGATTTTTCCAGTTGTCGTGCACTCATATTACAGGCCCAGTGTTGAGAATAAAGGAACTAAATTCCCCTTGAAGTTCAGGGTCCTGTAGGACCTATGAGATACTCTCCATTCCTGCTGGGCTTTCTGAGAATTGTCAAAGAACCCTTTCTCACACCAACCACGCCCCCGCTTTCCTGTTCAATATAAGTGACAGAGTGGCGAGAAAGGTAGGAGCATTTTTGGAAACTGTAGTCTTTATTAAATGCAGTTTTGCCTTATTCATCACCTCTTAGGGAGGATGAAAGAACATATTTTTCTACCCTGAGATGAAGAGGATAACCTGAAAAGATTGAGGAAGTTTGCAACAAGGAAAGAAAAGAGAAGGTTTACATTCTATTCCCCTTCGCAGTGTATATCTTAGCGAGCGAACTAGCTGATCTGCACTACACCACCAGAGTGGGAAAACCAGAAATTGGGACAGAAAATCTCATGGAGAGGGGTAGAACAAGAAGTATCAGTTCTCCTTCCCCCTTCTCTTGAGTTCCTCATTTTGGATAAGATAAACATCAAATGTTGCTTGGATTTAAAGTTCTGAGAAGGTAAATTTGGGGGCCTCTGTATTTCTAATACAACTCTAGTTTGAGGCTTAAAAGAAAGTAAGTATGGTTCTACCAACTGAAGGATGTGACCAAACGGATCACCACAAGTAGGTATCTGTTCACAGATGTGTGTCTCACCAGCAATGCATGTAGTACCCACCACCTAACTGTGGTGAGGCTGAATAGCAGTCACAGCTAACCAGGGGTGAAGCTCAGCTGTGTCAAGTGAGGAGACTCTCATCTATTCCTTCTCCATTTCTCTCATCCACTAGCACCATAATTAAAAGAGGGCATGATGTGTGAGCACCAAACCAACCTACATTTTTCTCCTTTCTCCTAAGCCTAGATTGCTAAATGGGGCACCAGCCCAGGCACAGAAGAGAGATTACTAGCTATGAAGCACAGTGAACCTTAGAAATCCAAATTCGTATTTGTAAGTAAATGCACACAACTGAAAAATGATAGACTCTCAGCAAATTTTAAGAGAGCTACTGCAAAGTAGGAAAGAGGATTCATCATACCAAGTTCTGGGCAGCTGTTAGAAACCATAAAACCACCATATTTCTATCGCGAAGACGAACGTCTTCAGATATGTTGGTGGTACAAAGTGTGTAGTGGATGGGATTCACGATGAGTTTTGAATGATTGGCTAGAGTTGGAAGATTAGCCAAAGTTCTTCTGGAGTAAGAGGCAAACCATCAAGAGGAATGGCTTCCCAGAGTTAGGGACTGGGTTTAGAGCCTTATAACTCAAAATGTGATCCAGGATCAATGGCATCCACATCACCTTGGAGGCTGTTAGAAATGTACAATCTCGGTCTCACCTCACACCTACTGATTCAGAATCTGCATTTACGAAAGCCCCAGGTGATTCATATACATGCTAATATTTGGGCAACAGTGGCCTAGAGCACTGGATAAGAGAAGGCCTCAGGTAGACATGGATGCTGAAAGTTCCAGAAGCCCAAGGTGAATCATCTCTACTTCACATCCAAGAACTGCTTTGAGAAAATAGTTTATGTGAATACAATGGTCATACATGAACATATGGATTTGAATCTCAATGACACAAAAAATACCCAACACTAATATAATTTTAATTTTGAGAGGGTTAAATAGCCCAAGAGAACACAGCTACAGCAGGACAGTAGATAGCAATGATAGAAAAGAATACGAGGAAGGTGTCACACAGTTGCAATAAAGGCAGCTCAGGGCTTGCCAGTCTGCCTCAGCTCTCCCTGATATCCCATTTTCTGAACCAACTTCCATTGAGTTTGATTTCAGTACCCTACAGGTCAGCATTTTAAAAAAGAGAAACAAAGCCAAGAACTCACTGGCAAGCAAGTAATTGGGGAGGGAGGTGGGAAGGAAAGGAAGGACTACCAAGATATTAAGTGGATGATTTTGTGGCAGAAACAGTGTTCCTCATCAATTACTCCATTTGTTTTCCTGTATTTCCCAGCCTTAATTGAGGTTAGGCTTGATCATGTGGTGAGTTGCACACAATGAATTATAAGCTAAAGTGAGTTACATTCCTTCTGATATTAAAGAGCTGGAGAACTGTCACTCTTGTTCTCAGCCACAGTGACTGGAAAAGCTCTACATCAGCAGTCCTCAAACTGTGATCCAAGGACCCCTGAGCTTTCTTAAGACCATTACAGAGGTTCAAGAGATTGTCTCTTTTATAATCACATTTCTGTGAAAGCCTAGGTTTTCTCTTCAAGCAAAAAAGCATATGGCAATAGATTAAGTGCAGAAGCAGATATGGGAATCCAGCTGTCCTTAACTAAGCTAGACATTAAAGAGACAAGGAAGTGCAAAACAAAGTCGCTCTTTTGTTTTGTTTTGGAAAATATAGTCATTTTCCATGAAGTGTTATTTATCTTAACATGTATTAGCTCTATACTTACTTTTAATGAGTAAATAAACATTTTAAATCTCAGTTTTAGTGTATAATACAGTAAATGTCTATAGTTATAACTCATATGAACAAATGTCTTCTATATATTTTTTAAGAATGTAAAGGAATCTAGGAAATCAAAAAGTTTGAGAATGGCTGTTATTAAAGGTGGAGGCTCCACCAGCCTGGAGATCTGGGCTGACAAGTGGAGGAGACACACAGGACTCACCCCTGCAGCTGCTTCCACTTAGCAGGTATCAGGAGTGAGAAATAACTCTTTGTGTTATTAAGCCACTGGGATGGGGATTAGGTAGGTTCTCAGCACAATCTTGTCTACCCTTACAAACACAAAATGCCTATAGAGGCCTAGAGCACTTTATGAGGCCAAAAGACCTAATAGAGTATGACTTTCTGTCCCTAAGAAAATTGCCTTAATGTCATACGTTTTCAGGCTCCCTACCCCTCATAATCACATTCAATATTCGGAATATATTTCTTAGCTCGGTTTATTCCTGGAACTTGGCTCCCGGCGTTGTGGATACCCACACCATGATAAGCTATCTCCCCAGTAGCAGTGTCTCTTCAAGAAACATCATCTCATTTTTCAGGGCACCACCTGAAAATATCTCTTCTAATTAAACCAGTGGGCGATTCACCTTTCCAATAGCTAGAGGCCCTTCTGAGATGCCGTTTTATATCTTTCTAAAATACCAACAGGAAAAAAATGCTTAATAGCCAAAAAGCCATGAGCCTTCTCTAGGGAAAAATAATCAAACCAAATAAACTGCAGAACTCAATGTGGGTGGCAGTGCCTAAATAATAATTATAATAGCAAATTTCAGGGCATAGCTAATATTTATTAAGTACTAATGTTGTATCAGCCACAATTCTATTACACAGGTCTTTCTTCATCTACATTTTTCTAACAAGTCTATGGGACAGACACTAATATTTTCTCCTTGTGATAGATACGAAAACTGAAGCCCAGAGAGAGCAACTTGTCCAAGGTTGCAGAGCTTGGAAGTGGTGAGTCAGGAAGAAGATTTGTGTTCTTATTACACTATATTCACTCTCAGATTTCAGGGAGAACCATGCAATTTGAATGTAATAATACTACTACTCTATTTCTCCAACGCTCTCTACATCTCAATGAACTTTACAAACTGATTCAAAGTTTTCCCTCCAGAAGCAGAAGGGAGGCAGCTGCTGGTTTTTGTTGCTGTTGAATATTGTTGTTATTGTTGTTGTTTTAATTCGCTATATCATTCTCCATGTTCCCAACATCATCTGCTCTTTCTACCCTTGCTATAAAGCCTCATCTATGTGGTGCTTGTTGTACTAATTAGTTAATCCACAGGAATGGAGGTCAGGAAAAGAAGGAGCAGGGAGGAAGAAGAAGGAGCTGATCTGATGCAAAGATAAAACAGGCGGTTATTATTTCCAGGAAAAGCCAGATCCTCCCTTTCAAATGAGGCCAACACCTGGCACAATCTCTACTACTTTTTAAGATCCACTGGGTGCATTTTTATCAGTGTGAGGCATTAGGTTTCCTGAAAGGATAACATACCAGGAGGGATTAGCTTAACCTAATTAAAACCACTGAGCATCTTCTTTCTTAGCCCTGAAGTAATGGCACTCAGGCAAGGTAGGATGACAAATACTGAGAAAAGACAAGACCATAGGTCGCTCCCAGGATGAAAAGACCCTTCAGTAAGTTCCTGGAGACACTGATAGATGGAAACAATGGCACCTTCAGCCTCGAGTATAAGCATCCTTAGCAGAGACGAGGTGCTTTGTCCGGCACAAGCATCAGTGGCAACGCTCTCCATGGCACCAGTGACCTGGATGCTAAATTTGGTACTAGATGTTGCTGTAGATTTCACCGTGGTGTTCTGAGGGAGCAGGAGGAAAAAGTCAAAGATCCATACAGTTGTCAAAATAGCTGATTTTAGAAACACAACTTAGATCCTCTGAGGACTTCTAAAGCTATTTGGGAAGAATATAAAAGGCTGAGGTTCTTAAAGGGAAGATGCATGAAAATAAAGGTAAATACAGTTATTTTGGGTTTATTGTTACCCAAATCTTAACAATCATATCCAAAGATTTCTGAACTCGAGCGGGAAAGGAGCTAAGGCCTAAGTTGTGGCTTGCACAGATAGAAATTTCCCATGTCCCTTTCCACATCACCAATATTTAATGAACAACAGAACACATTTGTGTTAGTGAGAAAATTTTTCTCTCTTTTTTTTTTAAGTACAATAAAGTCAAGGTGGTGACATTATGTTCACTTGCATCTCTTTGATTTCTCTTGTCCCTTTTTGGTAACTTCTCATGTGCTGACTGGGTGGAGTTGCTGGAGAACATTAAGCACTTTGTTCCTAGTCATTTGTAGCTTTTAATAATAAAAAATGTTATGAATGAAAACCTTAAAAAAACTTCTCATCAAACATTTATGGAATCCTACAGCTTGGCATCAGAGTGCATGCGTGAAGGTTAATGTGATTATAATGAGAACTAACCCCTGCTCTGCAAAACTTGTAGTAGTGACACCTGATACAGAGACACACATGCACACAAAAGCACACATGCACAGTCTCACACAGGGAATGCCATGGATTAAAAAAAAAAAAAAATCAAGTGGCATTGGTTCTCCTCCGGGATCTGCCACAAGCCTATACCACTTGCCCTATTCCATCCACTTAGAGGTTCTGGGTCTCCACTGAAAAGACTCACAGATGCTGAAGTGTTGAAAGGATATTGGGATCAAGTAGTCTTAACTGAATCGTATGAAACCACAGTCTAGAAAGACGAAAAAAAATATATATATCCCAGTTATCTTTACCAATTGCTCACTGTCTTTTATAGTGCTCTGCCCTGTTCCTCTCTCCCCTTTATTGGATAGCCTGCATTTTCCAGGAGGGAGACATACAAGTGGCCACAGTGCCATTTGGCCTAGGCCCCTGAACCCTTGTCTGATGCCCATGGCAATGCAGCAACAAGCGAGCAGCAGGGAAGCAAAGCTGCAGTGCCGGCAGCAGCCGTAATCTTGGCGATGGCAGCAGAAATGTTGGTGGAAGCAGCAGGAGGATGAAAAGAGTGGGGTTGGCAGCAGAAGAGGCAGAACTGGCAGCAGCAGCTGGATCCCAGACATCAGGCATGGCAACCCTTGCCAGAAACATTGGGTAGTGCCAGCCATGACACAGAAATCGGGACCAGTAGGAACCATGGGGACTTTGGTGATGCTCAGCAAATAGTGGTGGAGCCTGTCATGGATGCTGGTGGCACAGCTATGTGGGCTTACGGTGAGAAGGAGTAAGACAATGGCAGAGATCTTGTACTGCCAAGTCAAGTGTTTTCTACGATATGTGTAAGAAACACCAGGGAGTGCTCAGAGCAATCTGGGAAGAAATGTGTGGGGTTCCATTAGAGTCCTGAAAGTGCTGTGTGAGTAAAGGCTATTTTGTGGCTCTTACTGTATATTTCACAATCATTGTATAGCTACAGAAATCAAGCCTCAAAGAGAAGCAATAACTTGTTCATTAGTGTTAGAACTCCTCATCAAAGGACTCTACACTCCACACTAGACTGTAGCTCAAGAGAAACTGTGCCTATTCACTTGGGAGAACTAAACTCCATTTCTAGTTGGTTTGGTATGAAATTGAATCCAGATTAGACAGAAGGAGAAATCTCAATATCACTGTTGCAGGGAATGAAGGGCAGTGTGTTGGATTGGAGGAGGAATATAAATAGACCAAACAGGAAGGAAACATAGGCTTCTGAGCTGCTTGAAGGCACTGAGCCTGGGAGGAAACTGCCCAGCAATGAGGCCTGGAGAGGGGGTCATAAAAGAGAATGAGAAGATTAAAGCAGGCTCATAGAGAAATGCCCCTGCCTACTTCTTCATTTTTGCCCAGGGATGGCCCTCTGTGGATTCTAGACAGCTAACCTCGTGGGCAACAGGCTGAGCTTTCAGCTTCGCCTGAGGAGAAAGTGATGGGAGATTGGTTCCCTTTCCACATCCAGCAGTCTACCTGCCCACGATCATACTTCACATTAAAAAATAAATAGTTCCATGATCTGCATGAAAATAAAAGGGTGATATATTTTTCCAAGTTGAAAAAAGTGTACTGTGTCAGTGTAAATATCCATTTTCAGCAACCATACGGGGAAAACAGGTGACGTTTTTGTTCCAGCATTGCATACTGCTTTAAGTAGGCGATTACAGGGAATAGTGCTCTGAACCAACACCAGTGTTTATTTAAATACAATAATCATACTGTGTGGTTTTTCTCCCAGATGGTCCCCTGAGAGACTATAAGCCCTTCCCCAAATGACATGTATTCTAAAATCTAAAAATCCTCAAAGTTGTAGCTTGGAATTGAAAACATGAAAAACAGTCTATATACCTCCTAAAGAATGCAAATTCCTTGGTGTGGCATTCCAGGCTTTTCCCAATCTGACCCCAGTGATCTGCCCCAGAAGCCTCAGTTTCCATCCCTTTTTGAGTGGGAGGATGTGAGACCAAAGTGTAGCAACTGGGTGGCATGCAAGGTCCTCAAGGCTGAAGAAGAGAGACGGGGCCAGTGAGACTGAGACCCTGTGGCTAGAGAGCTAAAGTCAGGGTCCCTGAGAGGATATAAAGTTTGAGATGGAATTGTGAAGTCAGAAAGAGGAGCCTCAGAGGAGATAATGAGCAGAGGAAAGAAAGTGAGAGAGAGAGAGAGAGAGAGTCTAGGCTCACGGACGACACAATGCCAAGCTGTAAAAGCCAAATGAAAGCATCACCACAGCAATCTCCTCAGTGGTGGCAGCAGTAATGCAGGCGTGACCATCTCAGAAAAAGATTTTCCACAGTGTGGCAACAAATCACTTTATCATACTAATCAGACCCTGAGAAGACGTGCAGAGGGCCTCTGGAGCCTGAGGATGACCAGCACAAGACCCAAGAGGCCAACAGATACAGGTGCAGGTGCAGGAGATAATGAACAGGCCTGGGGTGGATGCTTTGGTGTTCACTCTTCATTCTTCAAGCATGTGATTTTTTTTGTGTTTAAACAAGATCTTCAGTGTGGCTTAAAATTGTAACTAAATATTTGCATCTTGGGTCATTGTCTAATAAACTTTCAGAAGGTGAATACACTGTGTGTGTGTGTGTGTGTGTGATCCAATCTAATCGAGTATTCCCTGAATCTAGAGTTGAAGATCTTCTTTAAGAAACCTAATCAACATGACTTAGAAAGGAACTAGCAGTTGGAAATTCCAGTGTCTACACAGGCAATCTCCTTAGATAATGCTGCTAGGCCTACAGCTACATAAGTATGCTACACAAATGGTGCATATTAAGGGGTATTTCCATGGCCTAAAGCCTTAAGCACTACAAGGACTGGGGACATATTATTAGAAAAGCCCTGACATAGAGAAATAAGAAACTGTAATTGGCTGTAGTGAACAGAGAAGGTGACATTTGGGCTGAGCCCTGTTAAATGGATATGATGTGTGTGTGCACATGTGTATGTACATATCCATCTATAGAGAAATATCTTGGAGTGTGAACAGTACATTTTCTAGAGGCAGCGTTTCTACAGACTTCTCATAACAGGATCAAAAACATGTATTTTATAAGTCAACCCAGAATTTTGGGAAGCTGCGTGGAGAGGACTGTTTGAGACCAGGAGTTCAAGACCAGCCTGGACAACAAAGTAAGACCCTGTCTCTACAAAAACACACTTTTAAACAAAATTAGCTGGATACCCTGGCGTGCACCTGTAGTCACAGCTACTCGGGAGGCTGAGTCAGGAGAATTCCTTGAGCTCAAGCATTTGAAGCTGCAATCAGCTGTGATCAAATCATGCCACTGCACTCCAGCCTGGATGATAGAGCAAGAACCTGTCTGGAAAAAAAAAAAAAAAAAAAAAAAAAAAAAAAAAGAGAAGAAAAAAAAAGAAATATAATAAAGTAAGTCAGAATGTTGAAGTTTTTCTGAGTTTTATTTTTTTAATTTGGTAAAATCCAGTTTGGTCAGCAGTGCTAATGACGCATCAGGTGAAAGAGATTTCCATCCACTGAACAGAAGAGTGGAGCACACAAGGCAGCGACAAAGAAGAGGATCTGCAGCCCAAAGTTGATTTAGAGCACAGAGGAGGCCAGTGGGTCGACCTTCTCTTCTCATCCAGAGATGCTCTTTCCAGTGCCAAGCCTAGGAGAGTCTGGTTTTATTTTGAAGAAGACAGGTTTCCTTATGGAACCTAAGGAAAACTACACTCTATATGGCATACCTACATAAACTTTCAAAGCCTCAGAGAAATATAACTGAAATTCAGCTAAGAGCTTGGGAAAACCATGCTCATCAGAATCAAATCTCATAAAATAAAGGCCTGCAGTTGGGACAGGTGGCCTTGGTGGTAAAGCCCATACTTGGCTTCTGGTGCTGCTGCTCTGCTCTCTCAGGTGCATTGCCCCACAGTGCACATGAGCTCCTGCCTCAGTTTGCCCCTGCAGCCCCAGACGCCTTTAGGCAGCTATTTGCAAGGACTGGAACATGCCGGCTGGATCAGTGATCATTTAGCCTTTGGAGTCTTTGGGATTCTATTGCCCACCTGACTGTTGATTTGTAAACACCCAGTTCCTTGTCTTTCACATGATATGTTTTACCTTCCCAACTTCCCTGTGCTCAGCAGTCTTTGCTGCTGATGCTACTTTTGTAACCCCCCGAATCCAGACAAGACTGGCTAACTTTAAGCCTGTACAGAAAGAAATCTGCCAATGCCTTTAAAAAGAAATCCCTGAACATCTCAAGAGAGACAGATTCTACCAACTAAACTGAAAATAGAGACATTTAGATATCTGCAATGGAAGGAAGAGTGGAGAAAAAAATGAAAGCCTATATTATAAAGTGAGCTATGCACATTAACCAAAAAAAAAAATCAAATCCTTGGCTCTAAAAAAATGACATTAAAAAGTTAAGCAGTACTTACCCTTATTTAAAATGTCATTCTTGTTCAGTGTAACTGTTAGACATTTAATACAGACAGATGAGCCACACTGAGTCCATGAAGACAAAACTTTCTCCTGTACATCCGCTCTAAAAGCTTTTAAAACCGCTCTGTCAGGAGCAATTTGACAGCAAATCAATTGTGTTTCTCTACTGAACCACAGTACTGTATGTGACAAATGAATATAGTAACAAGATTGGGTGGGTGGGTGTGGGGAGGTAGGGGCTGAGAAGTCCACCCCATGGTATAAATGACTCTAACAGAAAACACTGCTGATAAAACAGGAGAGGAAATGCATTAGCCTGCTACAAGGGGCTGAGGTGGACCATTAAATATTTCACATAAGAAAAGCGTATACAGCATCTCAACAGGACTTTGCTGAAATTTAGGGATTCAAAGGCCCCTAAAAATGATTTACAAGGGGCACTTTGTTGGCAAATCTGACAGGGAGTCCTACTGGAGTTCATCATGGGTGGTGAGTGTTTTCTTCTAATAATCTTGGTGCCCCTCAGCTAGGACCATAGTTCCCAAAAAGAGCAATTATAGCCATTCACCATTTTTATGTTCAGTCTTTACCCCACACTGATTAACATTCCTGTGATTCAAAAGAGGGCTGTAATGCCAGCACTTTGGGAGGCCGAGGTGGGTGGATCACTTGAAGTCAGGAGTTCAAAACCAGCCTGGTTAACATGGTGAAACCCGACTGTATTAAAAATACAAAACTTAGGCTGGGCGTGGTGGCTCATGCCTGTAATCCCAGCACTTTGGGAAGCCAAGGCTGGTGGATCACCTGAGGTCAGGAGTTCAAGACCAGCCTGAACAACATAGTGAAATCCCGTCTGTACTAAAAACACAAAAATTAGCCGGGCGTGACGGTGTGTGCTTATAATCCCAGCTACTTGGGAGGCTGAGACAGGAGAATCGCTTGTACCCAAGAGGCGGAGATTGCAGTGAACTGGGATTGTACCACTGCACTCCAGCCTGGGTGACAGAGGGAGTCTGTATCTCAAAATAAATAAATAAATAAATAAATAGATAGATAGATAGATAGATAGATAGATAGATAGATAGATAAAATACAAAATACAGAAATTAGCAGGGCACGGTAGTGGAAACCCGTAATCCCAGTTACTTTAGTGGAAACCTGTAATCCCAGTTACTCAGGAGGCTGAGGCAGGCAAATCACTTGAACCTGGTAGGCAGAGGGTACAGTGAGCTGAGATTGTGCCACTGCACTCCAGTCTTGGTGATAGAGGGAGACTCCGTCTCATAAAAAAACAAAACAAAAACCAACCAACCAAACAAACAAACAAAAAAACCAGGGAGGACTTCCCACTTCAAAAAACAGTAGTATAAATTGAATCTATAACTAGAAAATGATCAATCTTCTTGGTTAACCAGTTAAAGTGGGAGTTTTGTAGTCCAAATCTAGACTCAAGAAAGAGCAAGAAAGAGTAAGTAGGTAACTTTTGGGGATTGGTCTATTTCTTCCCCAAAGGCAAGACAATTCATCAAGGATAGAGAAAAAAATGGAGAAGCTAAATTGAAAGCCCATGCCAGGGATAGTCAACTGGGCCATTAGGGACTGGACTTCCTAAGCAGCAGAAAGTTAGAGAGAGTTCAGAGGGAAGAAATTTTAAGTAACTGTCTTGGTTGTCTGTTGAATCTATTGATGAGTAACAATCCAAGGAACAACTGTGGCTTAAAACATAAACATCACATATTTGCTTACAATTCTGCAATTCGAGCAGAGCTCGGCAGGGACAGCTAATCTACGCTCCATGTGTTATTGTCTAGGGCTGCAGAACAACTGAAAAATCCAAAATAGTCTCACCTCCATGGCTGCCAGTGAAGGCTCCCTGTTGTTTGAAGAGCCAGCTAGGGCTGTCCATTGGAGCACCTCAGTACTCCTCTGCATGACTTGAGGTTTTCACAGCATTGCAATGATATTCTAAGAGAAAGTACTGCAAATAGCTGGAAGCAGCCACTGCAGATCTCCTACAGCATGGCCGTGGAAGTTAGAGTATACTCCTGCCACATTCTATGGGTCAAAGCTAGGAGACTCCAGAGGAAGGGGAAATAGCCTCCACTGCTCAATGGCAGAAGTGGTAAAAATATTACACGAGACATCTTTAGACATCTCTAATCCGCCCCAGCAACTAAGACCAAGTTACCGGTGTGTGTGTGCGGCAAATGGAGAATTTTGAAAAGAAAAATGAAACCTTTTCTGTGAAGTCTTATACACATTAGATTGCTGGTGATGAATATTATAAATCTTTGTGGGAACCACCCTGAACAGTTCTCTCTGGTAGACTTTGATCTGCTAGGAAAATGCTCCCAGGGTTTCTGAAACAAGATGTCCCAACTTCCAGAATGGCTCATGGTCAAGTGAAGGACACATACCATATTCTTCTTAATCTACCTCACAAAGAGTAGGCACTAATTAAATTCCTGTTAATTGAATCATGAATTTCCAGACCTCCTGTGTATTCCATATGGAGTAGGCACATGGCAGTTAAATAGAAATGCTTTGGGGAGGTAGCATGGTACTGCAAATGAATAGCTTTTAAAACCCCCAATGGTGGCTAGTGGCTAGTTCTGGAGGTCATGGAGAAAGCTAATCAAAGGGAGAAGGGGAACAAGCATAACATGCCTGGTAACCAGTGGACTCTCAATAAATATTTGTTGGATGAATGACTGGGGAGAAAAATGCTTTGAGTGTAGATAAGAGGACCCGTCCAGGGAGAATTCAATCCAGAAAATGCCTTTTGCTGCCACCTACAGCCTTGTGGGTCTATAAATATCCTCCCAGCCTGCAGTAGATTTTATATAGATCATTTATTTCAAACAGGGCACATAGGCTAGTAACTAAGGAGATTTTCTTATGTCAACATGTTATATTGTATGCATTTACAGTGTCAAGATTTTCTTCATTTCTGTATCCACAGCTTCTAGAACAGTGATTGACAGAGAGCAGCAGTTCTCAACCAAGGGTGATTTTGCCTTCCAGAGGATATTTGGCAATGTCTGGAGGCATTTTCGGTTGTGACAGCTGGGGGGAGAGGTGTTACTTGCATCTAGTGGGTAGAAGCGAGGGATGCTGCTACACATCCCACAATGCCCAGGACAGTCTTCCACAACAAAGAATTACTCAGCCCCAAATGTCAGTTGTGATGAGAGTAGCAAACTCTGCCATAGAGTAAGTATTCCACAAATATTTTCGGGACGAGAAATGATGAATGAGAAACAAATGAAGAACAACAGTAATGTAGTTCATGAAGATTGTGTGGTTAAGGCAAAATATCTCAGGTCTATTGATCAACTACAGACAGACAAATATAACTGGATTAACAGGAAGTGACTTGGGCGAAAGTGAAAAATAACAGTGGACACCAGCTGAAATGAGTGAGGATAAATAAAGAGTAAGAGGCAGCTCAGGCCTTTGACAGGGAAAAACTCTCAACACTGCCCTCTACGTGTTCTAGTGATGACTTAGGAAGAAGTGATTGGTGAGCAGCTTCAGAAATACACTGCTATGACACTGCCTTATTGATAAGTTGTTGTATTCTTACATTTGTACTTAAGTTTGTCACTAGTGATTTAAATAAAACTCATTTCCTATTACAGGTTCAGATCTTAACGATCTTGTTAAATTTTCATAAAGTCACAAGGTCTATAGCTTTCTTCTGGTATTGTTGAGGAGGAGGCTGTATTTTAGCCAGGTGCATCTATGGGGAATCTGTGGTACCTCTTACAGTTGCATGCTGCCAACTTCTTACTTAGGACTTAAAAGTTTCATTTTCTGTGTGGATAGGACTGTAACCCGCTGCACTAACATCACTACTGTCACATTTTGTCACTGTCCCTCAAGCTTCCTACTATTTTTATAAGTATGAAACACTTGCATTACAGCTAAAAGACTGCATGGGGCAAAACTGACAAAAACCTAAAGAAGCAGCATCATCAAATAGAAAGAACAAGGAAGGTCAGAAGCATTTTGGACTTAGTCTCCTCATTAATTGGGGGAAAGACCTCTAGCCCCCAAAACTTCAAAATTATTAAGACAACGATACTAAACATGAGATGTGACTGCTTTAAGTACCCCTGCCAATATATTTTAAAATCTAAATTCTCTCCATCAAAGCAAAATGTGAATTAATGTTTTGACAAGAAAGTTGTCACACTTACTGGGTCTTTGGAACTGATTTTTTCCACTCAAGTAGTTGGCCAAACAGAGCTTCAAACTGCAATTACGTGATCCCTCCCCTGCCTTGCCTTCCCTCAGGCAGTTTCAGGTTACAGTTAGGGCTGCTTTAGCTTTGATGTTTTTGATTTTCTTTTTTATTTCTTGCTTCTTTTTGAAAGGAGAATGTAGGAATGTATTTTATGTAATATCATGAAATCTATCTTGTACTCCAAATTGCTCATTCTTAGGGAGGGGTCATGAGTGGGGAAAGGGGAGCCTTTGGTGATAGGGTATGAAATTTCAGTTAAGACCAATGACTTCTGGTGGTCTGCTGCACAGCATGGTGACTACAGTAAGTCATAGTGTATTTCATGTTTCAAAATAGCTAAGATAGAGGATTTTAAGTGTTCTCACAAAAAATATGATGAATACTTGAGGTGGTAGATATATTGACTAGCCCGATTTGACCATTCCACAATGTATGAATGTGTTGAAACATTACTTATACTCCATAAATATATTCAATTATGATTTGTCAGTCACAAATAATATAAAACAAAAAAAAAATGCATAGAACTCATTCTGTTGACCTTCAGGAATGTTCACTTTTCTTGTGACTAAATATCAGAGTAAAGCTCTGAGAAAGGCTCTTGGAGGAAGGACACTTGCACCATAAGTCAAAGTGCAGAGAGAATTTTCACATCCATTTAGCATTATCACCTAGCATCAAAGACATGGGCTGCTGGAGAATGAGGCAACGTCAATGGTAGTTAATCTTGATGGGGTACCTGAGGGATGATCCAATGGCCTTTCGTTACTTCATACAGGTTGTCCAAGGGGGAGAATACAGTCATGGGTCCTTAGTTTCCGTTTCTGATTAGGCTAGTAAAGCCCCTTTTTCATCTCTCTTTTCCACTTATCACTAGAGACAGAAACTAAAAACCATGGCTTTGGGCTGCTGAAAGCCTAAAACAAAACAGAACAACAACAAAATAAGGTGGATTGGATGAGCTTGTATGGCCTCATTGTTTATATGCATTGTGGAAGTTTGAGAAAATATGTCAGCTACACACAGGCTATTTCAGAGACTTGCAGTTGACAAACAGAATGCTCCATATCCAGAAAGCCAGCTCCATTATATCTTCTTTCCTTCCCTCCATTTTCTGCTTTTTCATCTGTTAACAGTTCTCCCTTCTCCTTATCTTAGGGCTTCCAAGGCTCTTCTTTCCTTCCCTCCATTTTCTGCTTTTTCATCTGTTAACAGTTCTCCCTTCTCCTTATCTTAGGGCTTCCAAGGCATCCTCAAATACTCTCTTGCTGGTGTTATCAAAACAAGCTGGGGTCTGCTCACTCAGTGCAGCAAAGCCAAACACTGACACAGGGATTGCAGTGAGAGAAAGTGAGGCATTGATGCCAGGGCACCAAGCAACGAAGAGGTGAGCAGCTAACGCTGAAGACCCAAACTTCCCAATGACTTACAGGTAAGAGTTTTTAAAGGTGGGGAGGCAGACGTTACAGGCAAAGTCATAAGTCAAATACATTGGTAGGCATTGGTTTGACCCAAAAAAGTGGGACATCTTGAGGCAGGGGCCCATGAGTCATAGGTGGATCCAAAATTTTTCTGATTTGCAGTTGGTTTAGGAGGCGAAGCTTTCTCTAAAAACTTGGGATCAGCAGAATATTATGTCTGATCTCCAGGTCCCTCAGGAAGAAATTTAGAACAAAGAACAGCCGTCAGAATTCAGTCCTCAGTTCCTCCTTATCTGAGGTCTATGTGCCAGCGGATCCGTTTGGTGGGGATCTGGATTTCTGAAAAACAACTCAGGGACATATGTTAAGACGTTATCTTTAGAGTGAGACCCTGTCTCAAAAAAATAAAAAATTCTATCTTTAGTTCCTATAGGGAACCAAATGTCCCATGATTCTTTGTTGGATACTGTTTTAAGCTACTATTACCTTCTTGTTTATCAAGTTGCTCATTTACTTCTCAGGGCTAGCTAGATGCCTGAAATTTCCCATGAAGAACTCAAGATTTTCCTTTATTTCCATGCTTTGGGCCCTGCAGGCCCCTAAGAGCGATCCCTGCTCCATCTCACTGGTGGAACTCAGCCTACAGAAATTGCCCTTCATGGTGGTTTATGTTGTCTGCCCCAACCCTAAAGTCACCTCACTTGGGCTTGCTCTTTCTGCAAGATGAGGCTGGCAAGAGGCAGAGCTCACAGGGTTGGAGGGGGTGGATATTTATCTTTGGTGGTTTTCTTTCTCCCTTTAATGCTTCTTCCTCCCTCACAATATGCCCCAAGTTTTCCCCAGTTTGTGGATTATCTTAGCCTTCTACCCTTCTTTGAACCTTACTGCTCTTAAACCTCATCCTCTGCTTGGTAAGTCTGTTTATAACTAATATAAGAGGGCTCTGAAAATTCCTTCAAGGAAACCATGTTACATGTTGAATTGTGGCCTCTGGGAGACTGCTAATATTTATTTGAAGGCTTTCTTTCTTGGTGAGGATGTCAGAAAGGGAGAGCTCTAGACAGCCATCCCTGAGTGACTCTGTCACCCTTCTTCTCAAATATGCCCATCTTTCCTGAGGCAGGCTCCTATCTATGGAGCAGTCCTAAGAAGAGGCACAGAGAAATACATACACTGGTATTCTATATCCTAAAACAGTAACAAGGGAGGGCAGAGTAAAAAAATAAATAAACAAATTTAAAAAAAGGAGGGAGCCCAGACTGGCAGTTTCAAGGATGCAAATTGCATTGCAAAAATCAAACTGGATCATGAAGCATTGGGCCGGTGTGCTGTTTACTTCCATCTGTTTGCAGACATATTTGTGCCCGGTGTTTGGGAGCCCTTCATATCAATTATCTGACAAGGGTCCCTATAACCTTAATCTACTTGAAATCAGTTTAGGATGGATATGATGGGGCTTCTGTGCTATTGCTGGGATTGGGAGAAATAAAACATGCAATTTAAGTGGAAGCGAAGAAATTTAAAGAGGATTTTATTTTGCTTGGGTCAATCCCTGTTAAAAGGGAGGTGGATGTGTTTCCTTGTGTTGGATGGCATGAGATTATGTGAATGTTTTGATTTATTAAAATGAACTACAAGGTTTTTCACAGGAATGACAAACATTTATGATTGCATGTAATTATAAACTCCTGACCTCCTGGTGGGGTTGGAGCATCTGTTTCAAATGTGGGACGTACAAGCACCTCACACATGAGAAATTAGGGGTGGCGGAAAGGGATGGAACACAGCTTCTGGCACCATGGACTTAAGACCATGTTGGATCCAAAAGGTGACCTGAAACCTGAAGCTTATGCTTCACAGCTGGGCTGTAAGTTAGACTTGAACCCAGCTGACATGCAAGGTAATGGCGTGCCCGAGGTAGTGACAGGGAACACAGTGTACAGTGTGTGGCCAATAGTAGCAATGATAAAAAGTATACCAAATGGACTTTGAAGGACCAAAGGTTTTAAAAGTCAATTCGTATCACCTTCACACTAACCAGGGTAGTGGGGTACATTTGGTTTTCAAATTGGGTACTTTTAACACTTTCGTGCCTGACTGCTGTACTCTACTGACTTGATTCAGTCACTTATAGCTTTATTGGTCTGAACCAGCTCCTTGTTCCCAGGTTACAGACCTGCCTATCATTCCAATAATCCTGTTTCACTTGAATGAAGGGAGTATGTCTTAAATGTAGAGCTTCCAGTTCTCACACTGTACTCTGAAGTCCAAATACTGTCTGTCAACGTGTAACCTGATGTCTCAACCCCCAGTGAGAAGAGTTGATTCTTTGGTGTTCACCAACGTGGGAGACTTCACCGGGATAGGCATTTTTTTTTTTTTTTTTTTTTTTTTTTTTTTTTTTTTTTTTTTTTTTTGCTTTGGGTTCTGCTATTTGTTTGCAGAACACCCAAGATCAAGCAAACATGCTCTCTTCACAGCAATACCTTAGGGTTTCGCCATTGTAAATGGGTCTGATGTGATATGACAAGATCAGAGAAATTGGATGTAAATTTACATTGTTGAATGTGCTTGTTGTTTCACCTGATACATTTAGGGTATGCAGCTCCTTTTGCAGTTTTCATTTTTACTATGTAAGTTTGGAAATGATGCCACATTTTTGTGTTTCTTTAATCAATGTGTTCTCTTCGGTGATATATATTGCATTATATATTGATGTGTGTATCAATATATACTGATATGTATTACACTTATACATACACATACATAAGAGGGGGTGAAAACTGTGGCCTTTGCATTCTCTATTGCCTCTGCAGAGAGATCCTAAGCAGTAAAATCTTGGTGTCGTGATGTACAGAAATGGAAAGGAGTATTAAACCATATTTAATAAAAGGAAAAAAAAGGAGGGAGCAGAGACAACAGAACAACATCCTTGAAACTCTCCAAGAGCAGATATTTTATAATTAAACGCAAATACCAATCTACAGTCATTTTTCATCAGGTGGCTTTTGACGGCTCCTTGCTGCAAAGAGGTTTAATGATTTCATTGAGTACGGCGGTGGACTCAAGATGCGTGCATTGGCTGGGAGATAATTGCATTTAATGAAAGGCACATCCATAGGTTTGGGGAGGCAAGTGATAAATCTTCCTCCAGAGTCTGTGGATCAGTCATATTCCAACTGATGAGTGGTTGGAGAAACAATTAATAATCATGACGAGAACAATACTTTTCACTTGCAATTTTCCATAGGTCGCTTAGAGCAACTCTAAAAACATGAACATCCATCTTCTTGGTCCTTCTCGGAAGTAAACATTTGGTGGAATTATCACCATATAGTCAACATAGAAATTGAGGTACAGGGAATTGATTGGCCACTATGACAGCAAAAAAGGGAGAGGGGCACAAAAAATTGGACACATCTTAGTATTTGTTATCGGAATGTTGAATATGTATTCTGCAAGCATTTTTATTGATCTCTCAGGATAATATTAGCTAACAATTTTAGTGCCAGGTTTTGTGCTTAATGAAATGCTTTACTGGTATTGTCTCATTTACTCATCTCATTTTTACAGATGAGAAAAATCAAGAATGAGGAGAGTTAGTACCATGCAGATGGTCCCATGATGAAACCAGAATATGAACTCAGGCAGTCCAGCTGCTGAACCTGTGTTCTTAACCTTCACGCATATCATGTGCCAGGCCTGTGTTGTGATGGGCACTTGGGAAGATGCCTACATAAAGAAGATGATACCTATTCTCAAGAAGCTCACAATGAGCAGGGGGTACAAAACCCAGTACTGATAATATTTGCATGCCAGACACTGTTCTCCATGCTTAATGTATATTAGCACATGTAATCCTCATAACAATTTGATGAAGTAGGTGCTATTACAATACTCTCCATTTAGCAGATGGGGAAACCAAGGCACAGACAGGCTATGTAACTAGTCTAAGATCAACATTTATCCCCAAGCAATGGGACTCTAAAGTTCATGCTGTCAATCATTAACTGCCTTTTTTTCCACCCCAAGGAGTTTGATGTTCATATTGGAGGTGATCAGGCAACACTAAAGGATTTTAAGCAAAGGAGTCATATCAGATCCAGGTTTTTCTAACATCACTCTGTCGACACTGGGGTGAATTGATTGTTTATTCCCTCTTCTGCAGTACAAGATACTTATGCATTTAATAGAGTTCAAAGGATTGAAGGTTTGTCATACTTCCAGGATGCTCTATGGAATCCCATATCAATTTTTCTTTATTTTCCACACCTAATCCTCTCCTTTGTAAAACTGACACAAAACTGAGTTTGAACCTGTCCATATGCCACCAGAATGACCTGTAGCTGTAACAGCTAATTCTTCCATCTTATGAAGCCATGCTGGAGTGGGTCAGGTGTCCCCCAGCAAAACAGTTTGAGAAACTGCAGCCCAGGGCACTCTATTCACAATACTTTGTTATTCAAAATCCCAGCAATGGGATGATCAAGTGTCCAAAAATAAACAGAAGTCCCAATAGAAATGCCCTAGTTTATCTGAATGGCTAATGAACTTAGTGAAAAAAAAAAAGGCAGGAGATCCAGCTGTTCTAAAACCCATCCCATGGATTCCTATGTGCATGTTCCTATGTCGGAGTATCAGCCAATGTCCAAGCTCCTAACTTATTCTATCCCATTGCCTCAGAGCACCTTTCCAATGCTTTCTGCTTAATTAGCCTTTCATTAGTTAATGGGACCTCAAAGTCCCATTTCTTCAAAGAAATTTCCCGTTACCTCCCTAGTCCAGGGAGTCTTAAGTCTCAGACTCCCAGGAATTCAAGGAGATTTTTTAAATTGCCTTGTTAATTCGCCGTTAGTTTGTAACTCCTATCAAAATGTTCCCATCAGGTATTTTATTACCACCTTTGACAGGGAACTCCCCACTTCATGAAATAGCTTCTTATATCTTTGAGCAACTCTGACAGTTTTATAGTTCATCCTTTTACTAAAGCCAAATTCAATTGCCTATAACTTCCTTCCTAGCAGCCCCAAACTCCTATCCCTCAATTAGGCTCAGTATAGAGTGAAATAAACCCTCCTTTACCACCTTGGACTGTGGTAGGTTTCTCAAAATATCTGTATTCTGCCTGATAAGATAACAGCTCAGATCATATGTAACTCCCTGTGTGCTGTTTCGTCTCTCTCAGTAAACTATAAACTTCTCAGGAACAAGAGACATACCTTTTATTTCCGGCCCTGTTACAATTCCTGGCTACCACAAGCACTTTCTGTACTTGGAGCACATAACTGATGGCTGACCAGGAAAGAAGATCTTCTTACATAAAGATAACATAAACGTGGTGTCATGGTGTAAGGAGGGAGGCAACGAAGAGGCCACCTTCATGCAGCAGAAGTTGTGTGCTGCTATTGTAAAGAGATAAACATGTGTCTATCCATTTGACTGACCTTCTGTCCAGTAAAGAGGTTGGGCAGAAGCAATAAAGTCAATTACACTAGACTTTATTACCACTTAAATGGTGGCTTCATTAATAAACATAGTATGTGGCCAATGTAAAATTTAATCAACAGACTCAAGGAAAATAATATAAGAAGAGTATAAAGATCAATGGCCCTGCTTTTTGCAAGAGGGCAGAGTTCAGACAAAAAGAAAGTCACCAAAGAAAGGAACAGGAAATAACACACAAAAGATGAAAGTGTCCACAGTAGCAAAATCCCTGAGAAGTAAAGCAGAAGCTCAGAACCCAACACAAAAGAACTATAGTTGTGAGGATAAAGGATGACTAGGGTGCTCACTGGGAGGAAACTGCACAAGAAAGAGGTCAAGTTTTGGAAACCGCAAGAAGGGAGATTCCAAGCAGGGTACATTGACTATTCATAAAAGAAAACCAACAAACTTAGCAATGGCAATGGTGACTATAGCAATCAATAAATCACAAGATCTTCCTGCCAAAGGTCTTCTAATCCAAATCCTCATTTTACAAATCAGACACTAAGGGTGAGAGGTTGAGTACTTTGACCAAGTCACAGAGCCAGGTTTTGGCAAAGTTTCCCAGATTCTGGACAATGATACAATGCTCTTGCCTCCTCCACAGGTCTATGCATCAAGAACCGTCATTATGCATTAAGAACAGTCATTTATTAACGTCCAGGCACTTCTCAGGAACTTCACAACTATCACCTCATCTAGATGCTACAACTACTATACAAAAAACAAGAATCATGTCATCATTGTGCACAGTAGGATACATAGGCCAGGGAGATTAAGTTTACCTACTTAGTATCCCACAACTAAGGCAGGAAATATTTGGGATTCCGGATTGCTCTACTTCAAAATCCTCCTTCCTCTATACCACCCTGCCTTTTACCATGGGTTAGCAAGCATGGACACTGAGTATGTTCTATACAACCATCCTCTTAACCCTGGGGTTATAAGGCGTGCACAAAGAGAAAAGGAGTGCAATTTCAAGCTACTGTGAACAGTATCCACAGCATCTGACCTCAGTGCAGGCCAAGGATACAGCTCTTCCAGGGAGACAAGTGATTCATATTTACAGAGGTCTCCCAGTGCAGTTTCTGGAATCTAGACTGCAAATTCCTGAAGAACAGGACTGTCTTCCCAGCATTTAGCTTCGTGAATGACACATCTTAGGGGGCCCACAATCAGTCATTAAACTAGGTGGTTCTCAAGTGCCTACCTGAGGTCAGGACAGATTTACAGATGACTCCTCCAGTCAAGGGTAAAAGTGTACAATGATGCCTCCCTGCACCCTGAGAGGGCAGAAAAGAGAGCTGGGACTTCTGCCTGACCTCAGTAAGCCAGGATTCCTCTACAGACCTCTAAATTCCAGCTATAACAAACACTTATGATTTCTGGATTACCCACCTCAAAACTCTAGAACAAAGAAAGAAGAGGCTGTATCTCCTGTCCAGAGCCCTCCTTGCTTTGTCTCTGGATTGCTCCCTGTGAGTTTCAGGCCTGTTGGTGTTTGAGCCACTGACATCTGTCTCCTTGTGAAAATTCCATTTGTCAGGCCTTCCTGCCAGAGTTCGTGCCTGTTGGCTGCTTGGAGTAGTAAGGTTAGGTCCTGCTGGTTGGCCCCTAGCCCAGGTCTCTCCCTATTGGCCCTGAACTGCATCACCCAAGCCTAATCCCCACACCAGACCACAAATCCTCAGACTGTCTGTGAAACTCTTTTCAGGCTCTTTAATGCAGAGCATTATATTTAACTTTCTGCTCTTGTACAGATAAGCAGTACATGAAAAAATAAAAATATGCAGATCATATTTTAATAAATATGGAATACTGCACCTGGCATCTATCTTAAAAAAAAATAATATTACCTGCACTGCGAGAACAGCAATAACACCACCATAACAATAACATTGTCGGAATGCAGAAAACCAAGATGTTTTGAATTGTGTTATAATTAGAAAGCAGATAAACAAATAGGAACATCATTTATTCATTAAAATTGTGCAAATGGAAAATCTACTTAATTAATTTCTTTGTACAATGTCTGTAAACTCTTTCAGGGAAGAAATCTAAGGAACAATTTCAAGCCCAGAGCAAGCGACACAATAACAGCTTGGAAGCACAACCGGAAAGGCAGAACAGTGGTGGTGGCTTTTTGTCAGAAGTGCTCTTTTGAATGTAATGCTGAAGAGAGAAAGCTGGCCTCATGAATAGCATGGCACAGGCATCCAATCATGAGTGTGCCTTAATTCCATTTATCCTGTGCATCTGAATAACACCCATTTCCTCTTCTGTCTGCCCTCAGAATTGGGGTCTCAGGGTCAACATGGATGAAGTTGAAGTTGATTAAGGGGCTTTCTGCAACCCCCCGTGGAAGGTTTACAAACTGGCTCATTAGAGGGTTGCATATCCATTATGGTGATCATTTACCAAGCAAAGGGTTTGGGGGAGGGTCATCACTTAGCACAGCAACCATCAATTGGCCTTGGTTCCATTTCTCTCATACCTGTCTCCTCCCTCCATGCCCCTCTTCTCACTCTTATTTGCTCCCTTCATTTTTAGGCCTCCTTCCTTGCTCTCCGTTTCTCAGACACAATCCTACTCTAGCTTGCAACCTTTTCAGCTTACTCTCATCTTAAAACAAGTCCTGTATTCAAGTTAGTAATGATTGTTGGGTGAAGCTAGAGTCAAAGAATACTTGATAATGTACAACACTTCTATTGATTCTCTGGGTTAATTTTCCCAACAATCTGTAAAATAATAATAGCAATAATGGCAATTATTTATTGAACACCTTGAGCCAGTCATTGTCACGTATTCTGAGTGCATTATCTCATTTAACCGTCACCATGAGCTAATAGACAGGAATTATTAGTATTATTCCCATATTACTAATGAGGAACTTAGTTGGAACAGAGTTGATTAACTTTCTCAACTATCACAATTCAGTACATATAGTCTGTCTTAAATCTAATTTTCCATTCTTTTTCTTTTTCCATAATGAGCATTTGTATTGAAGGTTTTAAAATTGTTTTTGCTTAGTCATATAGAGAAAATTATGTAGTTCAGTAGAAAACAACCCATAGTTTAAAGAACACCTGTCAAAGTTATCTGATTCTGATGCAACAGGAGCTATTTTGCAACTCTGTAAATTGTAGGTGAACTGAGAACAATGCATAATTTTTTTCTATACACATGCAAATTATGTTCTGTCCAGTAGAGGTTCAATTGACTTTTCTGCCCCATTGTAGAAGAATCTAGTTTTGCTTCCATTTGTACATTCATTTCAACATTCCTTTACTCTCTATATATTTGGGCTTGTTTTTCACTTCTCTTTTGAATTGGTTGTAACACCTCCCCTATTTCCACATTATGAGTTAAATAACATTTTTAACTTTTTTTTTCTTTCTTTTGGTTTTGTTTCACAGCACTGACATAACAAAGTGCCACAAACTGGGTGGCTTAAAACAACAGAAATTTATTATTGAATAATTCTGGAGGCTAGAAATCTGAATCCAAGTTGTTGGATTCCCAGGCTCCCTCAGAACCCTCTGGGGGAGAATCCTTCCTTGCCTCTTCCAGCTCAGGTAGTCCTTGGCTTGTGGCAGCATAACTCCAGTCTCTGCCTCCTTACACACAAGGCCATCTTCCCTCTGCTTTTCTAACTGTGTCTTTACATGGCATCCTCCTTGTATGTCTGTGTCCAAAATTCCTTCTTCCTATAAGGGCATCAGCCATATTAAATTAGGTCTCATCTAAAGACCTCATCTTAACTTGATTAAGCCTGCAAAGACCCTATTTCCAAACATGGTCACATTCACAGGTACTGGGAGTTCAGGCTTCAACATATCTTTCAGGAGCATATAATTCAATCCATAGCAAGGTGTTCATTTTTATATCCATATGAGAATCATGATTTTACCTTCTTTTGAAAATTATTATAACATCTAATAATCTCCTGACAATACATTGGAATACAAAATCACTTATTTTTTCTTCTTAATTTTTTTCTACAGAAAATGTCAAATATACATAAACAAAATAGAATAACAGACAATGAGTCCCCAAGTGCCTGTCACTCAACCTCAACAATTATTAACATTCTTACAATTTTAGTTTTACTCACATCAAAGCCTGCATTTATAGGAGTTCCGCTCTTGACTCCCACCCCCATTCTCCAATTCCAGTTAACTGCTGAGTATTTGGGCTGCCAAGAGTCACTTGTTACTTTAAATAGAAATAAATAATCAATTCAAAGGTAGTAACAATGATAAGCCCTATACCACCCATCCAAGGAGGGAATTATATTGCTTCTAGACTTTGCACTTGGATAGTATATCATAAATACATACTCAGTTTTGATGGAGAGAAACTAATGTATCTCTCTCCCGTGATACATTTATATTTTAACTAGAGCATATCTGGAAGGAAGATGCATGAAAGAAACCTTGAAACAGATGGAGACCAGTCTTATCTCTACCACGCCTTGAAGTCCTTCTTATGAGAGAGCCCTCTCTCCCACCTTCATGCAAGGAGAGCGCAAGGTTCTCAAGGCTGATAGCATGAAGCTTTTGGTAGGAATGTGTCTACTCTCCTCCTCCAAAGTGCTCTAGCTAACAGTACGTGCTAAGACGTCTTCATTTCCACAAACATCACAATAGCAGGCATATCATCCAAGCAGAAAATTAAACTTCACAAGATATATATAGATAGATATAGATATCTATCTATCTATCTATATCTATATATATATATAGATAGATATTTAGATCTATCTATCTATACACAAATATATATATATATTTTTTGAGACAGAGTTTCGCTCTTGTTGCCCAGGCTGGAGTACAATGGCAAGATCTCAGCTCACTGCAACCTCCACTCCCAGGTTCAAGTGATTCTCCTGCCTCAGCCTCCTGAGTAGCTGGGATTATAGATGCCTGCCACCACATCCAGCTAATTTTTGTATTTTTAGTAGAGATGGGGTTTTATCACGTCAGCTAGGCTGGTCTCGAACTCCCGTCCTCAGGAGATCCACCCACCTCGGCCTCCCAAAGTGCTGGGATTACAGGCATGAGCCGCCATGCCCGGCTGATAGTTTTTAATGACCTGAACAAGATACCTGTTAGAAGGACTACTCTTGAGGATTTAAGAACATGTGAGAGAATGTATGTACAAGTTTAATAATTGAACACATGGTGAGGCTTAGACTTTGAGGTGGGTGGAAAAAAATCAGAGCCATGGAATCTGTGGGCCCCCTACCTGATTTGTCACTCTTAGAGAGCTATGCTCTTTAGTAAATTTTCTATCCTCATTCTAGGTTCTAGTGCAGTGATGACAAAAATCCTCTGTAAGAACAGAAATATCTTAGAAGTAGATAGAATTTTATACCATCATTACGATTTTTTAAACTTTTAATTTTGAAATAGTAGGAGACCTGTGATAAGTTGCTACAATAGTACAGTGAGTTTCTGGTGTATGTTTCCACCCAGCTTTCCTCAATGATAATGTCTTACATGACGATAGTACAGGGGTGCACGCCTGTAATCCCAGCACTTTGGGAGGCCAAGGTGGGCAGATCACTTGAGGTCAGGAGTTTGAGACCAGTCTGGCTAACATGGTGAAATCTCATGTCTACTAAAAATACAAAAATTAGCCAGGCGTGGTGGTGCACGCCAATAGTCCTGGCTACTCAGGAGGCTGAGGAATGAGAACTGCTTGAACCCAGGGATGTGGAGGCTACAATGAGTGGAGATTACACCACTGCACTCCAACCTGGGCGACAGAGAGAGACTCTATCTCAAAACAAACAGGAAATTGACATTGGTACAATAAAATGAACTATGAACTAAACCATATGTTTTTTTCGGATTTTACCAATTCTTCTCTTTTTTTTTTTTTGTATAGCCCTGACATTTTCTCTCATATATAGATTCATTGTTGTTATTTTCAATCACAAGGCGAATTAATATATTTTCCTAGATTTGCCCCACTCTCGTTGCGAGCCTCATTTCTGTTTCCATCCCCTACTTATCTGGGCTTCATGAATTCTTTTTTTTTTTTTCCATTAACATTTTAAAAAGCAACTTTATATCAGAAAATTGAAAAAAAAAACAGAGTACAGGAAATAACAAACACAGACTTCAAAGCAGATTTGCTGTTTATTTATATACTTGTTTTGAGTTAAAGTATCCTCTATCCTCATTCTAGGTTCTAGCCTCCTTCTCCCGCATTCAGACACAACCACCACCACGGGTTGACTGTGTTCCCTGCCGTTTAATCTTTCTCTACTTTGATATGTATGTTTTCTGTATACATAACTTTCATCTTTTCACTACAGTGATTTTCAACCATTTTCTCTCACTGATATACAAATGGCAGATGATACTCAAGTAGGAGAGTGGGAGATATACTCCCAACTGCAGCTCCTAGAGCAATAGTTGTAACTCTATCTCTTTTTCTCCCACTCATGAAAAATAGTTGGAAGACGTGACAGACTGCTCTATAATGGGAATTACCTTGAATGTGCTCCAATTTAGAGAAACAGTAAAGCCTGCAGAAATTCTAGGGCTTTAATTATTTGTAGTAATTACTTGAACTACACCTTGTAACTGATCTCTACATAACATAATGGTTTTAAATGGCTGTTTTAATAAACATAAGCTTTCCAGGCAAGTAGATCTTATCTTAAAACAGCAGAGCTTGACTAGAACACTGATTGGAAAAATTGTGAGCAAGTGAAAGAGTTATAGGTTCTCTTTGGGCACCACTGTGATTTGGCAAATGCTCTTTGGTCTGCCTCAGTTTCTGTCCTTCTTTTGATCAGGTTGGTAATTCCCTCTCATCCTGCAAGATTGAGCTCCAGTTTATCTCAGTGCTCTGAGCAAGTCCCACACTGACCTGTATCATATTTTTTTATTTAGATTTCAGTTCTGATGCTCATCATAGTCACAAAATCCCCAGGATTTAGCATAGTTCCCAGGTTACTTGCACTCCCAGGTTACCTAGGAAACTTGCAGACTTGCATTAGATGGTCAGAAGCACAGGAGAGTAGCCAGGTGACCAGGCCAATCCAGGTTCCAAAGGAATTTCCATCACTTACTAGCTATGTGGACTCAGAACAAGTGATTTATGCTGTGAGTTTCATCTGTGAAATGGGGATTTTCACAGTAGTTACATTATAGAGTTGTAGTTAAGGATGAGATGATCTTATATGCGTAGCAGTTAGCTTGACATCTGACATCTAGCAAAAATTCACTAACAGTGGTGATTGGTGCCTAGAGTATTTGGTGACTGCTGAATTGATTGGGTAACTGAACCAACAGTAGATAGTCTGGCCATACAGCAAAGGCACCTGGCCCTAGAGGTGCCTAGGGATGCCAACATGGGGCTGAGCAGTGCAGGATGGGAGGTATCAGTAATACCTGTGGTGACCATGGAGGTGCCTTACTTGTGTCTCCCTGCAAGACAACCTGCTGTGAAGAGCAGTTGACTGAATAGTTTTAATTTGCCACTCTTTTGAAGCTACCATGGCATTTACAGAGGCTACTGAGCATGGAGGCTACAGAGGTAATTCCTGCTTAATGTGGGACCCCGGTAATAGACTTTGTTCAGGGCCTTCCCATCAGCCTTACTGAGACAGCCAGGACTGCAATTCAAGGCCCTTCCTATATAATCCTTCTTTCTTTCTGTCCATCCACAGATGTTAGACTTGCATCATGGTTTGAGGCTCTCCCAAACATCATGTCTACTCCCACCATCATTTACAGGTATGTTTCCCAAGATCTCCTGTATATTTAATTCCATCTTAGAATCACATCTTGGCATGAACTGACAATACCTAAAAGAAGCTTCATACTTTCTTTGAAGTGTAGATCATATGATGTTATTTATGCTGTCTTATATCCCCATCCATAGATTGCATTACAGAAGGGGCTAGCACATCTATTTCCATTTGTAAGCAATATCCAGGAGCAAAGCATAATGTTAAGGTAGTGTGTGAATGGACTTTGAGGCATTCTCCTTTTCCACTTGAAAATGGCCTGGTGATGACTCCCAAACCTGGTCTAAGGCCGATCTACCAATGGGTCAGTAATTTTGGAATCACTTCCGGGATCATATAGATGGAACAGATAAAATATCAAAAGACACAATCTCAGGACTGCCTGAGCTTATAGAAAAGAAAAATATGAACAGGAAACCATTTGTACTTGGCACATTGTCACTGCTACTTGAACTTCTGATCTTTGTGGGTTTAATCGGCACTGTTTTTTGGGTAAATTTCTGGTATTTAGAGTTGTCTAAAGTTATACAAACTGTACTTTACACTGGCCCATTATTTATCCATCTCTTAATTTATGTTGCTTTGAAAACACCCACGCATGGCAGAGGGGCAGATGTTATTATTCTGATGTTGTTCTTTGGGAAGCTGTGGCCCAGAGAGGATACGGACTAGACTGAGCTCACAGAGACTGGCTGTGTCAATCCTCCCAAAGCCCTCAGCTGTGCTGACTCCCATCAGAGGTTAAGTGCCTCTCATAGTAGCAAGCTGAGGATTCTCTAACACTGATCACTCAAATGAGAAAAATCACATTTGGAGTAATTGCAGTTAAATTCCTTTCCACCATTAGAGCACCAGGCTTCTGTTTTCACAGCTTGACCGGGTCTGGCCTTTGCATAGTCAAAAACATTTCAAACCCAATCACAACTTCTGATACCCTGAGGCACAATTTTCTTTTCCTGTAGCTTCCTAAATTTCTTCCTTTCCCCAAAAACCTATCTTCTTGATCATTGCCCCTGAGAAGAATCTGACTATTTTCATCAGCATATTTTATCAAAACCACTGAGCAGAGTGAGCTGTGACAATCGCCTGTCCAAAAGTTTGCAAAACATATCACTGAATATAATTCATATTTTAGGAAATCCATGACTTTAGAGAGTTGTGACCAATAAGAACCCTCCCAAAGAGATCATACTGAGCTAAGAATAGCTGCCCCCTGTACTCCAAGTAAAAAATGTCCCTCTTTAGGCTAATGATCCCTGCAAATCCTACACTAATTGATAGCCCAGAGTTCCAGAGAGTTGCACTTCAGTAAATGGTCAAAATGACACATTTGGCATTAGTGTCTTGACTCTGTCTCCCTCAAGTGCAATCTCCTTTTAAAATCACTCCAGCAAGATAACCATCCTAACTGCTAATTTGCAGTCACAGATCTCTACTTCATTTTCTATTCTCCTTCTTCAGGGGCAGGAAGAAGGGGCTAGGGTATGAAGTCAAATATTTAAACAACCTGGATTGAATCTCTTCCAAATAACTATTCATGTCCATACACTTGGCTATGTCCTAGCTTTTACATGCACATCTGGCCATACAGATTTCCACATGTCATGTTAGATGGTTGGAGGGAAAGGCTGATCATTATGAAACTAGTAGTCAATCCATAGTGTTAGCCACTTTCATGTCAGTTTCCATATCTATTCCTGATATTATCTTTTTCTGCCCCAAAAGGCATAGCTGGAGTTCCTCTCTCTCTAGGGACAACAAGCTAAGGTGTATAGTTAATAACAAACATATATACAGCTAAAATATAATAATCTATTATTTGCAGCTTTCTATGCAGACCAAAAACAAAAACAAACAAACAAAAAAAAAACCTTTTGATCTAAAACAGTAAATGGCTATGATAAAGACTGGCTGTAAAGTTGAATTTGGGGACAGACACTTCTGTTCATGGCTCCCTAATCACAATGCAAACATCTGTTTACCTGACTAACTTGCAAGGTCAGCCTTGTCAAAGAATGCAACCTAGTCCTCATTTTTCTCCAAAAATGTTTCCTGGCTTTTGTCTGAGAAAACAACACTGATGAATCATAGCAACAACCTGTACTTGTGACTAAGAGCCATATTTAAAGGAGAAGAGCTGAAGGAAACACAGAACAGAGTTCCCATTCCTACACCTCCTCCTCCCCAAGTGGTTTTCTTAAACTTGCTTAGCTGCTTCATCCAGTCCATTCTCTTTCTCCAAGTCTCTCTCTTCAGGTTTAGATGTGACTGCTGGAAGGCAAGAGAAAGAACAGAACAAGGGTAGCTGAGATTAAATAAGACAACTGTGATTTAATCAAGCCCTGAGGGAAAGGGAAAAGAAGGGTAGGCCATGAGTTCATAGACAAGGGAAGTTGGGGAGGAAGGAAGGAAAGACAGAAGGAAGGAAGGAAGGAAGGAAGGAAGGAAGGAAGGAAGGAAGGAAGGAAGGAAGGAAGGAAGGAAGGAAGGGAAAAAGCAAAGCAGAATGGATGGAGGAGAGAATAAAGAAGAAAGTAACCTAAGAAGAAATAAAGGGGATTGAAAGAGGGATTGGGGAGAGGGATCTAGACAGAGAGAGAGAGAGAATGGCAGGAGTTAAGAGATTTAGAGCAAAGAGAAACAGAAGATGGTCCAGAGAAGATCTCCCCTTGAGGATTCCCATTAACTTTCACTCTAGGAATATATATGGTGAGGATCATTAGGGAGAGGAGGTGGTCATGCAATGGCAGTGCTTTAAAACAGTCATTGTAAACTCTCTATGTCTATAACCATCCACCCAATCTAACATTTGTGATGCTGAGCTCCTACTATTAACCAGACACTATGCTTTAGATTTGAGTTTTGCAAATTTTATAATACCTTGCCTCATTTTTCTTTTCAGAAAAAGAATGAAAAAAAAAAAAACACAGGAGAAAGGTAAAAATGTAGGCAAAGAAGCATGAGCAGAAACAGCACAACTCTACACAGGGCAAAAATCTGTATAAGAGTATGGGGAAGTCCCTGTATCAGGCAAGAGAGGAAGGAGTTAACATTTATAGAGATAGATAGCTTACTGAGTGCGAGTTATGGTACTAAGCACTTTCCAATCATTATTGCTTTGCTTTTATTCTTTACAGAAGTGAACCAGGTGCTTCGGTATTCCCATTTTGCATAGAAGTACAATAGCCTTTGCCTCCCTGGGCTTTCTATCATGGCGGGTATTACTGGCCTGTGTGTGGATATCATTTTGCCTTACACAAAAATTTCCATTGTAGCAGGTTGCAGAGATTAGGGGTGGTGCCACAAAGCATTAAGAATTGGCCTGAAGAAAATCAGAAAGATATCTCCAATTTCAGCACCAGATACTAGAGCAGAAATGTAAATGAGTTTCATCTCATATGCCAACTCCAATTGATTAAAGCCAGCTTCATGAAGGAGTCTGATGAGAACCATTCTCTTGCCACCTGGGACCAGTAGGAGGAGGCTGTGGTATCTAGATAGTGACATCTGCTCTATGCACAGGATGGCAGAGGTTGCATGTGTGCCTTAGAGATGCCTTCCTTGCATGAGATGGAATGGTCAGCTTCATGAGTTACCGACATCCCTGTGGGCTGCCAAATGATCTGGTAAAACTGATCTGTCCATATCCAAGAGCTGTCTATCATCTCATTTAAATCTTTGCATCAGAGATAGTCCTTGTCACTGTAATCTCCATGGGTCTCCAGACTGAGGACACCATCAGTGTTGCTCAGATTCCATTTGGGGAAGGTTCCATGGTGCAGTGGAGCCAGCAATGGACTTGAGAGCCGGAGCCTGTGATTGAGCCCAGACTTGTCACCTTGAATGGCACAGAGTAACTAACTTCATTCTTAACACATCTTCCTCTGCTGTAAAATGTCATTTGGGCCAAATGACACCAGATATAAAATTCTAAGATTTTGATGCCCCAGATTTGTTGTACTTCAGTCGTTTCAGACAAAACCTAGATTTGGTTCTCATCCAAACTGGTTCACTGATGTTCTTTCCAAAAACATTTTGTTAAATGTCTAAAATGGTACTGGCGTTCTCTTCTGAGCTTGCAAATCAGCACCGATTGTCCCTTGAATAGGCCATGCTAAATCTTCCCCTCTGCCTTGGCCCCTGCTCCACTCTCAGCTCCTCCATGTGCCTTCCAGGTCTATTCATTCTCCTGCTCAACTTCCTCTGCAAAGCTATCAGTGTCCTCAACTTGTTTCTAAAACTCTCCTGCTGATGTCCAAACCTTGACAGGGGTCTTTGAGGACTTGCAAAGATTGCATATTTATTCAGAGGAAGAGGAAGGGGAGGGGTAACCTCGGTCAACCCCTGGGAAAAGCAATGCATGGCAATGCTGTACATTTGGGAAATGGATTTAAATATTCACAATTTGATCAGGTCTCTTTGATGAAACAGAATTTGGTTCTCAAGAACTTTGGGTAGGGAAGCAAATACCAATGTCTCCATACAACTTCAACCTTTATACTATATAAGAGAACATATTTAGTAGACTATGTATGGAAAAAAATGAGAATATATTCTAACTGAGAGCATATTGTATAAAGAATATAAAGTTATATTTGGTTGCAAACCCCGGACCTCTACTTTCTTGATTCATGCATTTGGGAAATTCTCTTAAGGGCTCTGTTATTCAATGTCTTCACAGGTAAAATGGGGACAAAAAGTATCTTAGATTATGATGAAGATCTAATGAGGCAAGGTATGTAAGCACTTAATCCAGTCCCAGGGGTATGGCTCTGAGCCAAAGATGGCACCTGGGACTGGATACTCTGCATTATTTCAATCAGAAATGCAGGGCAGACATTGGTAAATGTGGAAACATAGATCTGGACATAGATCTGGGGCATAAAGCTCTAAAAGGAACATGACATGCCACTAAGACTTCGCTCAGTGACATTTCCTGCTGAAGTTAAGGATTAGTCTCACAGTGTGGCTGGTTCTAAGCCAAAACTATAGGGATAGATGTGAGAGGCAGAAAAGAGGGGAGCTTGTGAACAGCAGCAACCCTGCTTCCTTGCCTTTGCAGCTTATTTCAAAAGCATCTATCTCGGAGTGTAAAGGGAGATCAGAGCCCCTGCTGGGCTATGCTGGGGGCTTGGTCAGGGCCCAAATGCAAATGAATGTGGCCAGTCCTAAGAATCTGTACCCTGTTTTCCCTCAGACAATTTCTTTATTAAACTAGAGAGATGGATAAGGTATCTACCATCACAAGCCCCATACTGCCACAGGACCTGTGAAAATATCTAATGGAAGAGGAATCTAGTAACATCCTAGTGAAATCAGATTCTGCCTTCTCTGGGTGGTTATTTCATAAGTGCTTGTTTCACTGTCAGTCTTCAAAGCTCTTTTTAAGACCTATTATAAGTACTTTTGTCACAAAAATAGGAAGGAAAGCAGGGCAAGGCAATACATACTGGACAAGAAATAGGAAAGTCAGATTTGAGAAATGACTGTTCACTAGCATTCTGTAGACCTTCAGAAGTAACATTTTAGCCCAGTGATGCCTAGACCAGTTTCTGGAAAATTCCCATTGAATTCTATGTGTTATTAATGTCTCCAGGCCTTCTTTCACACCCTTTTCTACCTGGAGTATTTTTTCTTTTCCTGTACCACTAACTATTCAAATGCTCTCCATCCTCTTTAAGGCCAAGCTCAAGATCTTCTTCCTCGCCCTTTCATCACTTCTGCAGCCCATTCTGATTATCTTTAAACCTGTAACATGTCTTTCTGCATTGTTTAGCACTTGTCTGCTTCATTAAGTTGTTTTCTTTCAGGAAGGGTGCAAGGACGACCTGGTTTCTCCATAATCTGCAGAAAATAAGAAAAGAACGAAATGCTTGGGAGCTGAATGAGGCAAAGCCCAATGGCTGGCTTTGAAAGGGCTTAATGAAATAAGCCAGTGAATAAGCAGAAAGTAGGCAGCAGTCATGAATTAAGCCTCTCCCTGTTCTTTTCACAAGTGAAAGAGGACTGGAGACTGGATGAACCTATCCCCAGAGGAAGGTGGTGGTGGGGCCCACACCATATCACCCTCAGAGACAGCAGAAGTGAGACAGTTCCATTTGAAGCTGATGAGCTCTGCTTTGGTTTTTGTAGGCATAGTGCAGGGCTTTGCCTTCCTGGATGAGGGAAAGTTCCAGGAGCTGATAAGCTGACTCTGCAGTCTGCTCAGGAAACTAACAGAAATATTCTCCTTGCCTCTGCCAACCATTCACAGCATATGTCTTCACTCTCCAGTGTCATGTAAGCCACCCACCAGCAGGGACTGTATTGTCTATTCACACACATGTGCACATGCACACACACACACACACACTTTTGCATAGGTACCTATGGCTATACCTGTACTATAACTATATAATTACCTATAATTCACTAACTTAAATAGCAGACATTTATTGAGCTGTATTGAGGACTGTATCCACAGCCCTCTGCCAAGCATGGATCAAAATCTTGGGTCAATTTCCACAGAGCAATGCATATGTGGAAAACCAATATGTAAAACAGATCAACTCTGAAAACAGCTTGAAAATGACTGCTGATCTACTTCAACCATCCAATTTTCAGCAAGAAAAAAAGTAGATTCAGTTTGATGATATCAGTCAAAGAAGTGTTTCCTAATCTTGCCTGAAAGTGGAAATTATGTTGGGAAAAAAAAGAAATTGAGAAAGGGGGCTGGCTGGGAGACAGAGAAAAAAAGAAAGGTGGGAGGAAGAGAGAGAGACAGACACAGAGAAAGAGGGGGAAACAGAGAGAGGGAAGAGAGATTGAGAGAGAAACAGAGACAGAGAAAGAGAGGGAAACAGAGAGAGGGAAGAGACAGAGAGAGAGAGAGAGAAAGAAAGAAAGAGGGAGAAACAGGAGGGGAGCGGAGAGAGAGAGAAGCAGAGAGAGAAAGAGAGAGAGAGATTCCAAGCTCTAACCCAGAGCCACGTAATTCCTTATAGTAAAAAAAGTGAGCAACCTGTGAATTTATTAAGTGTTCTGAGTGATTCTTACCAGTCAAACCAGGGGATGAAGTCATTTTCCAAGATTCTGCATTTGTGACCAAGTCCAGGAAACTAAGTGATGGGTTGTGGCAATTTCCCTGTTACACCCCCTGCCTCGCCACCCCACAGTACTTCATGTGCGGTTCATATTTCATTTTTGCCATCCCTTATCTTTCCAAGGGGCATGTCTGATCTTCTGAATGGATGAACAGCTCCTCCAGGTCAGTAGCCAAGCCTTTTTCATTTCCCATTAGACCAGGTTGACCATATAATGGATATTCAGTAATCTTCTATGGGCTGATTCATCCAGGTTAGATTTTCACTTTGGAATTACACTATTCACCTTTCCTATAGGCTCTCTGTGATTAATGAAACCTTGTGATCAAGAAGGAATATGTCATGAACAGTTGAAGGCCCTGAGTTTTACTTTTGCCACTTCCCACAGACCCTGGGAGAATCACTAAACTCCACTGAACATCAGCTCCTTCATCTTCAATGTGAGATTGCCATTCTAGGTTTTCTTAGATCCTCTTCAATACTTTTAATGATTCTAGGACTCTTACTGTGGAAAACTGTCTCCCACTATAATTGTTATTTTTTATTGCTGTATGGTTCTGATAGACATTAAATACTAATCTCTTAGATTTACATGATACCACACTGTTTTCAAAACTTTCACATGCATTGTTTTACTCTTCAAAAACCAGCAGGAGAAGGTAAAAGTAATAATAATGATTATTCTCATTAAACATATTAATAAATTGAAGTACAGAGAAGGTATGTGACTTGTTCAAGGTGATATAACTAATAAGTAGTAGAGCTGAAATTCTCATCTATATCTACATTGTAAAAAACTAAAATCTAATCTAAATTATCATCTAATCTGTTGATTCTGTGGTATTTAATGGTTTGCCTTTGAGAGGCTGTTATTTTCACTTAAGAGACAATTATTTGCTAATAGTAGCTTCAAAAGCTTAAAACAAAATGAATTGGAAAATGGCTTCTATCAGCATTTTCTGCAAACACAAAGCCATATCTTTTGGATTTTCACATGCCCCAGAGAGTAGATGCCTTCATTAGCCATGTTGTTCCATGTGGAAAAAATATAGAGTAGGCATTCGATTTATACCACATACTCCACGTATTTATTAGTTTTATCCAAGATGGCTATCATTGAGACACATGGGACATAACTGTTCCAAGGCAATTAAACCAAATGTCAGTGGTTCCTGCTCTGAACCAACCATCCCACCAATCAATTGCAATCAGATTAAATAGATAAGTCTAGATTAAGGTATATGGCCTTAAGAACACCTCAGAAAAATAAGACCCAGAGTCCTGAAATCCTGTCCTACTTGCCATCATGATTTGTGGCCAATATGATCCCCACATCATTGCCATAACTTCCTAGCAGCTGAGTAAAAGAAAATACAAATGTCCTTGAATAATTCATTCGCCCAAATAGCAAACACTGGGTGGCTGCTGTGTCTACAGCCCTATGCCAAGCATGGAAGGCATGAGAAAGAGCCAGTTAAAGGCAGCCACTGAACCCCATGCAATTCTTAACCTTGGAAGAAAATCCTTCCTTAGTCTCAAGTTCATCCATCCTAAAAGGAAAAACTAGGATCCAATGAGCACTCAGGTTCCTTCAGTTTCTATTTTTCCGATTCTTGTTAGACCACGGGGTATCCCGAAATTTTCCATGGCATGTCAGCAAAATCCAAATATCACTCTTCAGAAGGTAATGTACTTAAAACAGAAATAAAAGAGTAAAATTGCACCCATGTATTCACAAAATTTACACTGGAAATTATTTATAGATGTTTAGCTCAGCAAACATAGTAAGCTATTACTTTTAATGAATGAAAGCCTACTGACTGTCATCAGTCAATTTAGTTGCGAAAGGAAGTAAAAACTATCAGACAAATTAAAATGATTGTTAAAAAAGTGCTGAGGAACTTTGATCTGGTTCAAGAAAGAGAGGAAAATTTAAAAAGTTCCTCCTCAGCAATGCAGAGCCTGGTAGTAATTACCCATTGTGTTATCAGCACAGTGACTGACTAAACCTTTTGTGGGTAATGGGCACTTCAGTCAAAACCAAAGGCTAGTGTTTATAGAGTGCCAGAGGCTTTTAATTTCCTTATAGCACATTAAAACCTAGTCCATCTTTGCCACATTTTAACCTTGTTTAGCATAAATTGTTGCACTTTAGATTCATTGTCTTACATGGTCCACTGGAGATCACATTAAGAAGTGTCATCACAGTATTCCTATAACCAAAACTTTTTAATCCCTCCTCCCCTTACAGCATATAAAAATGCAGTTATAGATGACCACCTGTCTCCAATTCTCTTCAAAATTACTCTGAATCATTTCACATTGAGGATTCAGAAACTATAAAGTTTTCAGGAAATCTTGATACAAGTAAATACAATTATCTTGCATGAACCTCCTATGCCTTTATTTATGAATGCCAGCTGACATATATGTTTTCAAAGCCAAGGAGGCTGATCTTGACTTATAAATTCATTTACCTAATAATTTCACACCTACATGAATATATCAAAACCAATGATGGACATCATTAGTGGTATGACAGACACAGATACTGGTTTATCCAACAACCATTATCTAATTCTTGCATATTCCTCCCATAGGTGCTTTCTTTGCAAGAATAACTTGCCAGCTATGTCTCCCCAACCCCTGTCCTTCTGCATTTCTTCCTGTCATGTCATAGTCTGGTGACCCAATCTAGCTAATGACATATGTCAGGGACAGAGTCAGGGAAATCTGAGAAACCTGATATCTCTCTGATAGATAAATGGCAGAAGACACTTCTCCTTATCAAATATGGTTGGCCTCTATAAGATGCCGGCAACCGCAACAGCCATTTTGCCATGATGACAAACCAAGCCTAAGGATCAAGCCTATGTGCTGAGGTTAGAAAAAGTCAGGGTCTTTGAAGACTTTGCTAAAACAACTGTGGTTCTGCCCACTCTCGGGCTTCTGGTTGGTTAGTATTTGATTGCTTGCATCCTAACGCCTCTAATCTGATTAAAAAGAGGGTAGCATATTGCATCCACATTTAACTCAGTTTTTACCTTTGATACACCCTGAGAAGTAGACAATACAAAACAGAAGAGGTAGGTGAGATGGATGGTGGTGAAGAATCGGAGTAAAGGCTAAGAATAGAGATGTCTTCCCAGGGCACTCACATGAGGCCTGGCCGGGCTCCTCTGCAGCAGACAAGCTGCCTTGGCTGGGGCCCTACAGGACTTTCTGCCTGGGGATGCTGACCTGTGGCCTACTACTTCTCAAAAAAGTAGACAAAAAGTAACCAGCTCTGTATTAATGTTCAAAGAAAGATAGCAAATTTCCTTATGTTTTCTACTTCCTTTGTTAAAAATGATCATGAATTGGCTTCACAAAAATATGATCTACTATAATTAAAGCCAATGACATTGAGTTAATTAGAACGTAATTGCAATTTCCATGAATTTCACACAGCTCGCATTTTACCAAAAGAAACCCAGTTTCAGTCAATGCTTGTGTGCTGATACCTGCAATCAAAGCCTTATTAAACCAAACAAATCATGCCTTCATGGAAGTTAAGGAAGCATAAATACAAGGCTGATTCATAAAGTTTCTGATTTCTGCTATTTGGAAAGGCAGAGTTTGGAAAGAGTTCTTTGGAAAGGAAAACTTTCTTTCAAGGAAAATGGAAAGCCTGGACTTCCTCCATTCCAATGACGATTTGCCCTAGAAGGCTTGGGTCTTCCTATATGGCTATTTATTCCCCATGTCTATGTTGAATAAAGTGATATAACTGCAAGAGATTAGATGTTTTACAAAAAAATGTTCAGGTAAAAGGAAAGTCCCAAATTTGAGACTTGGTCATCAAAAGAATACCAATTTTAACACAATGTATTGTTCAAAATAAGGAACACAGATAAAAAAAAAAAAAAACAAACCACATTTGGGTGATAGGTAACTGTTGAAAGAGAGAGAGAGAAAGAGGAGCCTGTCTTGGTTAAGAATTTGGGCTCTTAGCAACTATGCCAGTATCTTTTCTTTCCATGTACAGAGTATGTAACAATCTTTCCATATGTCACCCTATCTCTAAAATAAGGATGAAGAAAAATAATAGTCACCTCATAGGGTTATTGTTAGGATTAGAATATATATATATATATATAAAATGATGGTAATACAATCAGTCTTCTTTCCAGAGTCAGAGGCAAGATAATAGGCAAACACTAATATTAATATAATACCCAAACTATGTGTTGTAAACTGAAGTCTTATTTGAACATTTTGGTAGAGTGAAGTGCACTCATTGGAGGCTGCCACCAGCATGATCCACATTGCCTATTCAATCCCCCCAGTAGACCAGTTAGTCTCACTGCTTTGCAATGCCCCAGATGGTACTCTTACCTCCAGCCAACTGGCCTGGAAAAGCCAGCTGTGACTTCACAGGGGGTTGGGGCATGAAGCTTTCCACAAATCAGCAGAAATCCACCCACATCAAAAGATCAGTGCCAGCTCAGCCAGAATTGTGCATTTCAGCAAGTCATTTTTGGAATCAGTTGCTGGGGACACATTGTACACACACACATACACACACACTCACACAGGAACCATCTATGCTGAATAAAATATAATTTTAAAAAACCTAAATGGGAACTCAAAAGAAGCCAGGGAAACTCTAGGTAGGTAGGTCAGTGAGACCAGCCACATACATATGGAATTTATGTAAACTATGTGCCCTTGAGGTCAAATAAGAGGATTTTTATGGAAATCCTCCATTAGAGTAAAGAACTACAGTCTGAGTGTTATACGCATTGTTTTCTATTTTCTTCTCTCCACTTGTTCACTAAAAACAGGTCCTTCTGTCTTGCCTAAAGGTCCAACATAAAGATATTTCTTTAGCTTCTACATACTCTTACAGATAAGGAATTAAATAGCTTGTGAGTATCTCGATAACTGACACCTTCATAGTGGAAAGGCACTCTTGAATTTGAGCAATATTAGGAGAAGAAATTTTTAAATCTTCTTTCTCCCAATTCCCAGAACTTCCAAGTGTGTCCGTGTATCTCTGGCCTTATGTTAACACATGAATGAGTTAGGCTAAACAACTTTTGCATACACACACACACACACGCACACGCACACGCACACTATTTTGTTCTATTTTCCCTTCTCTGGGATTGGATTAGGCATATGATAGTGCTTTGCACAGTTGTATCTACACACCTTGTCTCTTCTGAACTCAATATGCCCACAAGAAAACATATCTGATGGGTCGATCAAACTCAGCCTCTCCTCACATGAATGTAGCATCTTCCCTGAGCCTGTTCCTCCAGTAGCTGTTATCTCATCACCCAAGTAGAAACTCGGCTGTCATCCTAAAATATCTAAACACATTGTCACCCAAGGGTGCTCTCTTCTCTACTTCTAATGCCCTATCTCATCCCAAGTTCTCATAATCTCTAGACTATGCCAGTAGCTTGTAGATTCATCTCACTTCTGCCAATGCTAACACACACATACACATGTACAAACACAAATTCCCAAGCATATGCATATGCACACAAACATATCCATAAAATTGCACACTTTGGTAACTCCACCACTCTGTTCAAAGAGTGCTATCTTTCTAAATTCTAAAATCTAATTGTGCCATTCTTTCTTTTTAGCTTTTTAGGGGCTATTAATGTAAAAACTATGAATGAATCCCCTACACCAAACCCTGTAACACACATGAACATGTAACAGCCAGAACACAGTCTATATTCTAAACACATAGTAAACTATAGCCCACAGGTCAAATCCATCTCACAACCTGTTTTGGTTACTTAAGTTTTATTGGAACACAGCTATACCCATTTGTTTATGTAGTGGCCGTGGCTGCTTTTGTGCTATAATGACAGTGCTGAGGAATAGCAACAGAGACTATAGGTAGCCCACAGCCACAGCCCACAATATTTACTGCCTGACCTTTACAGAAAAAAAAAAAAAAAAAGTTTATTAAACTTGATTCTATACCATAAGACATTCTTTATAATTTGTCTAATATATATGTTGATATACTAATATGCTACAGCCCCCATTTCGGGCAGATTGATATCCTATTTCCTATCCATATGGATAGAGAAACAAAGGCATGGAGAGGTTAACTGTCCAAATACATCTTACAGCAATGAAGCAAGGACCCAAACCCTGGTCATTAGGTTTCAGAACTCTTTACTTAACTGTTATAATTGCCCTCATCTTTTTTCATGTCTCCTTAATAATCTAGAACTATTTTCCATTCCCAGAACCTTGCCCTTCCACGTGGCTATGCTCTGCACATACTGTTCACTCTTGAAATAGCACCCTACCCAGGACACAGCATCCTACAAGCTATATGTGTGTCCTCCCTCTGTCCCAAATCTTTAGTGCACACCATGTTATTCATGAGCAGCAACCTCTTTCTCTCTCTCTCTCTTTCTCATTACCATGCTTTAAGATTGTCATCTTACTTTTACTGGCACAATTAATTTTGATACTTTCTATTCCAGCCTTTAGGGAATGAAGACAATGGTCCTAAAGATCTTTTTAAAATTCTCAGCTCTTTGACAGTCCAATCTTCAGAAGATGGAGTGTACTGTCTACCTCCCTTTCTTCAAGTGTCAGGTAGATAATGTCTTCTTCTAGGGTTAGGTTCCATTCTCTCACTCAATTATCATAAATGTATACCGTGTCTGTTAAAATAGTCTCACAGCACACAGAATCACACCTTGCAAATGCAGGTACTCATTTGCAGAGTAAGTGAATGAATGATTCTTAGACCAATGAAGGCTGGGCCACACGGCAAGGGAAGGCCTTGATGGAAATAGAAACAGCACTAAAACTGGCAGTTCACAAAGCGTGAAGCCTGAGTCAGGCCTCAGCTCTTGCTGCATTATCTAACAAATCGTGTGTGTAAGTATCACTGGCCCCCAGACACCCAGTACTACCTCGAACACTGATCTCATTGCATTAGCTGCTTATTGCCTTCACTTTCGTAGGCTGCTCTGGAAGAAACGGACCATTTCCTGAGGTGTAAACACAGCTTCTGACAATGCCAACCTTACGAGGTCAGTCGGCTCTCGGAAGTCCAAGGGTCAACCAGAGGGCTCAGATACACATTTCCTTATCAAAGTTTCTTGGAATAACATGAAGATATGAACTGATGTTTTTGATGGAAACCATGGAGCAAAAATCAGGCTGTTTGTGAGGATATCTTCAGACACCTTGTCAAGCTGAAGTCACAGCAGAGCGGTATCTGGCCTTACCCCAAAATCTCAGCCACCCTTTGAAAAGGTAGGTTAGAAAATGTAATTCTGTGGAAAGTATGGTTGTGGGGATAGGAACCCAGTGCAATGTAACTTTTATCTGACTCCTGAACTTCTGTGTGAGTGCCCTTTTCCCTCAGAAAGCCAGCGTGTTCCTCTAACTGGACACTGCATGTGAACATTCGCTGCTTCTTTATTTTTTCTGTTTCTACTCCAAACATGGGAAGTCTTTTCATGTCAAATAAGCAGAGAATATGGCCAGTGGGTATGGCCACCAGGCTGGAACACAGATCCTGGGTAAAAAGCTTAAACAGAGAAAATCTACCATCTTCAAATAAAATCTAGCAAAACCTATATATTTGATACTTGTGTTTTCGTGTTTTAAAAATGAATATTTTCTTTACAAAAGAATATGTCCTAGGGTTTTTTAAAATGTATTTGAATAAAACTCTGGATTTGATATCCTAAAATCACAATAGTTTCCCCATTCAGGAACCTAACCGATTCCCATTGCATAAAAGAGGGTATATCTGAGTTTTCAAGTAACACAAGTTACCAGATATTTTTTTTCTTCACTGAGGACTGAGGAGGAAGAGACAGATATACCCAGAGGATAGAAGAAAAATTTACACTATTTAGAAGATAGAATTTTCTCTGTGTTCAAATTATTAAGCTCCCAGATCTTCTCTCAGTGCCCATCAGAAAGGGGGCACTCAGAAACACATCAGGATGCAGATAATAAAATGGTGATAAACATTTTAAGAGTTTGCCCTGAAAAACAAAATTCTTTTAAGTAGATTGAATAAATAGATGGTCATAGAGGTAAAGGAATTGCCTGTATAAATAATATTCTTTAGCTTTGTTATTCCAGAAATGTACACAATATCTAGAATTAATATTTCAGAATCCCATGAATGATTTTATCATATTTTCTTCCACCTTACCAGATAGTACTTGCATATTTAGGATACACTGGGATTTAAATATCTTTTAAAAAACCCACTCTCGTCCATGAGAAAACAATAATTGAATGCAAGGGTCCACATACTTTTTCTGTAAAGGGCCAGATAATACATGTTTTTTGGCTTACATGCCAGATGGTTTATGTCACAACTACTCAACTCTGCCATTATAGTGCACAAGCAGCCATAAACAATAAGTGAACAAATGAGTGTGCTATGTTCCAATAAAACTTTATTTACTAAAACAGGTGATGGGCCACATTTGGCCCACTAGCTGTAGCTTGCTGATTCCTGATCCGGAAGAATGACTCCCAATCTATGGGCTACAGACTCATGGCGGATCTGCAATTTATAGAAAAAAAAATTCAAATCCATATGCACATCAAGAACTGTTCACTGAATAAAAATAGCTTTTGTACACCTGCACTGCTCTGTCCTCAATGTACGTCAATACAATTGTGATTAACACATTTTAAAATAACTTGGTTTGCCACTGGTTATCTGTCATTGGAAGTTAAATGTACAGTTATTCCCACATGAGGATCCACTGAATGTTTTACAGTATCTGATTATATGTATACCCCAAAAGGCTACATCTCCAGATTTTCACTTGCAATTCATTTACCTCCTGCATTTCTCTGACTTTTCTTGCCTTCCCCCTTGGGTAAAATGTGGTACATTCCTCGCCCCAGCAATATGCCTAAAGAGGCTCCCAGATCTCTGTAAAGCACACTTCAACACAGGGGTATGATAGCCACACAGCACTGGCTGATAGATTGCATCGGCTAATCATTGCACAAATCAGTCTTTATGAAACTCACATGTAAGATACTGCGCCGGTCGCAGTCACAGCTGGCTCCTGATTAGCTCTCTAATGGGGGGAGCACTGAGGCAGAAAATCCCAAACAATAGGTGATCCAAATATAATTTATATTTGGCTGAGCTAATGACCTTATTTTGTATCAGTTTTACCTTCATAATTATGTTTTCCTTAGACTAACACAATTTGTTGGCACACACCATCTGACAACAGAATGGGGTGCACAAAAACGCAGGTAGGTGGCAATGAGAAGCTGGGAAGGATGAAAATTTTGCTGGGGATACTTAAACAAATATAACAACTTCTAACAGAGAGAAACTTGAATATGCATCATTCAAAGGGTCACAAAATCAAGCAGGAATTGACTTTAAAGTTTATCCGTTCTCAATGTAATAATGATGGGTTAAATAGTTTGTCAGAGATTGCTCATCTAGAAGATATAAAATAATAATTATGATGATGAATAATGGTGATGATGGAAACCTGTAAAGCCTTTTTCTGATCAACCTAGACAAATTATGTACCCATCACAGTCCATCACAGCAATCAGTAAATCTTTTTCTATGAAGGGTCAAATAGTAATATAAATAGTAAATATTTTTTATGATCTCTGTTGCAAATACTCAATTTTGTCGTTGAATGAGAGTATTTGTGTTCTAACAAAAATTTAAGTATGAACATCAAAATTTCAATGTAATATAATTTCACATATCAAGAGATATTTATGTTTTTAATGTTAGCCATTTAAAAATGTAAAAACGAATCTCTGCCCCAAGGCAGTACAAAAACAGGTAACCAGCCAGATGCGGCCCCACCCCTACTCTATCTCATTGCCTGTCTTACTTTAAATCCTTATTATTATTGGAAACTATATTGTACATTTATTTCTTGTTATAAACAGTTTACTAAATTTTATATTGTATCTACCTTCATTCAGATATAAGCTCTTCAAGAACAGGTACCATTTGCATCTCTTTCAACTAGGTATCATCAGTGCCTAGAACAGTGCCTGTGAAAGACATCTTAATAATATTTATTGGATACTCAAAATGAATGCCTAAATATTATTATTAGCCGTATAGTGATAAGCATTTGCCACTAGCAAACTTCAAAACACCTCTACATAAAAATATACTTTTAGGCTAAACACAGCGGCTCATGCCTATAATCCTAGTACTTTGGGAGGCTGAGACGGGAAGGTTGCTTGAGTCCAGGAATTTGAGATCAGTCTGGGCAACATAATGTGACCTCATCTTTACAAAAAGTAAAACAAGTAGCCTAGCGTGGTGGTGGATGCCTGTGGTTTCAGCTACTTGGGAGGCTGAGGCAGGAGGATCGCTTAAGCCCAGGAGTTTGAGGCTGCAGTGAGCCATAATCATGCCACACTGTACTCTAGCCTGGGAAACAGAAGCTAGATCCTGTCTCAAAAAAAAAAAAAAAAAAAAAATCTTTTACCTCAACATAAAGCCCTTCATAGGTAAAGGGAAGAGATGATTTTCCACATTCTATATGTAAGTAAATGTGGAGAGATGAAGTGACTGGCCAGAGAGGATAGCTGGTCATGTGTGGCTTGCATTGGAATGTGGGTTTCCTGCCACATCCAGGCCTCTGTTTATTGCAGCAAACCAATTTCTCATGTAGTCACAGCCCCCAGGCAGGCACCCTTGCTCACAGGACCATATAGCCTAAACATTTTAACTGTGAGATGCTGAATAATAAAACAGAATTTAGAAGATTTTAAAATTATCCTTGATATGTTTTGGCTGTGTCCCCACCCAAATCTCATCTTGAATTGTAGTACCCATAATTCCCGCATGTTGCCAGAGGGACCTGGTGGGAGGTAATTGAATCATGGGGGCAGCTACCCCCATGCTCCTGTTCTCTTGTGATAGTGAGTGAGTTCTCCCAAGATCTGATGGTTTTATAAAGGGCTTTTCCCTCTTTGTTCAGCACTTCTCCTTCTTGCCACCATATGAAGAAGGACATGTTTGCTTCCCCTTCCGCCATGACCATACATTTCCTGAGGCCTCCCCAGCCATGCCGAAAACTGTGAGTCAATTAAACCTCTTTCCTTTATAAATTACCTAGTCTAGGGTATGTCTTTATTAGCAGCATGAAAATGGACTAATACAATCCTCTTCTAATGAGTTTCAACCAAAGTTTCATCTCCGGCGTCTCTGGGTTCCAGAGAGTTTCTAAGATGTTTCAGTCAATATCCACCAAGTTCCAATCAACCTTCCATGCTACTACAGTGGTGCCACTTCCACAGAGGGGAAGATCTGGAAATTCTGAAGATGTAAGGTTGGATGGTAAGTCCTGATGCTGAGGCTCCAAGTAACTATGGGTCCACATGGTCCACGTCAGTACTTTTTCTCTCACCTACACCATGGGAAAGGACAGCTAAACCCTACAGGCTATAAACAAAACCCTGATGACCCATGAACTGCTCTCTGCTACTCTTCTTTAGCTAATTAATTCTCATAGCATTTACTGAGAATCCACAGAGGGTTGATCTCTGTGCCGTATATACTGGGGACTAATGGGATATGAGGGAAAGAATGTGGACTTTGAAATGAGGAAGATCGGAGTTCAAATCAACGCTCTGTCATGATCAGCTACATAATTGAATGAATTACTTAAATTTTAACCTCTAAAATAAGGAGACAATTCTCAAACTTTATAATTATTAACAGAATGAAGTGAAGTAACATACTGCCCAGCCCAGTTTCTGGCAACCTAATAGATATCCAGTCCATGATTGTTTCCTCTAGACCTCAAGGTGCGTGCCCTGATAATTCCCAGTGTCTGACTGGGTAGTTGGAACTGGTGGGTAGCTTTTTCCCTATTCAATATGGCACCGTCGTGTGCATTAACTAAGTACCTTGCTTCAAGGCACTCTCCTATTGTATGCTGGAATGATGGAGTGATAACTACACAAATTTTCAAAGACAACACGAGAATGGGACTCTACGGTAGTGCAGTGCACACACAATCAACCATAAAAAGCAGCTCTTATCAAAATGCACACTGTATTAATTCAGATAAAAGAAAAATTAATACAGGTTAGACTAGTCAACAATGGTCACATAGACAACCATGGCTTGAGTTAGATTTTAAGATGATGAGAACTGGTGGAGGAAGTAAAAAAGCATTTAGTGGGCACCGTGAGTGGGGAGCCGGGAGAGCCCTGGGAGTTGGCTAGCCTTTGAGTTCTGACTCAGTTCTCAGAAGAACTCCCTATGAATAGTCCAATATTGGGTAATTGAATTGAAGAGCCACACACAGAAAAACTTGACATACAGATCAGAGCGTGTGTTTCCATGCCAAACAAAAGGTTTTTGAGAAGCAGAGAACATAACGCTACACTTGGCCATTTCCTAGAATTCAGAATACCAAACGTCTTGGAAGTATGCCCCCAGTGACAATGTAGTACTGGCCTGGAGACCAGAAGCTCTGTATGACAGAGGCTAACCTGGGAGTCAATACGTTTTTTTTTTTTTGTTTTGTTTTGTTTTGTTTTGAGACAGAGTCTCACTCTGTTGCCCAGGGTGGAGTGCAGTGGTGCAATCTCAGCTCACTGCAACCTCCTCCTCCTGGGTTCGAGAGATTCCCCTGCCTCAGCCTCCTGAGTAGCTGGGACTACAGGCACATGCCACCATGTTTGGCTAATTTTTTTTTTTTTTTTTTTTTTTTTTTTTTTTTGTATTTTAGTAGAGATGGGGTTTCACCATGTTGACCAGGATGGTCTCAATCTCCTGACCTCATGATCTGCCTGCCTCAGCCTTCCAAAGTGCTGGGATTACAGGTGTGAGTCACCATGCCCAGCCCAATAAATTTCTTTTAATTTGACAGTGTAAATAAAACACCTTATTCATGGAACAATCCTAAAACTGGGGCTCACTTGAACTTTATCATCATCAAAACCAGTATGTTTATTTTACTGACCAGGGTCCCAGTAAGTGAAGGGTGAAGGCAGCTTTTCAAAGGGAAGTATGTGATGAGATATGTCAGATAATTCCTAATTTTTATGGGGTCACACATGAATCCTAAGCCCACGGACATTTGCTAAGCAAAGAATTGGTGTGTGTTTTGTTTTAGTGAAAATCTACACCCTTGGGAGTAGTACCTTTGTGTTAACATGTCCTAAAGTGTGTAAAGAAAAAAGAAGAACCTGTGATTTCAAGGAAACAGCTACACAGAGTAGACAAGTGCAGGGTTTGAAGAGGTCAGATCCCATTTTGAGGTGTCTTTCTGCCATAAACCACTGGATGACCTTGGGAAAGCTGTTGGCCATCTCTAAAGAGAGTAAAATCAGCAAAATGGCAAACAATATTGATTCTGCAGCCTACTTTATCTAGAATGGGCACATCATAGCCTGAGGAAGGCAGATCTATTTTATCACATTAGTAAAATCTGATGAAACAATAATATTTGCCTGGGCCGCAGGGTTGAGAAGGATCCTGAGTGAGCATGGGCTCAGCAGGAAAGTCAACTGGGATGGAGGAGTGGGATGTGCCAGCATGGGAGACAGAGGGTGGCAGCATAGCTATTTGCCATCACCATCATTGAGAGTGGACTTCTCTTGAGTCTGTCTGCCAAGGGAATAGGATAAGGGGCAGAACAGTGATTTTACTGGGTGTTCTGGTTAATGTGAGTCTTGATATTTGAACACTAGCCTATACCCACATACTTGCTGCATAAGGAACAAAACTGTTTCCCACATGAGAGCCTTCCTAAGTAGGTCAGTGGAGACCATCTTCCTCAGGGCCCCAAAGCCTAAACTACCCAAGGCTGCTTCCCTCTGGGCTCCTCATATTTGATATTCCACTATTAGGTGTTTCATTCCTTTGACTTTTTACTCTACTTGATTCTCATTAAAGTGAAACGTCTCTGGGAAGAGTAATACATTCAACCAAGAAGCATAAACCTTATCAAATGTCCCTTTTCTTCTATCAAGACTGGCTCAGGGACGAGGTAAGGCACCGGGCCCACTAGATGACAGAAATACCAGAGTTCTTCTCGACCCCTTTATCATATTTGTGACAGGGGTGCCAACTTACTCGGCCCGCCCCACTCAACCTCTTGTGGGAGGGATCACATGAGCAAGCAAGTTCAGAATCCGGCCAGCAGCTTTGGACTCCAGCAGGAGCAGGCTCCGTGCAGATCCCATGGTGTCACCCAGGTGGGGTGTCTGCAACCCCCAAAGCCCCAGAAGGTGTGTTACAATGCTCTATTAGCTCTGCCATCTATGGACAGCAGTATGTTACCAGCTCAGTGGGGCCCTTGCCTTGTCCTGTGGGGTGGCTACCCTCTGCCAGCAAGGGCAAAGGGCCAGTGTGACAGCCTTTGTTGGGTACCCACACTCCGTGAGTCCTGAGCTCTCTTTGGCATCCAAGAAGAATGAGGTTGCCTAGACACTTGAAGGATGGTGAAGGCGGAGAATTTTATTAAGCGATTGGAATGGCTCTCAGCAGAGAGGGGAGCTGGAGAGGCGACAGGATGGACAGGTAATCTTCCCTAATGTCCAGCCATCTCTGGCTGGCTCTTCTCTGAAGTTAAGCCATCTCTCCTCCTAGGGCCAACCATCCCTCTGAAATCAAGTTCCCTCTCTCCAGTCAAGCTGCTTCTCTCTCTACTACTGAGTCTGTGGTCTTTATAGGCACAGGATGGGGAGCAGGGTGGGCCACAGGTAGTTTTGGAAAAGGCAATATTCAATTGGTAAAATTTCTGATGCAATTCAGAAAGAATCAGTCAAGAGAGAGCGGGCACACAGGGATAGAAGTTCTCACTTTGGGCCATGGGTTTCATGCTTTTTGGCTGGAAGGTGGGACTTCACCAGGGACCTGCCCTGTCTGCCTAGAGTTTCTCTGCCTTCTGTCTCTATCAACAGGGTACTGTTGGGAGTGATGTATGGTCAGAAAAGATAAACAGTAATGACTCACAATTTAGGTGAAGACGAGTCTCCTAGGCTGGTATTCAATACCATGCTCAGCAGAACTCTCACACCAGTACCTGCTCAAATAGGGAATGAGAAATAACTTTTCCCTGCCAGGGCCCCCAAAGGACAAGCGTTGTGTGTCCCACTTCAGTACTGAGACTCCTGCTAGAATGCCTGGGACATCCAGTCAGTGAACATCCTGGCCTCATCTTACTCCTGGTGCCTCTCCTGGAGTTCTCTCCTGAAGAGCCTCAGCAGCATTAGGAATCTGGAGTTTCAAACACCTGCCAGTGAATGGCAGTCTCCAGAATTTCCTAAGAATTAATGTGAAAACATAGAGATTAAAGGTGGAGGTTCTTGGAACTCATGAGGCCTTGGAATGTGCAGTCTGGGGGCCAACTCTTACAGAGGACGAGCATAGTAAGAGGCCAAGAAAGAGCTACTACTTGTGGAGTGTGTTCTGTGTCAAGATTAAGTGTGCTACTTCACCTTCACAGTCTCTGCACTTGGCAGAGTTCACCGCCCTCTGTTCCAAAAAAATAAAATTCAGAAAGGCTAATTTATGCACAGATACACATAGATAGTGTAACCCAGGGTTGCTGGGTTCTGGGTATGCATTATTGTGAAAATGTATCCACTTGTAACTGTTGCACTTTGAGTTCTTGTTTCAACAAAACTTCTAGGAAGAAGCTCAGCCCAGGAAAAACAAAACTGATAGGATCCAGAGATGACTGAGTTGGCGATGAACTTTGGCGAACTCCACTCATTACCATACTAACCTCCAAGCCCAGGGAGAAGCTTATTGGCCATTTTCTATACGTGTGACATATGTAGAGGCATGATCAGTGGCCGTGCCTGTGCTGCCTATGTGCCACCCCTACATACAATGATTCAATTAACCAGACCAATAAAAGCCCTGTGTTCACCTTCGTTAGGGCAGGCACTGTTTTGAGACCTATCCCTGGTATCCTCCGTACCTGTGGCAAGTCATAAAACCCCCTTGTTAAATCCTCCTTGGTTATCATTGGACTGCTACCTGCCAAGCGACTGAACCCACCTGTTGTGTGGGTAACACTAGTGAATGAGAACATGTGTGACTCTAATGTCCCAGACCATCTTCTTTTCCCTGCACTGTGCTGCAGGCAGATTGCATGGTAAGGCCTGGGGTGTAACACACACATGATTCTAGCACAAATAAACAGAAATAGGGGTCTCATAAATGGATTTGTCTACTATAATTCTGGTTTCTAAATGCATTTTAAGTTCAATTTTTTTTTTTTTTTTGAGACAGGGTCTCACTCTGTTGCCCAGGCTGGAGTGCAGTGGCATGATCAATCATGGCTCACTGCAGCCTCCACCTCCTAGGCTCAAGGGATCTTCAGCCTCCAAACTCACTGGGACCACAGTCATGTGCCACCATGCCTGGTTATTTTTGTTATCATTCTTTGTAGAGATGGGGTCTCACTATGTTGCCCAGGCTGGTCTCCAACTCCTGGTCTCAAGCAGTCCTTCTGCCACAGCCTCCCAAAGTGTTGAGATTATAGGTGTGAGCTACTGCACTCAGCCAAGTTAAATCTTTAGCAGTGATAGGTAAAGCTTTATGTACCTGGTAAACCCTCTGCCCAGGCAATTCTCAGCTTCTGGTGCCACAGAAGGAGAACATTGGCATAAGTAATTCATAAGAGCATTTCTTGTTAGATTTTCTCATATTTTAATTAGGACTGCATATAGTATCACAGAGAGGCATGAAATGGCCTGTCATGTGTAGGCTTGGAGAGCTGATGACTCACTCTCTACACATGTGTTGGATTCAACATAATCAATCACTCTGTTGGTGTATTTTCACTGAAAAGAATTCCACAGAGAATAGTAAGGAACTGACTGAAATTATTTCATTTAGGCAACTCCTGGTCCTGACGGTCCCATTACAATTGCTTTCCTTTCATTTTGAAGAAGCACGAAACATTCAAGAACAGTAGCAAAGCTGTAAAACTGTTGACAATCAGCAAATCTCCAAGCAAGTTTACCATCATCCATTCTGATTCATTACAATCATTGAAATTTTAGGTCACACAAGAGCCATCTGTGAAGCAGCCTCCCCAGATGATTAAAACACTCCTGTACAATGTACATTTACAAATTCAAAATTAATGAGAAAACATGTTTAAAAATTGACTATAGCTACCCAAGGGTTTAAAAACACTTTAAAATGCATAAAGAAATCACTTGGCTATGCAGTCCTCCTTAGTGACAAATACATTGCATTACTTCTCAGAATTACTCCTGCTGAATTAACTTTTCAATGTGTTGGTTATTATGGTTGCATACCAACATCATATCTCAAAAAATATTAATACAAATCGTATCCCCCCACTCCTGGCCTCCGGGCTAATTCATTTCGCATCTTTCCAACTCAAGGTAAATGACCCAGAACAAAGCAAAGATATTCCTCATGAATGACTAGTGTAACAACAAACAAAATTGTATTCTGCCAGTGGGAATGGTTTATTGTCGCTTAGAAGTTTTTCTAGCATTACTGGCTGCAAAGACCAAACAGAGACCCTCTGAAGCATTTTCTGGACAATAGGGGCTTCCCTGTAGGCTGCTCCTTTTGGCTGTTCGGATTTGTTCTCTCTCCTCTCTCATCCTACTTTGCCTCAGTCAGGCATTCCATCTATCTGCCTTTGGGACAGGAGTCTTTATTAGAAAGATAGAGGGATGGGAGAAGGCGTAAGTATTGTCCTCCAAAAGCTTAGCTGATAAATAAGAGTAGCAAGGGCAGGATTTGAGTGGAGAACCAACTCTTGAGCAGAGCCAATTATATGCTTGAACACAGTCTAGTGCTTCGCATATGTTATTGCATGCAATCCCCCCAACATGCCTGAGAGATTGGCAGTCTAGTATTACTGTGAGAAAAGTGAGGCTGAAAATCATTACTTAGGCCAGGCACAGTGCCTCATGCCTATAATCCCAGCACTTTGGGAGGCCAAGGAGGGTGGATCACCTGAGGTCAGGAGTTTGAGACCAGCCTGGCCAACATGGCAAAACCCCATCTCAACTAAAAACACAAAAATTAGCCAGGCATGGTGGCAGGTGCCTGTAATCCCAGCTAATCAGGAGACTGAGGCAGGAGAATCACTTGAATGCGGGAGGCAGAGATTGCAGGGAGCCAAGATCATGCCACTGTACTCTAGCCTGGGTGACAGAGTGAGACTCTGTCTCAAAAAATCAAAAACAAAACAGTGTTTAAGCTGCCTGTGGTACAGACAACACTGGAACTGTGTAGTACTCAGGTGTGTGCACACACGATGAAAATAACACCTATGAATTGGGAGTAGATACACAGAAGCCAAGGACTGCTCATCTGGTTAAATGGGGATACTAACTTGCAGGGAGTCAGAGCTGATTCATATAGCAGGTACCTTCCACTTGGATTGTCATAGAATAAATTATACCTCTCTTGGAATTCATATGTTGAAGCCCTAACCTCTAATACGCCTGCATTTAGGGACAGGGCTTATAAAAAGGTAATATGGGCAAAATGAGGTAATTAGGGTGGGGCCTTAATTTAGTAGGACTCCTGTCCTTCTAAGATGATTAAGAGACACCAGAATTCTTTCTAGTTCTGTAAGCTCATGCAGAGAGTAAAGTCCATATGAGGAGATAGCAAGAAAATGGCTGTTTAAAAGGCCAGAAGCAAGCTGTCACCAGAAACCAAATTTTCTGACACCCCAATCTGGGACTTTTCAGCCTCCAGAACTATGAGAAAATAGTTTCATTCTTTAAGCCCCCAAGTCTGCAGCTCTTCGTTATGGTGGCTGGATTGGACTAATAAAGAGTTACCAAAAATCAAGGACAGGAAACTCAGGATATGTGACTGTAGGTCAATGCCGGGGTAGGGCAGTGCAGAGATAGCCCCCACATATGAGCAGGAGCTACTGAAGCTGCTCTCCCACCTCACTCACTGGGGCTCTTGCAGCACTGGCAGTGCTTCTGGAGTAGAACTCATGTCACATTGCAGTATTTGCTCTAGGTCTGCACCCACTGTCCTGGACTATGATCCAGTCTGTGGAAGGGCCTATGTCACAATAACCCTTTTATCCCATCGTCCCTGACACATAGTTGCTTTTAAAATTTATTTAGTGGACCAGGGCAGGGCACAGTGGCTCACATCTGAAATCCCAGCACTTTGGGAGGCCGAGGCTGGCAGATCACTTGAGGTCAGTAGTTCAAGACCAGCCTGGGCAACATTGTGAAACCCCATCTCTACTAAAAATACAAAAATTAGCCGGGCGTGTGGTGCATGTCTGTAGTCCCAACTACTCGGGAGGCCGAGGCAGGAAAATCACTTGAACCCAGGAGGCAGAGGTTGCAGTGAGCTGAGATTGCACCACTGCACTCCAGCCTGGGTGACAGAGCGAGACTCTGTCTGTAAATAAATAAATAAACAAATTAATTTAGTGTATTGCAAGTTGGATTGCTAAGAAATAGGGCAGACCTTGCCTACAACAGGAATCAAAGAATGAGGTAAGCACCAGGGACCTGTAGGGGCGAAGCATTGGCCAGACTGTCCTGGAGAGCGATGTGATCAAAACAGTTTGGAGAAGATGAGTCTGGCAGCAGCATATGGGACAGGGACAAGGTGGGAGGACTCTCCTGGAGGCTACTGCCAACATCAGTCAAGACACACTAAGAGGGTGAATCAGACATCAGTTCTGGGAAGAGGAAGATATGAGAAAGACTGGAAGGAAACATTAGTTGTAATACTGAGCAGATGCCTTCAATGATTCAACAAATACTCATTGCCTACCAACCTTATATGGGGCACTAGGTACTGTCAGAGAGACTGCAGCTCAAGAGGGAGCAAAGCCACACACACGTGGTGCCTGAACCCAGTTTGCTGATAGGGGAGCCAGAAATGAATAAAATCACCACAAAAAATTTATAATTAACAGCTATGAGAGATCACATGTGGAAACATTGCATGGTCCTATAAGAACCTACAAGAGCAGACTTCGCTAGTCTAGGACATTCAGTCACCCCTAGAACCCTAGGGTGAGACTCCCTCCCTTGCCAACCTGGTGAAGAGGAAGTGAACTAACATGTTTCCACACCCTTGGGAATCTACGTACTTGAAACTCAAGAACAAAGAAGATTCCATTGTCTAGTGTATCTCTAATCAATCAACTGTCCCTTAAATACACACTGGTCACAGGAGGAACCAGAGAGGAGACATTCTGCCATGCTGCCTTGCCATGATCCGCCTCCGCTGCAGAGGACAGATGCAGAGCAAGCATCCCGCTGATAACACATTTCTGTACATGAAGGATGGCACCTGAATTACCGCCCAAACTATTTTGCTTCAGTGATGCCTCCTTTTGCTATTAGGAGGAGAATTGGGATTAGGCTATCAGCACAGACTTGATTAAACAAATATATTCATTTCAGGTTTCTGAATGAAAGTTTCAGAAGATAATAATAAAAAAGAATCAGTTCAAGTGAAAATTGCCATAGGTGTGATATTTATTTATTTATTTATTTATTTATTTATTTATTTATTTATTTAT
>NC_045448.1:80867707-80921081 GCF_002776525.5 Piliocolobus tephrosceles | reverse complement strand
TATTTATTTATTTATTTATTTATTTATTTATTTATTTATTTATTTATTTTTGAGACGGAGTCTCGCTCTGTCGCCCAGGCTGGAGTGCAGTGGCCTGATCTCAGCTCACTGCAAGCTCCGCCTCCCGGGTTTACGCCATTCTCCTGCCTCAGCCTCCCAAGTAGCTGGGACTACAGGCGGCCGCCTCGTCGCCCGGCTAGTTTTTTGTACTTTTTAGTAGAGACGGGGTTTCACCGTATTAGCCAGGATGGTCTCGATCTCCTGACCTCGTGATCCGCCCGTCTCGGCCTCCCAAAATGCTGGGATTACAGGCTTGAGCCACCGTGCCCGGCATGATATTTATTTTTAATTTTAGGAGTCAGTGTAAGATGGTTTGGCAGATTAAAATAATAATGTACAGTGTCAACTGTTTCAATGTTATCAACTTGGCTCTTACAGAATTTATGTTGACAGTGTGGGGCTGTCATCTGGCAATCACAAAGCATTTTAGAATGTTCACAGTGAATGTATTATCAAAGGGAAATGCATCAGAATGGACACTTTACAAACCTTTTTGTTGTGGTAGTTAATATGCTAAGGGTAGGGAAATATAAGAGCTATTTTAAATCCTCTGAAATATCCACTAGATATTTCTCAAAAAAGTAAAAGGACATCATTTCACTTGGACATTTTATTTCATATCGAACGATCCTCTCCTTTCTATCAGACTTACAACAGCAAGAAGTCCCATAAACACATCAGGAGAGTAAGTTTAATGAGGCTTATGAGAAACAAAGGGATGTTTTTATAGCAGGCATTTATGAAGTATGTTCTATGAAGACTCAGCAGACTCCTAGACTGACAAGTGGAAGTTAGAGGGAGAATGATCTTTGCTCAAAATGAAAAAATGTCTTAGGTCCAGCTTCTCCAAAGCTGGAGGTGAAAGATGTATGCTCAGAAGGTTTAAGGTTTTTACCAATGTTGATGAGAGTGTTGGACTTTGATTAACCACTTGATACAAGAGATTCAAGCCTCAGATGATGAGTTGCCGTAAACAACCTAAACTGTTGCTTTAAGCACCAAACACCTGGAATACCTTGGGCTGGGCCCTATGCCAGGTGCTTCCAAGACTCCTCTTAGCGGTTGGAGAGAGAAGACCCGCATGCCCCAAGTGAAAGTGGAACTCACAAAGTTCAAGAGTAGTCTCATGACATTGACTAGAAAGATTTCAAAATGTGTTAAAAAAATATATATAGTAAATAGAAAATGCTTGAAGACATTCTACAAAGATACCAAGACTTGAAGGACAGGCATGATGGTAGCTGGAGAGAACCTTAAAAATTGAAACAGACAAAATTATCAAGGCTACTCAAACTACTTGTGAGGAATTTGAACTTTAGAAAGCTAATGAGTAAATTATTGAACCGGAATTAAAGCAGTATTTGAAGAATGATCCACTTGTTGGAATTCAGGATGTATTACCTATAGTGACTGCAAACTTTAGTAAGCATCAGTAAAACCTGTTTAAAATTCAGATTCACGGCTGGGAGCAGTGGCTCACACTTGTAATCCCATCACTTTGGGAGGCTAAGATGGGTGGATCACCTGAGGTCAGGAGTTTGAGACCAGCCTGACCAACATGAAGGCAGGTGGATCACCTGAGGTCAGGACTTCGAGACCAGCCTGACCAACATGGTGAAACCCCACCTCAACAAAAATTAAAAAAAAAAAAAAAAAAAAAAAAAAAATTTAGTTGGGCGTAGGGGCAACTGTCATCCCAGCTACTTGGGAGGCTGGGGCAGGAGAATTGCTTGAATCTGGGAAGTGGAGGCTGCAGTGAGCTGAGATTGCGCCATGGCACTCCAGTATGCGCAACAGAGCGAGACTTCATCTCAACAACAACAACAAAAAAAAAAAAAAAAAAAAAAAAAGGGAAAATTCAATGGCTACAAAGCCAAAGACTCTGACTCTGTAGTTCTAGGGTCAGGCCCAGTAATATGATTTTTTACTGTCTCTCTTGGTCTTCCATCTTCTATCTCTCCACCCCCTGAATCTGTAGCAGGTTGTCTCCAGATCACCGTTTGATAAATGTGATTTGATAAATCACAGTTTGATAATTTTTTTTTTTTTTTTTCTGAAGGAGAGAGTAAAAACATAAGCAAACCTGGCAATTGTTCCTATGACGGAGGCACCAGAAATATGAAGTTTAGATGACTCTGCTGAAAATTCTCTAAACTGATCTGCAATCTGCATTTTGGTTACCATGCACCACACTGGAACTTCTTCAGCCTTCTGATAATATATTAATACTCAGCCCCTTGCCTATATACCAGTCATTTAAATCTCCAAAGATATTTAACATGGTTCTCCCGAGTAAATTCATCTCCAGGTTGAATGAAATTGGTTGCTTCAATTGTTTCTCACAAGAGAGGATTTCTGACCACTAAACAACTTTGCTCACTTTCTTCCTATATCTGCGAGTTTATCAATGTATTCCAACATGCAGGGTTGTAACTAAGCAGATACAGGACGATCTCCTCCCTTGATCTGCCCACTTTGTACTTATTGATGTAACCTAAGATCTCATTAGCTTTTTCTGGGGTCCAGAAAACTAAGCTACTAAAAACTCAGCTAGCAAATGGGAAAACTGGTAGAAAAAGAAAATTAACTGTTAGTCAGGATGTATTTTTAATGAATCTGTGTTTTCCAACCACCATAAGAATTGAAACAATTCTTTCGAGAATAACTTAAAACAAATGTCTATATCCTTGTATTCATGTTAGTATTTTTAATTGGAGTTTATAAAATATGCCTGTATAATTTAATGAAGATTTTAGCTTTAAAATAAGCTATCTGACCCTTAATGCTTGTTCTTCAAATCATCTAAGTTTATCTTATCCCATCCAAGGGAATCTCCAGATGGAATAGAAGCTGTCATGATAATAGGAGCTGAAGAAGAAGATGCATTCTCCTCAATAAGAGACCTTGGCAACAGCTAGACCAGTAAGCAGTGGCTGCTACTGTTTCCTAGACTATTGATTAAGCAATTTGTAACCATGGCAATGATCTTGTCTTCCTGGAAAGGTTAGCAGGGTAGGATGGGCAGTCTTCTATGTTAAAAAAAAAGAAATGTTGAAATGAAGCAATGCTCTCAACAGTTCTTTTCTCATGTCACTGAACAGGAATTGTCAATACACTTTGCCAGTTTCTTACCCTAAACCTTTCATCACTCTAAAGAAAGTCCACTCAGATTCTTAAACCACATTCTCAAGGCAACGTGGGAAAGCTTTAAGATACAGGGAAGGAGGGGACTAAGGTGATGGGTGTTTATTTTCTTCTACTGAATTTAGAACTTTATTTGTACTTGCTATTCACTACAAAGGGAGCTATCTCTTTGACTCCTATTGATGAGGAATGCAAGTTTATTCTTGTGACATATATTTGCTATACAACTACTTATTTGCACCTGTGCAGAGTTACAATGGCTGAACTGCCTTGTTCTAGGAGACCACTGTCTAACGATCTCCAGATCAGAAACCCAAGAGAGAAAGGCTTAGAGGAACTCCACTAAAAGGGAATCCCAGTAAACACAGAGGCAGTTCAAATGCAAGGTGAACCATAATTTACACACACACCTATTAATAATGATCATCTGTGGTGATTGCTAGAGACACAAAAGTAAATAAGATACATTTCCTGAGCACAAAAAAAGCTTTTTGGCTAATAAAAAGAGAAAACAAAGGTAACAAATATGGGGTATTTCTAAGATCATCAAAATTAAAACAAAAATTTAACTTAAAACAACAGTTTGGATGGCCAGAGGATCCTGTCTCACAGAGGATTTGCATAAATTGATTAGGATATGCTCCTGTCTTGTCCAATCTTTCTTCTTGAAACCAAGTGACTGATTTGGCTTCATAGGTCCAATATTGTCTTGAAGCCCAAACTTCAAACTACTTTGTGCTCCATTTTTTCTTATGTTCCTGGTATCCCACCACCTCACAGCTGAAATGAGGCGAGGGAGCCTCACCTTGCTCTTCTGGCATCTCCTTCAGATGTCTTTGGCATAATACCCCTTCAATCTGACTTGGTTCCTGGGACTCTGTCCTAACTCTAGCCCAGGTGTTCAGTTTTGTCCTGGTTTACACCAGACTGTAGACAGTGAGCACCATGCTGGCTCTAGCCCAACTCCCTACAGCTATCATCAGAATTCTCTAATCATTTTTACAACTTTTCTGTGTCCTACACATTTCAGCATTTTTGACTGATAAGATAGGGCACAGACCATCGTATCAGCTCATTTTCCAAAACTGAATCTGGTCCTGAAGACCTTGGAAAAATAATTATTTCTTTTCATAATAGCCTGTGACTAAACCTGATGTGTGGGTGGACAATGGCCCTTAAACCTTCAAAGAAAGCTAGAAAACAAGTCGAATAGTAACGAGTCCTACTGATAAATTGTAGCTCTTAGCTGCAAAAAGTGCTTATTCACTGACCAAGAGCCCTGCAATTTATTTTACATCATTAGATGCTGAATCCTTCAAAAAACTGCTGGAATTCCAAAAGCTTTGAATCTAATTATTATAAGCATGTTTAATCAAACTTTAAAACTACTTGGAGTCTAATGCTGAAATTTAGATGAGATTATACCTCTCTGACACTCATGTGTTAATACAATTTCAAATCTATGTGAAGACATGAAATAGACCAAACATTTTTTAAAAAAAGCAATATAGTACTTTCAATTTTAAAACATTCTCTGCTGATAATTCTTCTCCTGACCATTACTGACATTCTATTCATCTTCTCCAGAAAATTCAATGTAAAGAAAATGAGAAAGAGCATATTAGAGCTACACACAAAAACTTGAATCTTAGCTTTGGAAAAGGACTTACAGGCTCAATTCATTATGTGATGTTTGGATTACGTCTACGATACTCATGCAGGGAATCATCCAACCTACACATGAATATTTTCAGCCTCATGTTGTTATCAATTCCATCTTTGCATATCCCTGAAAAGGCTTCCACCTTTTCTTATATAAACTTCTTTTATGGAAATTTTGAGCTCATATTCACACACAAGTGCACACTGTATAAGATGAGGTTCAAGAACTGAACACACACCCTAACTCACTTTGGAAAGAGCCCCACGGGCCACTTGCTATGTATTTCACAAGCATCCTCATGCTCTGAAGCTAAGAACAAATTAACAACAACTAACTTTCAAATTCTTACCAGAGGCACCCAAAAGGAGTGCTTCCCAGACTTTTCAGTCCAGGACAGCCCTGTGATCACTGTACAGTATTCCTCCTATGGTGCTTGTAGTAGCAAGAAGCAGACTGCCTGTCTATTCTTTAGTTATTTAGTTCAGTCCTGTCTCCTTGGCCACAGGGGCCTCGCACAAGCACCCATTGAGCATATGCAAACACATACATACAAGCACACAGACTGTGTTCCACAAGTAAAACTCACACACAGGCATGTACACACAGACACACGCATGCATACACACACACACACACACACACAGATTCTCCACTGTGGTCACCACCATCTCTACACTTTAACTTCTAAGTTACAATTTGACAAACCTCTCTTGAGGACACCCTGAATGAACATCCCACATCCTGGCAGATCAACAATGTTTTATAGAGACTCAACATTTTAACACCCTGACTGGATGACAGAAAACACCTGAGGGCATCATTTTTGGCAAAGGCAGAGAACTGGGGAGAGTTGGGGAAATGAAAGTCCTCCAGCTTGGAGGGCCCCAGAGATCCACATTTCTCACTTGATACAAAATAACTTGTTTGTTCATTTGTTTAAGTTTGTAGCTGCTGGCTGGGAAGATGAGGACACTGGGAAAAGTGTCCCTTGGATCTTCCCTAAAGCAAGGTCTGATGAAGAGAAAGCAGAGTGGGGTGGTAAATTGCTGACAATACTCATAATGAAGGGAGTGGGTGAGGCCAAATGGTGCTTTCACTGTAAAACGGAGTCAGAAACTATAGGTCAAGGCTCACTGCTAGAGAAATTTCTTAATTTAATTTTACTATTTTTTTTTTTTTTTTGCATTTAATTGTTTATTTCACTATGGTGAAAGAAGTGAAATCCTTAAAATAAAAAAAACATCCATGAGTGTAACTGGTTGGAAGGAAGAGAGAACTTTCAAGGTCAAGTTTAGCATGCTGGGCAAAGAACCCCCAAAATGCAAAAGGGAGTGTGGGGTGTAAGGGGAGGGCACTAAAGAAGAAACTGAGTTGCTAAGACCCTGGTTGTCCTTTGACCTATGTCTTTGCTTTATTGGTGACTCCTTTCTTTGACTTCCAGAGAAGCAAGCCCTCAATGGAAGTGAGAATATAGATTGTCTTTAGAGTCTAGCTCTACATTTTCCAACAACTGGAATTCCCACTTTTGCTCCCACAATTCTAGAAGAGTCCATTTTAAAAACTGGCACACACTGTGAGATCCAGAATGTACAGGACTCCCCCACTAGGAAAATCAAATTCAGAAAAAACAGCTAAGGAGGGGGAACTAGTTCCTCTAAAATGGTACACGCCAAAGAACTTTCCATGGGCCTCCTGGAGAGAGGGTAATAGGTCTTCCATGCATGAAAGTTTGTCTGGTGTAATCAGGATGGGAAACACTGAGCTAAATACTGCAAAATGGGTTTATTTTCCCCTCCACTGATCATACTCTCCAATTTGCTGTTGTCTATTATAAATTTCCAAGCAGGAGTAGGAACGTTATATGCACAGAAACCTCTGTCTGACAGGAAAGAAACACAAACAGAAGAGCTATAGGTCTCAGTTAACAGTGATTTAAGCCAGACAAAGTCTCAGGGTCTTTCAAACATGTTGAGTGTTCTTCTTTTTTTTTTTTTTTTTTTATTATACTTTAAGTTCTAGGGTACATGTGTTCTTCTTCTTCTAAAGATAAAGTGGCCCAAGTGACAACTCTCACTTTGTTGAACAACTTCACTTTTCAATCCTTCTTTCTTTTCTCCCATAATTGAACAAATACCAATTGAGCATCTATGTGCATATAATCTTGTCTTGATTTAAAACAAAACCAAAATAATAACCAAAGTACCTACTCAAGGCAAATATTTTTTAAAGAAGAAACAAACAACAGAAAGCATATTGTATGCATTCCCAATATAATAGCTTATATTTAAAGATATAGTACAGACTTGTTGAATGAATATGTCTACTCCCACTAATTCCACAAATATATGCTGAACCCATAGTATTTAGTCATGCAAATAACCAATAAGGGACAAGACAGCCTTAGGCTAAAATGTGGCCTGGTCATGTCAACAGGGAGGGTAGCAGTGAGGTTCAGAGGCTGGGCTTTAATTCGAGGCTCAGATGCCTCACTCATAAAATATAGATAATTACATAGTGTCTGCCTTGTAGTAATCATATATGGATTTAGTAAGATGATTTCAGTAAAACACATAGCAGACAGTGAGCCCTGAATAAATGACAAGTATTATTATTATTATTGGTTATACTTATCAACTCCAGCTTAACCAGGAATTTTATTTCTCCTTCAAAACAGTGATATTAGGATGATTACATCTTAAATAGTGAGTTTTTCTGAACTTAGGGGTACTTTCTGAGGTTCAACGTTTCCTGTGCTGCTGGAATAGCACAGCCACCTTTCCATGAATAAGAAGGGCCTCAGAACTGGTAGTTCCTGGCCCCGAGAACCGGGTGGTCGGCAAGGGCTGAATTGATTAATACGTGATTCAGCCCATTCATATTCATTCTTGTTAAGACTTCAGAACTATTTTCAGTTGTATCAAAGATAGAATGATAAAGTGAGACTAGGGAGTGAAAAAGAGAGAGAGAGAAAGAGAGAGAGGAAAAAGCCAAGTCTGCCTTACACCTCTGTGCCAGGACTGGAATTATGACAGTTCCCTTGCTACTCCAAGGGGGGCTGTAAACCAGCCATATGGGCATCACCTAGGAGCTTGTTACAAATGCAGATATCAGGCCTCAGCCCAGACATACTGAATAAAATCTGCATTTTAATAAGATGCCCAGGTGATTTACATGCACATTAATATTTGAGAAGTGCTACCTTAGAGAACTTTCATTTTCCTCAGGGTTGCCAACTCCGCTCACTCCAGAGAACAGCCCACACAGGCTAGAGAACTTCCCTATACCCAGAAGGCTACTTTCAAATAGAAGGAAACATAAAAAGCCTCAGACCCACTTCACATGAAAATTCCATCCCGCAGTTACACAGACCTGCATACCTGCTTGTGGGTTAAGCTGTTATACTTTTTGATTTGACCTGTTTCCTTGTAACTAGCTTGGACCTCAGTTTCTTACTGTAAACAGACATATATCACACACATCACCTTTCTACCTGTTTCCTCAGTATATACTACTCAACTTGATGGGAGTTGTCCAGTGATGTTCTGTGCCCGTGTATTCTTATATCACTTAGGTTTTCAGTTTTATTTCCCTTATTTCAGGATATAAATAGAAAGTCAACACACAATTGGCTACACCCTGAAGGTGTAGACAATTAGAATTTGCAAGGCTACAATTGCTAACTTGCTGTGAAATGCCTTCCCCACTGTTCAGCTTGCCTTTTATAACAGGCCTAACAATTGTTACTATCAGTCGAAGGAAGGTTGACATAGCAAAGTAAGTGGTATCTGGTCTGTCTTATAATAGGATTAGGGCATGGGCCGGTGGGTCTGACTGCTTTGTAATAGCTGCTCTGTTAGTAATCCTCAAAGTATCATCTGGAAACACATTTGAGTCACTGCATTTATTCTGAAAAGTCTCTGATAGAGACTCTGGTAATGGCGGCCTCCCAGTAGTATGTTTATGTTGCACAACCAAATCAGTTTCTTGAGGCCATTTGGAAAATGTCATCATAATGCTTCCTATCTTTGTAAAATGCTTTGCAATTTACCCAGTGCTTTCCTGTACATTATCTCACTTAGCTCTCACCACTGCTTTGTGAGGCTGGCAGGGCAGGCTTCACCCCAGTCTACACATTCCAAGCCTTTGCCTATAGATAAAACTTAATAACCTAAGTTAGCTAGGGTTAACTTAGTAACTTCAGTTACAGGGGTTAGATGCCTTACCCGGGGTCCTAAGGTGAGTAAATGGTAAAGCCAGAACCAAGACCCAATTCCATGATTCCTAAGTCAGAGCCCTTTTGCCCACTGTGTTGCTGTCTCCCAAATTTTGATTCCACATTTCACAATGAGGTGTCCAAATAATCAAGTCTTTGACCAAGAATTTCTGGATCAAATTAATTGGGTCTTTTAATGACCCCAGTTTACCATCTCATTAGTTTGCTTATTATCTTGGTGCATTTCACTTTTTTCAACAGTTTAAATCAGCAAAAATAGAAACATGTTGTCTGTGTGGCCTTTGGTTATTTAGAACAAACATGGGTTTCTCCTATAGAAGGAAGGAACTTTAATTGTCCTTAAACATGTGTTTCATTTGGAAACCTAGAAAATACCTATCCTTGTTTTAATTCATTTATTCATTTGTTTGATAGATGTTTTTGAGTAACCACTAATGCCAGAATCTGCAACATTTGGGTCAAATTCATTAATCAAGAAAGTATTGTTTTTTTTAAATCGCCAAATCACCCTACTGTCTTCTATCACTTATAACAAGATGACGGCTCTAAGGAGGATTTAGAATTACTGATTTCAAGTCAGATATTCCCAAACATCTGCATATATAGGTGATTTACAAAACATCTAAATACAGTGTTATGCTTTCTTGCTAAGTTTAACCGCAGGCATACATGTTCCATCAAGATCAATTTGAATTTTGTGCTGTATTAACTCTCTGAGCCAGCCTGCTGCCTTATGTAGATTTAGTCAGCATCAGACCTTCCCTCACCCTTCTCTCTTTTCTCTCTTTAATACAAGTCATTAATAAAAATACTGAGCAAAACTGACACAAAGAGGGAACCTTATAAGTAGTCATGAAAGGCCCTTCTCCATATCATTCCAAGGTAACTCATCAATATAGGTGAAGCCAGAGAACTTGAAAAAAAAGATCCAGAGACAGACAACATGCAGAAAATAGGGTGAAATAATGGCTTTAGTAAATCCCTCTAAAGTTTTAAACAAACTAAACCTTTTCAAAATCACTCAGCCTTTAGAATTCAACCATTATAGATGTCTCAGGAAGACAGGTGTGCATACATAACTGTGCACCACCACAGGCCTTATTTTTTCCCCGTAATTTATCTCTTGTGCTCTGAAGTGGAAGTTACTAGAACTGTTCGGAAATGTCTGTGTTCTCTTTTTGCAACACGGTTAAGATTGGCTGTCCTTGCACCCTTTTAACTTTGGCATGGCAATGTGACCTGCTTTGGCTAACAAAATGTGAACAGAGAAAATGTTTGACACCTTCTAAAGGAAGCTCTGAGGGACAGTGAATTATGGGCCATATTTCTTTCTCCCACTGATTGCAGGAACATAAGCTGAGGACACAAGACTACATTGAGCAACTGTGGTGAGCAGAGCCCTTACCAACCAAGATTGGTCATGGAAAATGAGTAAGAAGGCATCTGCTGCATCAAGACTGTGAGATTTGAAAGATTTTGGTTCACCTTAACTTGGCCTATTCTCACTGATATATCTAGAATAACCAATGGGCTTTCCATGCTCATGAAAAGATATCTTAGTTCTTCTTTGGCCACTTAAGGTCTTCTATCAGTTTTACCTCAACTTACCCCTCAAACATTTTTCACAACAATCACTCACATATTATTATCGGCTTCTTCTAGGAATCCCACTCATACCAAAATTCCACTTTGTAATGTTCCTTTTGTTGGTCATATAGTTCAATGCTATGCCTTGGGAGCCACACTTGCCTTCACAATTTTTTTCATCTTCATTCCTGTACCTAAAACATCACAGAACATCACAGGTGGAGGCAAAATATAAGTAATTCCCCTGACCATTTCCTTTGCTTATTTACATGAGTGCTTCAGGAACTGCCAACCAGACAGTAAGTAAAATAAGCCATAATCAGGTAGAAAATTCCCTAAGTAGTTAATTAATGTATTCATGCAAGATTGTCTTATCCCATCCTGAAGGTGTGTAGAAAGCACGATTTCTCCAGAAATTTGCTTCCATTAATCAAGTCAGTAAGCAATATAATAAATGCTTATTACACTGAAGTTTTCTTTGAGAAATTCAACATAAGCTGATTGTGTGTTCCTGGACTTAGAAGAGTATTGTCATATATAACGAGCCAAGGGCAATGGGTTGGACATCCTAAAAGAGAGATCTGGAGTCAATTAAAGATAAAAATAAAAAGGACTTCGTTAAAAATTAGAGCTCTGCAACAAAAGAATGCGGTGCCTGTAAGAAGCATTGTGTGTGCTCTGAGTCAATTAAAATGTCCAACAGAGGACATCTATCAGAAATGTCACAGAAACAGTTCTAGCACTGGGTGGTATTTCTACCAGATGATTACTAGAGTGCCTTCCTGCTTTCTTGTTCTGTGATTTCATTTCTATTTCTCCGTGTCAACTTCTCAATCGTTCCTGTCATTCCTTTCTGAGTTGCTCCTAAATCCCATTACAAACAACGGATTAAGGGCAAAGAAAGAGACCTTTATCTTTTCCTTGGTAATGCAGGTCTTCCTGAGGATGTACTTAGAGAACGTGATTCCAGGGGAGCCCAGGAGATGGGGTTGGTGCAGAGGAAGGCACTGGGTGAAGAGCTGCAAATAAACTCTCTTCTACAAATGCTCTTGTCTCATCAAGATACATTACCTCTCTGTGGGAAAGCCACCAAGCTAGCATTTACTATTTTGAGATTATGATCCACTTCCCAACCTACTATTAGCATCCCTACATACCTCACAAAATAATTTCTTCTTATAAGATCTTGACAGGAATATTAAAAATTCATAAATGCATTGCCTTTAACCCACAATGAAAAATACAATGTAAAGTTTGGTAAAGAAGCTTGGTATAATATAGGAAGCAAGAAATAGCAAGGTCCCTTACTCAAATAATACCACATGGAATTACACATATATTGAAGTAAGAATATTCCAGCAAGGCTGGTGACTCTGACAAAGTTTCCAAAAATGACTATTCAAGAACATCCTATCGAAAATAAAGAGAACACAGGAATGCTTCCTTCTTTCATGTTTCTCTGACATTGCCTTATTCCCTAGACATTAAGCCAATATGTTCAATTTGACTGGAGATGCTTAGAATTTACATGCACATCTTCTGCATGGTCCTAACCCCTGCAGGCAAATACAGAAACTTTAATGGTTCTAACTCTCTTCTGTGACCCAGAGTCTTGAAGATCTCTTCTCAGCTTGCTAGTGTGTCAGCCAAGCAGCCTACTGAAGCAGTTAATAGAACCAAGTAGGTTAAAACAATGCTCCCGTAACAAAATGTTTCAGTCCAGATCCATTCTGGCTGGGGAATTTCAAAACTAGTACTGATGAAACTAGTTTTAAAATTTCCAATGGCTATTTGCAAGATAAGACAGTCTGATACAGATTGAACCTTTGAATGTCATTCCATCAATGACTTCACAGCCCCAGTCTATTCATGATAATGGAGTCTAGAGAATCAAGGCAAACCATGTCTTGAATGTCCAGGTTCCAGGGGTGTTTCCCTGGAACTGGAACTGAAAACCTTATATTTTTTCAGTGATGGAAAAATCAAAGCACTTCCTGAAACAAGAAGCTATACCCCTGCTTTTTCATAAGATAGGGAAAACCCAATAATAATTGTACTACAATTCAATATGGAGCATGGAAAGTTACCTTCTGAGTGCAAGAAACCACAGGGCACAGTCTATTACAGCCCTGTAATGTAAATGTGCTGTAAATTATCTAATTAAGATATTGGTTACAACACCCAATTGTCTCCCAGGTGACACTGTGGAAACTCCATTGCTTAAAAGTGATTTAAAGCTATAGCATATAAAGAAGTAAAGAAAACAACTTGACCCTCACAGTGACACCATATTCTGGTCATCTAATAAAGACAATTTTAATGCTCAATTTCTTCTTCCTGTTTGGGGATAGAAATAGTTTTTAAGAAAATAAAATACATCTACTCATTTTGAATGTTAAAACTCTCCCAAAATTCATCCAAATATCATTACCATCACATTTATCCAGAAGTCACTGCCAAGCAAATGCACCTGCCCAGAGTTCACCTAGGAACCTGAAAGTAAAAAGCATTGGACTTCAGGCAAATAGAGGCCAAAAAATCTTTTTGGCAAAATTTTTGAATTTTCTTCCTAGATTGTAAATTCCTTGTTGAAATTTACTGCTCCATGTATTTGTTCATTCAATAAAACATTATGAAGTACATACCATAAGTTATGTTCCCACTCTGCTAGGCGCTGGGGATACCAAATCAGAGAAGCCAATACTGACCCTCCTCGGTCTGTTTAGAATACTTTTTAAACGAATGGAAAACAAGAAATCAAAATAAACAAAACCTCCAAAAATAGTGAACTATTTGAAACAAAAAGAAATATCATTAATTCCCTAAAGTTATTGAACTAGAAAAAAAGCATCATATTATGAAATATGACTCAAAAAGCATTTCCATTTGGTTTGATATGGAAATTTCACCAAACGTTCAGAGCAACCATATATTGGAACCCTCTGGAGAAACATTCTTAAATTCCTACACTTAGGTCCTCCAACACCACAATATTAATATAATCACCCAGCACTCAAAGAAAACCAGACTTAAGGCAAAATAGAAATTTCATGTACTTTGTCTCCTGCATCTAGCTGCAATCCTTTAGTTGTCCCCAAATCTAGAATAATCAGTCTTCAAACATGGATTTAGTATTATTTCCTCAGCTATTAAAAGGGTTTCTATATAGGATACTTGGCTATATTGATGGTTTTCAAAGATGAGAGAGAGCGAGAGAGAGAAACACAGACACACACAGAAACAGAGAAAGAGAGCAAGAGAGAGAGACTGTCTTAGGGGAGTAGTAACTTGGATGGAAAATAGAGAAAAAAAGAAAGTGAAATTAAAGAATAAGGGTAAGCAAGAAAGAGCTTTATGAGGGAAAATAAAGTTTCTCCAAGTCCAATCAATTTTTAAAGCAACTTATATCATGTCTTTTGCAAAGCTGAAGTTCATTGGAGTTTGAGATTTTCCATTCTTTTAAAAAGAACAAAGTGAGAGACAGAAAGCGGGGGAGGGAATGAGCGAAGGAGGGAGGGGGAGAGAGAGAGTTTTCTTATCACAAGTTTGTGAAGGGAACCACTGCAGCGTTTATAGATTGCCACTTATTACTGGAGATACACACCATCAGATAATGAACACAGCCCCCGCATGTTCTCAAATCCCCCATTCAAAATTTAAATCCATTAGTTTATGAGCTGCTGGGAATTGACAGTTTTATACCCCAATCCTCCTCGAAATTTATGTAAAGACTGCCATAAAATGGAATAGGGGAGCATCTCCAAGCGAAAACACCAAACACAAATTGCTAAATAAAAACGCAGCTGAAGCCGATTTGCTGTGGGTCATATAACCGAGAATGTTGTTTTTATTAAGGGGAAGTTCTTTAAGAATTTGCTCCTCCTCAAGCCTGTAATCCCAGCACTTTGGGAGGCCGAGACAGGCGGATCACGAGGTCAGGAGATCGAGACCATCCTGGCTAACCCGGTGAAACCCCGTCTCTACTAAAAAATACAAAAAACTAGCCGGGCGAGGTGGCGGGCGCCTGTAGTCCCAGCTACTCGGGAGGCTGAGGCAGGAGAATGGCGTAAACCTGGGAGGCGGAGCTTGCAGTGAGCTGAGATCCGGCCACTGCACTCCAGCCCGGGAGACAGAGCCAGACTCCGTCTCAAAAAAAAAAAAAAAAAAAGAATTTGCTCCTCATCCCAACACGCTTTTTTTTTTTTTTTAACCAACGTTTAAAATATTAATGTACTGTTTTTATTGCTTCCTTGCTTCCCTCCTCAAATAGCATTTCTATAACTGGTTCCACACGTATGAAGTATGTCCCATGTATCTGCAACACAGCAAGCATCATTTTTTTTTTTTTTTTTTTTTTTGTGGGAGAATGTGTGCGCCTGCGGTCTGCGAGTGGTATCTTTCTGACAGTTTATTTCACAACTAGACTGCTGTGTCCTGATTTTGGAGATTTTAATTATAATACAGATTGATATATACTAGAGACTAGACTTTAGAAATACACAGAGGTTTGTGTCTGATTTGTCTTCATTGTTGAAATTCAGTTCTTGCTTTTAAAAGCTTTTAAAACAAAGGTCACTGGGGACTGTGTATATGAATTTGATGTGCTACAAATAGGAAAGATCCAGGATGAATCAATGAATCAGGTCTCCAAATAAAAGATGTGTATGCAGGCTCTCAACACAGTTCTCTCCAAACAGGGAAGTCTCAACCACCCTTTATGGATCATACTTTCGGGATTATCCCTAAGAAATCTTTGCCTATCCCAATGTCACAAAGCTATTCTCCCATGTTTCTTTTACTAGCTTTGTAGCTCTGGCTGTTACACTTAGTTCTACAATCTATCGTGAATTGATTTTTGTACATGTAGTAAGGTACAGGTGAAGGCTGTTTCCCTATCGAATTGTCAAGGTGTCCTTGTCGAAAATCATTTGACCATGTATGTGTGGGTCTATTTCTTGGCTTTCCATTTTTTTTCCGTTGATCCATCTGCCTCTCCTTTTGCCAAAACCAGTGTCTTGAGTACTGCAGCTTCACTATAAGTCTTAAAGTCAGGTAGGGTAAGTTTCCAACTTTGTCTTCCTTGTTCAAGATTGTTTTAATGATTCTGTTCTTCCCATTCCAAACTAAACTTAAGGCTTATTTGGTTCGTACGAGCCACATTTTACAATGCTGTCATGCCCCCACACTTCAAAGAGGCAGCCTGGAGGACACTGGGGAAACCAGTCCCTTCCACACCTGAACCTTCAGACCAACCTGGAGCAGTGAACTTCTAAAGGCCCATTGATGGGCAGGGCTCAAATCACTATTTTAATCAAATCCTGACTCCACAATGCAGATGGATCATCTCAAACTTTAGGCACTAACACAGTAATAACTGAAATTAAAGAGGCTGGTTTATTTTATTTTATTTTATTTTAATTTTTGAGACGGAGTGTCCCTCTGTCGCCAGGCTGGAGTGCAGTAGCGCGATCTCAGGCTCACCTGCAAGCTCTGCTTCCCGGGTTGAGGTCATTCTCCCGCCTCAGCCTCCAGAGTAGCTGGAACTACAGGCGCCCGCCACCACACCCAGCAAATTTTTTTGTATTTTGAGTAGAGACGGGGTTTCACCGTGTTGGCCAGGATGGTCTCCATTTCCTGACCTTGTGATCTGCCTGCCTCTGCTTCCAAAGTGTCGGGATTGCGGGCGTGAGCCACCGCGCCCTGCAGGACTCATTTTATCACTAATCTGCGTCCTGGAGCTCCTAGAAGCAGTGCTAGCTCTCCTTCTTCTTGGTATTCCCAGCACGTAACAGAAATTACAGCACTTAGTAGGAGCTCCCATGGTATTTATGAAATTTTTTCTCCGCAAGGCAGCCAGGTCAGTATAGTCACTACTGCCTGGGTGAGCTTTCTTCTTCACTTGTTAACACTCCACCTACCTCCTTCTACCTCTTTCATATTGCTTTTCCCATTTTGTTTTATCAGGCAGCCATATTGTCTTCCCTTTAAAATTATATGTCAGGTGAGGGCAGAGACTACCTTTTTATTTCAAAGAGTCCTCACAGTACTTTGCATAGGGCAACAATAATCATCTGTTGGAGAGTGAAAGCAGGGAAGTAAGGGGACAATCCATCACGCCAGCTAGCATATTCACCAGCATCTCACAGTGTCCCAGACACAGGGCAGAGACTAAGTATCTATCAGTTCGCTGGAAGAGTAAGTAGACTTTCCATTGTAAATGCTCTCAAAGGTAGAGCAAAGCATAGTTTCTCTGCATCAGCGAGGAAATCACCCATGGCAGCAGTTCTTTCAAAGGAGGAATCAAATAAGACTCTAGTTTCTTCTAAAACCTAAAAGGAAACCATGTCATCCCCCTAGCCTGTGTTCAGGACAAAATAAAAGGGAGGGGAGAATAAGACAGGCCTGGAGAATAAGATATGCTTCACAAAATACAGGAGATAAGGGCTGAGCACCAAATGCCCCTGGCAAAATGAAACAAACAAATACACACAAAGCAAAGCAAAAACAAAACAAAACAAAAAAGCAGCACCAGACGGAGCTGGAAGATGTTTGTTACATTTCACAAAGAGCCAGAAGAGGCCAGGCCTCAAATGTCCTATTTTTTCATTCTTACCACCACTACTGGATTACGTTAGTGGTTTGCTACCCAACTTCTGATCACTGGTGACCTCTGCAATCAATACACCATACAGATGCCTGCGGGGCTGTTCTAAAGCTTAATGGACACATGCCATCCTCTTGAAATGCTGCATCACATGACCCATGTCCACTTTTCTGCTCCTCACTGGCCACCACACCCACCATGGCTTTGCAGGAGCTGTTTCCTCTTCCTGGAGCATCCACATCCCCTTCTCTATCTAGTACTGAAATCAAACTTCACCTCCTCCAGGAACCTTCACTGGTCCTCCCAGTTTAATGCCCCTCTCCCACACACCCATAGTCCTCCGCACTTCCTGTTGAAGCTCCGCGTGGCAATCATTTTCAAGCTGGTCCACTTGCCAAAACTGCATACATTCTGTGGTTACAAAGTTATCTTTGATTTCTGTATGTTAGGCACCTAACACTGGACTTAGCATCTAGTCAGTTTAATAAATGGTTGAATAAATGACTAAGGGCATAAATAAATGTGTCAAATAAACACTGGATAGATTAATATGTTTCTGGATATCTTTACTGTAGGACAAGTGAAATCTTTCCCTACCTTTTATTTTCTGGATTGCTAGTCTTATTGGAATATATTTCATGTCTACTATATAAAAATATACTATGTTTAGCAAGTTATATAATGTACTTATTTTGTGTACCCATTCAGTAAGTCTACATGCTTTGAAAAGTCTACACACCTTTATAACCACACCCACAACCAGGATATAGAACATGTCCATCTTTCCAAAAAGCTCCCTGTGCCCTCCGTCATGAGTGCTCCTCTTGCTTCCAGCTGCCAGTGAGTACTAATGTACCTTCTGTCACTACAGATTAGTTTGGGTATTTTAAAACAATTACATAAGTAAAATAATACAGTATATATTCTTTTGAGGTTGGCTGATGTAGCTTAGCAAAATGTTGTGATTCATCTGTTTAGTTAAGTGTATCCATAGGTTTTGTCTTGCTTTGTTTTGTTTCTGTTTTAATAGAGACAGGGTCTCACTTTGTTGCCCATGCTGCTTTCAAACTCCTGGGCTCAAGCAGTCTTCCTGCCTTGGCCTCCCAAAGTGCTGGGATTAAAGGTCCTAACCACAAGTTGTTGCTGTTGTTCTAAAAATTGTTGAGTAATATTTCATCTTGTGAATATACTATAATTTATTTCTCCATTCATACTTGTTGAAGTTTTATGTGTTGTTTCCGGTTTAGAGTTATTATTAATAAAGGTGCTACAACAATTAATGTATAATTCATGCTAAAGACATAGTTTTTATTTTACTTTCTTAAAGTGCTATTTACTTTCTTAAAAGTGTTATTGTTGGGTACTATGGAAAATGTATGTTTAACAAAGAAATTGCCAAACTGTTTTCCAAGGAGGTTGTACCATTTTATATTTCTGCCAAAAATATATGAGAGTTACAGTTGTTCCATATCCTCTCCAGTACTTGGCATTATCAAGCTTTTTAACTTAGTCGTGTTAGTGGGTCTCTAACTTTTTTTTTTTTTTTTTTTTTTTTTGAGATGGAGTCTCACTCTGTCACTCAGACTGGAGTGCAGTGGTGCGATCTCAGCTCACCGCAAGCTCCACCTCCCAGGTTCACACCATTCTCCTATCTCAGCCTCCTGAGTAGCTGGGACTGCAGGTGCCCACCACCACACCCAGCTAATTTTTTTTTGTGTTTGGGGAGGGGTTTCACTGTGTTCACCAGAATAGTCTCAATCTTCTGGTGGGTCCCTAACTTTTTAAAGTGTCTCCTATTTATCTTTTAGCAACTCTCTGTTTTCTTGTTGTGAGTTCTAGAACATAGAGGGGCTATATATTTGCATTAGGGAAGGAATGTCTACTTGGTTATAAGGCTTGTAAAATTATTTAGCAAGAGGCAGTATGAATAGGATCCAAGTCAGAAGTAATGAGTGAGAGGGGCAAAGTGATACGCAAAGTACAACTCCACAAAGAACATGATTAAGGTAAAAAAAAAAAAAAAAAAAAAAAAAAAAAGGCCAGGTGCAGCAGCTCATGCCCGTAATCCCAGAAATTTGGGAAGCCAAGGCAGGAGGATCCCTTGAGCCCAGGAATGAGAGACCAGCCTGGGAAACATAGTGAGATCTCTGTTTTACAAAATAAAAAAAGGAAAACTAGCCAGGCATGGCAGCACATGTCTGGGGTCCCAGCTACTAGGGAGGCTGAAAAGGGAGGATCACTTGAGCCCAGGAGATGGAGACTACAGTGAACCATGATTGCACCACTGTACTCCAGCCTTAGCAACAGAGTGAGATCTTATCTCAAAAAGAAAAAAAAAAAATGATGCTGAAAAGTTTGTAGGTAAGTTGAGAAACCTGAAACCTATGTCATCTTAGAAGCCCACCTCCATTCCCTACACCCAGCACAAGGCTAAACACCAAAGAGGCCTTCAATGAATACTTGTAGATTTCCTTTTTGAGAAGGTGGGGAGGACTTTGTGGCATTGAGGCTTTTTGAAAGGAGGGCTTGATAAATTCTTATCAGGGAGCGAGATACAGTAAGAAAGCAGAAAAAGCAGTTGTATTTATTTCTTATGGTCCCAAAGTAGGTCCTTATCTGGCAGAAGGCAAAGTCCTTAAACTACCTAGCACTCCTTTCCCCATTGTCTCCAGCCATTCAATACACATGCTTTTAACTAGTGATGAGTAAGTATTTCATAGTCAATAAAGTCTTTTAGAGTGATGGCCTAAGACACAGGTGGATTCAGCATATAATAACAATAACTGATTTATAAATATTATTTTTATAACAGTTATTTTTTGAGGACTATGTGCCATGCATTTTCCTAAGCAAGTTATACCCAGTACATCATTTAACACTTACACAGCCCTACGAGGTAGATACTATTATTACATTCATTTTGCAATGAAGGAAAATTACACACTAAGAGAGAATTGAACTGCCAAGAGTGAAATGGCTAGTAAGTTGGAGAGCCCAGAATAGAATTCAGGTACAATTAACTCCAAAACTCTTCCTCTTGACCACTATGTTCTGTGTTGAGATAGTGTGTATATCAAAAGCCACTTTTCCCTAACATCTTAGATGGTAAAGAATGGATGGTTTAGGAATATGGGATGCAGGTATCTTTATATGGACAATGGAAGAAAAAGCTGAAGTATGTTCAAGTTCCAATACCTACCTCACGGCCTTCCTAGGGCAGCCAAAAGCCAAAAGCCAAAAGGCTTCCCATCACACAGGGATAGAAGTGCAAACACCAAAGGAGAAACAAGAATAACAACAACAACAAAAAGAAGAAAGCAGTAAGGGAAGGGATATGGACAGGCCTGGTAGAAATGAATCAAAGTCAAATGTTCAGCTACACAGTGGTTTTAACTGACTTCCCCAATTGTCAAATTATCTGTATAATCTTTTAGAAACAGCACAGATTTTGAAGAGTTTCAGAACTAAGTTCAAATATGGTTCAGCCAGGATCTTGAGGAAGTCACTATTTGTAAGGCTTAGCAACCTAATCTAATCTGAACATTGGAGACATATAATTTGTAGTATTATTTGAGGTGATTCCACTGAATTATGTAGAGAAATGTGTTTTGTAAGTTGTCTGGCATAGACTATTCGAGCCTCATCTTATTTTCTTGTTCCTTATTTCCCCTTAGGTTTAAGTAGCATCTAATACACAAATGGTCACTGAAGGGGAAGAGCTCTGAGAATTACCCCTGCAACTGCATTGAGAGTACAGGACTTAGGTTGTTTGATCAGGTGTTGTTCCTGTAGCATATCTTGCCATGTATAAGCTCTCTATTTTACCCCACACATGCACACAGACACACAATGAGGAAAGTGGGAGTCACACTGTCATTCTGCCACCTTCTCTAGCTCATCCACTCTTTTTGCAAATGAACTTCAGATGTTAAATAGTGTTTTTCCTTACATCTTTCAAAATGGGGAAATGCCATTCCTAATACAACTACTGTCTCCTTAAATGTTTTGTGTCATGGTGATTTGTTGCAGATGGGTAACATGTAGCCAGATGGGGGTCTGTTCTTTACCTCAAAACTAGGATTCTTCGGGGACCCAATATGATGGAGTGTGCTTTGCATAATGGGCTTATTTGATGAGCACAGTTGTTTTTTGACTAAAACCAATCTACGAGCTTAGGCCATACATCACGTTGCTAAATAAATAAATACTAAATAAATCAGCCTGTAATTAAATATTTTAGAATCTTAATGAAATGCCTTTTTCTTAACATTATTTTCAAAAATCATTTGGTGATTCCCCAGCTAAACAGATGCTTAGTAAAGTCAAGAATCCAAAACAGGTTTGGAAACAAAAAGCCCCAGACTCCATCACTACGTACCCATAGGTCAATATTAGAAACACTGGACTATCTGTTAGAAAATATCAGAAATAGGGGATTAGTTAATCATGAGAGAAGCTCATGATGGAACAATATGCAGCCATTAAAAAAGAATGTTTCAGAAGAGTCCGTAATGACATTGAAAAATGCTTATTATTGCAAATGTTATAAAACAACATATGTGATATGACCCCAATCCTATAAGTGAGAGAGAGAGAGAGAGAGAGATGTTTGTTTTATGAACAAACCAAAGAGGGCCTCTGCACACTGGTACTTAGGTTCTGTATTTCTTTGCCATAGGCTGAGACCCATTAGCCCAAAAGCCTGCTGGCACCAATCTCAAATGTTTACAATCTAATTATTTTAAAGATTGCCCAAATAAGCAGATTTTCAGTAAATTAGAGTCTGCTTGCTTTGCACACTTCACAAATCTGTGCCCAACACCTGTAGCCACAGATAACATAAGCTTTGGGTGTAAAGATCTCAAGCTGCTGCTACCCTTCTGAGCACTCACAGAGATCCCCTGCTGTGCTGCCCAATGACATCACCTAGATACACAGTCTCTGATGATCTCTGCCCTTTTTCCTTTCTGAACTGGGACCTCCACGCTTACCCTCAGGACAGACTTCCACAGCAAGGAACATCTCTGCCTGCAAACCTGTCAAAGTGCCTAACACAGCTTGTGTGTGCTACTGCCACCTTGTGGTCATATTTTTTTTCTTTGATTAGCCCCCAAATCCCTTGAACTCCTAAAAATGTCACCTGGCATCTCTTTCCCCATGAGATGCAGAGAAGATTGGCTGTAGTCTTATGCCATAAACCCACATTTCTCCAGATATTTTCAGTGCTTACTATTTCATCGTTACTTTTGTAGGAAGCTTCTGGCTTCTACTCACGATAATTGCTTCACTTTGATTGACTCAATAATGAAAACCAGTTTTTTCCCTTAATTTCTGCATGAAAATAGACTCATACATCAAACGTGTGACACTGACTTAACAGAAGGTTTGACTCTGAGTTGGGGAATGTTCTACTTGCAACAATGTAAACAATAATGTCAAATGGAACATTCCTCATTTTCCTTCTTGGAAGTCTTTTTCTGTTACCTACCACCACAGGTTTCTCGGTGGCCCTTGACACTCCCTATTTTCTTACAGATTCTCTCTCTTCACCATCGCTACTCTGCTCCACCTTCCCTTTTTGCATTGCCCACAATAGTTCACTGATGACATGCATTAGGTGGTTTTAGTTGGAATAGGTGGGACAGGGCCAGCACTGCACCTTGAATAGTATTGGAAGGGTGGATGGGAGGAGGGCGAGCTCCCCAGAGGATTTTCTTAGTGGCAGGGCTTTTCAACTTCCAAAGATGGAAATGAAGATACTCTATGTATTTACACTAAGCATGTAGCTTTTGAGAAATATGTGACAGGAGAAACAGAGACAAAATCTTAAACATTAAACAAATAGAAAATAAAAGTGATACAGAGCAGTGGGGTACCCAAGAAGGCCCTTTTCCAAGCTTAAGTGCTACAGAAATCAGGAGGGAGAGTGAGCACGAGGAACCTGGCAGAACCGGAGCAGGGCTTGGAACTTTTGGCAGAGGACATTCTGGGGGTTGGGGAGGAAAAAGAGGAGAAAAGGTAGGTGACATTTTAAAGGAGGAATATGATCTGTGCAAAGTACCACATATGAGATGTCTTGTGGAATTCTGAGTAGCCCAAATTGGAAAACTGGAGGCGAGAAAAGTAGACTAAGAGGGGCAGATGGAGCTAGATTCGGGAGACACTGAGATATCAGGCTAAGAGTTGACACTATTTTTAAAGCCAGCGTTTCTCTAATTGAGAATTTGTGGAGCTCTCCGTGTCTATCTATAGACTCCAGCTTAAGAAGCACTGCCTGACTCTGAAAAGGGTCAAAATCTGCCAATATGTAAGATCCCTTTGCCAAAGCATTTGGAACATTTTCTCCTCTTAATCTGAGTCTTATTGCCTCCCTCTCGTTCTCTTCCAATAACTTTGCAGGAGATAAACTTTACTATTTTCATTTGCAAGTTTTCCCCAAATCCGAGAATCCCTCTGGTACATCTGCAGCAGAAATTACATGTGGTACCACCTTTGCCACCAAATGTGCCACCACTTCAACAACCATTCTCTAACCCCTGCCGATGAGCTCATCTGTTACCAAGTACTATGTACAAGGCTGAACAGCATTTTAGAAAAGACTCTGTCCTCCTTCAGTCCTCCTTCCCCTCCCCCACACTAAGTGCAAGCTGGGAACCAGCTCAGATTTATTGGATGTAAGGACCTGTAATGACTTATCAGTCTGGGTGAGAGCAGTCTATTACCCTTCAACCATACATCAAGTGGTTTTCATCTCAGGTCCACACACCACCTGAGGGGGCCCACAGTGGGAGTAGAACAGTAAATTCACTCCAGGGTTAAATAAAACTTTGTAGTGGGCAACAATGACAGGCAAGGTCTTGATTGAACATGTGAGATGGCAATTTCTGAATGGGTAACCAAATCTATATTTCAGAGTAAAAACTTACAGAAGCTTTCAAAGGAAGGCATTCAACAGAGCAGGATGCTACAATTGGACAGCACGGAATGGGAAGGGGGTATATTTCTGTAAAACTTTGTTGCCATCTCTCCATCCTTTCTTGCTACAATTCTTCCATTTAATGAGTTTGTCCTCTAGTTTTTCAAAACAAATTTTTTTCTTTCTATGATATAATAACAACTAGAATACAGCACCAATGAGGAAAATATTGAAGTGCAATAGAGCAAGGCTCAGGCTTTGCGATGAAATGATGTGAAACTTTTTGTAATAGGCTGAATAATGACCTTCAAATCTATCAGATCTTAATCCCTGGAGCCTGTAAATGTTAACTGATCTTTAAAAAGAGTCTGGGTAGACAGGAGTAAGTTAAGGATCTTGAGATAGGGAGATTATTCTGCATTGTTTGGTAAGGCCCTAAATATAATCACATATATCTTTATAAGAGGACAGCAGAGAAACAGTTGACACAGACCACAGCGAAGGCAGTGTGACTATGGGCACAGAGACTGGAGTTACTTGGCCAAGGAATGTAGGTAGCCACCAGCAGCTGGAAGAAGAAAGGAGATTTCTCCCTAGAGCTTTCAGAGGGAGTATGAGTCTGCTCACACCTTGATTTTGGCCCAGTGGAACTGATTTCAGACTTTTTTTTTGAGACAGGATCTCACCCTGTTGCCGAGGCTGCAGTGCAGAAGTGAGATCATGGCTCACTGCAGCCTCGACCACCCAGGCTCAAGCGATCCTCCCTCCTGAGCCCCCCAAGTAGTTTGGACGACAAGTACACACCACCACACCCAACTAATTTTGTTTTATTTTTTATGTTTTGTAGAGACAAGGTCTCACTGTGTTTCTCAGGCTGGTATTAAACTCCTGGGCTCAAGTTATCCTCCTGCCTCAGCTCCCAAAGTACAGGGATTACAGATGTGAGGCCCAATTTGAACTTCTGGAGGCTGAAACTGTGAAAAAATAAACTTCTGTTGCTTTATGCAACCAAGTTTGTGATGATGTGTTACAGCAGCCACAGGAAACTAATACACTTCTTACACACAATCCCCTCATATAGAACATTTTTGGAAACCATCCAGGTAGTATTTCTTCGTGGGCATCATCCTGCTTATTGTAGACTAGACTCAAATGCAAAATTACCTTTACAGGAAAATTGGAGCGCCTATCTCTGCTTTATTGCAAAATTAGTTAGATCAGATTAGAATCATCTCACCCACTAACGTAAAGGGTTAAATGTGCCTATGAGTGAACAGACTGAGAAGGGAGTTACTGTGTTGGCTGGGCCGATTGATCCAGACTAACCAGGGCAAATTGTAGCACTCATTCACAGTTGGGGTAAGAAAGAATATGTCTGGAATATAGAGGATCTCTTAGTTTAATATTACCATGCCCTGTGATTAAGATGAATTGAAAACTACAACAACACATTCCAGACAGAAGTACAAATGGCCCAGACCCTTGGGCATAAAGATTTGGGTCAACCTACCACATGAAAATGCATGACTGTTGAGGTGCTTGCTGAAGGCAAAGGGAACTGAATGCATAGCAGAGGAAGATAGCTATAAATAGCAGCCATGGCCCATTACAGAAAGGAGGACCATCAGTGACATGAGTATTTCTTTTTTATTAGTTATGAATTTACACACACACACACACACACACACACGTACGTACATATATTAAGCAAATATCTTTATTTTATTTCCTCTCTTATTCCCTTATCATATAACATTATATGTTTTGGCTTTATATAAATATTTAAGTATTATTAACTTCACATCATAGAATTTAAGTTATGGTTTATCAGGAAAAGAGTAAACATCAGTCAAAGATTTTACCTTCTCTTTTGGGGAAGGAATTAGTATGTTTTCAAATGTATGGAGGATAGCTGTATCATGTTACGTGGAATTATAAATTTCTATTATTTTGATTTAGAGATAAAGTATGATTTAAGAAGAAGTGTTTATGAGTACCATGTTGACAAAGGGTAGATTTGCGATGGTTAATTTTATATGTCAACTTAACTGAGTTAAGGGATGCCTAGGTAGCTGGCAAAATGTGATTCCTGCTTATCTCTGTGACTGTGCTTCTGGAATAGATAAGCATTTGAATTGGTAGTCTGAGTAAAGAAGAACTACCGGTGTGCACAGGCATTAGGGCAACTTCCAATATGCTGAGGGTCCATATGGAACACAAAGGTGGAGGAAAGGTGAACTCTCTCTCTCCTCAAGCTGGGACATCTATCTTCTCTGCCCTTGGACATTGGAGTTCCTGCTTTTCAGTTGCCCCGGACCTTAGGCTTCCCCTATGTGCCTAGTTCTGAAGCCTATCAGAGGATTTTTTGGCCTCCTATATAATAGTGAGTCAAGTCCCATAATAAATCTCCTCTCCTGTATCTGTTCATATCCTATTGGTTGTTTCTCTGGAGAATCCTGACTAATGCAGTGTGTTAATGTGTTAAGTCTTTGATCATTCCATCAGGAAAATATAACATATCTTTTCATCCATCCATGGACCGTGCATCATGGCTCATTCTACCTGCCACTAGTCAGGGGTGTAAGAACAGAGTCTCATACAAAAACATGTGAGATGTCTGTGGTGGTGTTTTGGAAATAACTGTCAGGTTGTTGAGTCCAGGAGTAAGTTCCAAACTGGCCAGTCACTGTTTCTGACTTTTTTCCTTTTCCTTACCTTCACTCCCCAACTCTCAAGTTATTAAAAGTTAAAAATGAACAGTCAAAAAACTCAGTATCAAGTAAAAATACATTGTAATTTGGCAATGGCCTCCAATCACATACTTGGGCTTTCAGCATCAAAGGGAACTTGGGCTGTTTTAATAAACATTAAGATGAAAAGCAGTGAGCCAACAAAGCGTGACAGGATTAAAAAAAAAAAAATCATCGCAATGTGCAAGGAGTTGCAATTATATTTCCAGTTAAAGAGAGATGGAGGAAGTTCAACTCCATTTTCGGCAATTTGCATGTTTCCCACAAAGAGCTTCACTCTAGTTAATGGCCAAGATGATAAACAGGAGAAGCATGACCTCCTTGTTACCTAGTGCCACTCCCTGCAGGCTCTCTAAGTACTTCAAAGCACTTAGTGCACTCCATTCTGCTGGTCCTCTTCCAAAAAAACTGGCCTCCAGTACTGTGCTTATAAGCAACAGTGTGAGGTTGTGAGGTTGCTCTTTGGCATTCTCAGCCTCTGCCTGCTGGGTCCTTCTCCTGCCTCTCTCCTTCCATCTGCCAGTGCATCTATGCTTTCTCCTCCTCCCCATATCAAAACAAGCGTATTAGTTATTTATCACTGCATGCCGAATTACACTGCAATTTACAGGCTTGAAGAAACAACAAATGTTTACTATCTCATTGTTTCTGTGGATCGGAAGTCAGGGAGCAGCTGAGTAGCTGTGGCCTGGGGTCCCTCATCAGGTTGCGGTTAAGATGTCAGTGACAGCTGAAGTCACCTCGAGGCTTGACTGGAGCTGGAGCATCCACTTCCAAGATGGCTCACTCACATGGTTGGCTGGTTTGTACTTGCTGTTGACAAGAGGCCTTAGGATCTAGACACATGGAAGTCTGCACAGTTTTGCCTGAGTAGCCTTCAAACACGGCATCTGGCTGTTCCCAGAGTAAGGGATCCAGAAGAGTAGGGTGAAAGCCATGATGTCTTTTATGACCTAGCCTCCAAAGTCACACTTCTCTTCTTTTATCCTCCTTTTCTATATATTTTGTGTAAAATTTTGAATATCTTGACATTTATTTGTGTAGATAAAGAGAGCAGTGAGGAAGAAATCCATCAGAAATTGTGTTGGAAATAAGCAAACAAAAATAATTTTCCTTAAACAACATTATGGCAATCCACATTTGAAATTCTACATACGTACTTTAGGAAAGATAAAACAAATCAGACCAGGATAATTTCCAGATATGATTTCTGGTGTTATTATTTTCAGTTGACAAATAAAATTATATATGTTTATGGTGTTCAACATGATGTTTTGAAATATGTATACATTGTGGAATGGCTAAATCAAGCTAATTTACATATGCATTATATACATACTTTTCATTTTTTTGTGATGCAAAGACTTAAAATCTACTTTCTTAGCAATTTTCAAGAATACATTAACTATAGTCACCATGTTGTACACTAGATCTCTTGAACTTATTCCTCATATATAACTGAAATTCTGTATCCTTTGACCAACACTTTCCCAATCCCCACGGTAACCATTATTCTATTCTCTGTTTCTATGAGTTCTAGTTTTTTAGATTCCACGTATAAGTGAGATCATGCAGTATTTGTCTTTCTATGCCTGGCTTATTTCACTTAACATATTGTCCTCCAGATTCATCCATGTTTTTGCAAATGAAAGAATTTCCTTGTTTTTAAAGGCTGAATAGGTTCTATCGTGTATACACCACGTTTTCTTTATCCATCTATTCACTGATGAACACTGAGGTTGATTCCATATTTTGGCTAATGTGAATAACGCTGCAATGAACATGGAAGTGCAGATATCTTTTCAACATACTGATTTCATTTCCTTTGGATATATAGCTGGTAGTGGCATTGTTGGATCATATGGTAGTTTGATTTTTAATTTTTGGGCGTATCTCTATACTATTTTGCATAATGGCTGTACTAATTTCACTCCCACCAACAGGGTTAAAAGGTTCCCTTTTCTCCACATCCTCATCAACACTTATTTTTCATCTTTTTATTAACAGCCGTCCTAACAAGTGTGAGGTGATAGCTCATTGTGATTTTTATTTTCATTTCCCTGATGATTAAAGATGTTGAGCATTTTTTTCATAAACCTGTTGGCTATGTGTGTATTTTCTTTTCAGAAATGTCTACTCAAGTCCTTTGCCCACTTTGTAATTGGGTTATTTGTTTTTTTTTTTTTTTTGCAATTGTTCGCATTTCTTATATATTTTAGGTATTAACCTCTTAACAAATGTAAGAGGTTAAGGTGTGAAAATATTTCTTCACATTTCATAGGTTGTCTCTTCAATCTGTTGCTTGTTTCATCTGCTGTGCCAAAAGTACAGGCAACAATAGCAAGACTAGACAAATGAGGTTACATCACACTAAAATGCTTCTGCACACTTCATTTCTGTAATATCCTTTTGGGTTACACAAGTCAACTCTACTCAGTGTGAGGGTAATTTTAAACAAATGTCTGGATACCATAAGGCAGGGATCATTGGCGCCCATCCTAAAGATTGCCTACCACTGTAGTTTTTCCCTTACTGCAGTAGGAGTACTAGTCACCAAGTCCTTGTAGATAATAGGAATGAGTTTGGGTAAAGACATTCTCTCCTATTCTCATGAAATAAAAAGTGTCGGTCAATCTTTAAGTTATTTCAGGAAATGGAAAGAGGCAAGCAAGGACTTAGTGAGTATACATTCTTTAAGTAGCTATCCACTCCAAGGTGGGTAAAGAGAGCTATGATAGGGTAGCGATACTATTTTCTAGAATGGTGATAATGAAGATGATGATAGCTGATGCTTTGTGAGCTTTTACAATGTACATAATTTTATTTAAATCTACAACAACACTGTGAGGTATGGAGAAGTGAGGTAATTTATGTAACCAAGGAAAACAAATAGAAAAGTCAGGCTGGGTGCAGTGGCTCATGCCTGTAATCCCAGCACTTTGGGAGGCCGAGGCAGGCAGATCACAAGGTCAGGAGATTGAGACCATCCTGGCCAACACGGTGAAACCCTGTCTCTACTGAAAATACAAAAATTAGCTAGGTGTGGCAGCACGCACCTGTAATCCCAGCTACTTGGAAGGCTGAGGCAGGAGAATGGTTTGAGCCCGGGAGGCAGAGATTGCAATGAGCGGAGATTATGCCACTGCACTCCAGCCTAGTGACAGAGCAAGATTCCATCTCAAAAAAAAAAAAAAAAAAAAAAATGGACAAGTCCAAGAATGGAACCTAAACAGGCAGATATGATGCTCTTTACCGCTAGGTTATTGGCTTCTGCCAAAAGCAGTGAACCAGAAGATCCTCATCTGTCCCCCTTACTTAATTTCTTCCCAGGTCCATAGAGCCACAGTACTTAATTTTTTTTTTTTTTTTTTTTCTGACAAGTAATTCAAGGCAGATGATATTAATAGGGCTATAGTTTTCCCTGGGTCTATTCAATATTATGCACAATTCCCATCACAGTAGCCATAAGCCCACTGATTTCTTACTCAAAATAAAAATTTTTTGAGTGAAATGTTACAAGTTAGCAAAAGGGTTTTTACTTGGAGGATAAACTTGCATTTGCACTAATTTATATATTAAAGTATAGATTCTTCATAAAATCTGATTCTTCAACCATTATCAGACACAATAGTTTACTGATCTAATAGATGTGACAGATTGTTGGCAAAGATGGCCCTGAAATCCTCCTTCTCAATGTGACTTTACCATGCTTCCCATTAAGAGGTAAAGTTCATTTCTCTTCTCCTCAATTCTATACTTAGCCACATGACTTGTTTGGTCAATTTGACATTAGAAAACATAGTATAAACGGAGGCTTGGAAAGTGCTTGCACCTTGGGGCATGCCTTTTCTTCCTGTTGGAAATATTGAGACCATCCCATAAAGAAGTCCAAGCGAGTCTGGTTACCACATGAATGAGAAATGACGTGCCATTGACCAACAGCCTGGTACCTAACAGTCATGAGACTAGGCCAACTTTAACCATCCAGCCCCAGCTGAGCCACCAGCTACTTGGAGCTTCAAGAGCAAGCTCAGGCAATACCAGTGAAAGAACCGTTCAGCTGAATGCAGCTCCAATTGCCAACCCACAATAAAACATGAGCTAATATATGCCTGTTGTTTGAGCATAAAGTGCTAATTAATGCAGTCAGGCTAAAAGATGGTCCTGTAGTGTTTCTCAAAGTGTGTGGTTCACTGATCAGACCACCTCTAACAGAATCATCTGGGGCCTTGTCAAAGAGGCAAATTCCCGAGATACTCCTCAGAGAAATAAAGTCCGAAATCAGCATCATGGCCAGGAATCCATCATTTTAAACAAGTTACCAGATGACTATTCTGCACATGAACACTGGATAACCCAGACCTCACATTCTACTGAAGGCTTCAGTGAGCATGTCAGCTTAGAATGAGGAAGACTGCATGGAAGACTGGCCAGCAAGGATTTGAGTACTAAAACAACTATAACTTTGTTTTGCTTTGTTTTCTTCTCTCTCTCCCTCTCCTCTTTTCCCCTCCTCCGGTCCCATATTTTCATTATTGCTTTTTGTTTTCAATAATCTGAACATCTTTCTCTTTATTTTCAGTTTATATACTGGTGTGATAGCCTACAGCCTTGGTAGTGTAGCCTAGACTACAGAATGATCCCCAGGGAGCCATCAGAAAAGATCCCTATCAAATAACTAGGGGTGGGTAGAGTGTGAATTCTTATACTTTGGAAATGATAAAATGCTAAATAGTCTATTATCCTGGGATGGAAACAGCAGGTGTTACAAATATAAATTCAGTGTTGAAGCTCAAGAGAAACAGGAATAAAACAGGCTGGAATGAATGTTCAGGTTTATCAATGCTGTAAGATACACATTGTCATGATATGCATCTAATTAATAGTTTGTATGTTTCTCTAAGGAGTATCAGAAAAGTTTCAAGGGTGCAAGCATTCCAGCTTTCTACTCCTCTGATGCCTTCAAGGCAAATACTGTTAATCAGGTATAGTCCTAACTGTAGACACTCACTTGAAAAGTGCCTAAACAGGTACTACAATACAAAAAACAAATTCTCCTTCACCAGTCTGCCAGGGATTTCTAAACATTGTGAGATTCTTCTTCTTCTTTTTTTCTTTTTACATTTCATTAATGTTTTTGAGAATCTATTACTTTTTTTATAATTTTTTTATTTTTTATTATACTTTAAGTTCTAGGGTACATGTGCATAACGTGCAGGTTTGTTACATATGTATACATGTGCCATGTTGGTGTGCTGCACCCATCAACTCGTCAGCACCCATCAATTCATCATTTATATCAGGTATAACTCCCCAATGCAATCCCTCCCCCCTCCCCCCTCCCCATGATAGGCCCCATTGTGTGATGTTCCCCTTCCCGAGTCCAAGTGAGCTCATTGTTCAGTTCCCACCTATGAGTGAGAACATGCGGTGTTTGGTTTTCTCTTCTTGTGATAGTTTGCTAAGAATGATGGTTTCCAGCTGCATCCATGTCCCTACAAAGGACGCAAACTCATCGTTTTTTATGGCTGCATAGTATTCCATGGTGTATATGTGCCACATTTTCTTAATCCAGTCTGTCACTGATGGACATTTGGGTTGATTCCAAGTCTGGGAAACAGTCCTTATGCTCAAAGCATTTACTATCTTATTGGAAAACAATGGGATTGACAGCTACAAGGCAATATGGAAAACGTTGAACTGGTGGCATGTGAAGTTGCCTAGAGAAAGAAAGAGAGAGAGAGAGAGAGAGAGAAGAAAAGGGGAAGGGAGGAAAGGGCAGGAAGGGAGCAAAAGGGAGAAGAGGAGGTTTCACAGGCATCATAATGCCTGGATTTTGTTTTAAGGAAGGATGTGTAGGCATCTTCCAATCAGAAAAAGAAAAAAATACAAAGGCAAGAAAGAAGGTAGCTTACTTGAAGAAGTTTAAGTATTTGAGTATACCTTAAGATCACAGTGCTTTAGCAGGGCGCGGGCATGGTGGCTCACACCTGTAATCCCTGCACTTTGGGAGGCCGAGGCTGGCAGATCATGAGGTCAGGAGATCGAGACCACCCTGGCTAACACAGTGAAACCCCGTCTCTACTAAAAATACAAAAAAATTAGCCAGGCATGGTGGCCGCCGTCTGTAGTCCCAGTTACTCTGGAGGCTGAGGCAGGAGAATGGCGTGAATCCGGGAGGTGGAGCTTGCAGTGAACCGAGATTGTGCCACTGTACTCCAGCCTGGGCAACAGAGCAAGACTCCAAGACTTAAAAAAAAAAAAAAAAAAAAATCACAGTGCTTCAGGGAAAAGGAAATGGTGAAAGCAAAGGCCAGTCTACAAAGATTCTTATGTATATTGCTAACAAATTTGATCCCATATCCTCTAAATGACAGGGAGAATAAAAGAATTAAGTTAATCCTTTGAGTTATCAATGCTCTTATTAAAATGTAAATGTATTACCCAGGAGCATTATTGCAATGTCAGCTCAATAGAACCTGTTAATGCCTTTGCAAAGACTGGCTAAATTGTCACTTCAAGAAGCCAAATACAGGGCAAAAAGGCAACACTAAGTTGTACATTTTAAAATAGCTAAAGTGGTGAATTATACCACAAATGAATTTTATCTTAATAAAAGAAAGAGACTACTTATTAGTAATTATAGATGAGGACGGAAAGGGCAGAGAATGAGACTACTTCGAGAAAGTTTCAAATGCAATTTTCCAAAATTAAACTTGGAGAAATTTGAAAATATTCCAGAAGAAACACTAGCATTTTTTTCTTTTTGAGAATGACAATAGTTAAAAGGACCATTGTGAAGCTGAAGACAATATTCATCACCGTTCATTTCCTCTGAACCCGAGTTGATGCTTATCACGAAAGCCTCAAAGCTACAGTGGCAATGTCAGCTTTTTCCTGGGTTCCTTTGTAAGCTGCACAGAACTGAAATGCAGGCAGGCTGAAAGTCTCTCATTTACAGCGTTCTATTCTGAAGCAATCAGGAAATGTTCATTGGGATTTCAAGGCTTCTTTCTACATTTTTTTACTTTACTTTCAGTAATTTGCCCCCATGCCGGTCAAATTCTTTATGCTTTCAGCCTCTAAATGTTACTTTATTGATTCATTCATTTATTCACGCATTCCCTCATTCACTCGTCCATAAAATACATTGAGTATTTACAGAGTGGAGGCCACATCCAAGGCATGGAAAACGTGATTTTCTATCTTCATAGAACTCTCAGTGTATTGTAAGAGACAAATTTAAATATTTGCAGTACCATTGGTAAAATGTAATGATAGATGCATATATACATATATATTTGAACAAAAAAGGAAGTATTCAACTTTATGGACTTGGACAGGGGCAGATACGAGTGGAACACAGCACAAAGACCATGGAAGCCAAAGCTTTTCATTTGTCCCCTAATGGTGAGTTAGCTAGACTTTTGTTTATGTATTTTGTGTTCTGGGGGTTTGTTTAGTAATATTATGCCCTTTTACTTTTAAATGACTTAATTAAATCTTATAATGTTACTTGCTCATTGTAGAATGTTTAAAACAAAGAGAAAACTGAAACAAAATTCTAGAGAGATGCACAATCTGTGTTCTATTTTAGGAATAGTTCTTCCTGAAAAGATTATTTTTTTCTTTTTTGTCTCATTCTCTTTTGTCATTATATTCTTACATAATCAGGAACATAATGTATGCACAGTTTTGCCTCTTGTTTTTGTATTTACCTCATTAACTTGAACATTTTTCTGTCATTAATATTCTTAAGACATAATTTAAAAATTTTAATGATTACATATTTTTTCCTACATTTGCCTTGTTTTTAGGTTACCTGGGAAACATACTCTGAAATGGAGGTTTACATGCTGGGGAGGACGCTTTGATTGCTGCCTGTAAGGAAGCAAGACAGGAAGGGTTGGACAGAGGGAGAGCTTGGGATGTGGTGCAGTTGCAATGGAGGCTTCAGGCCATTCCAGGGGGTAGTTCTCAGCTAAGGTGGCCCTTTCGAGTTGTGCTAGCCTCTGTATCCTTGCATGAACTGGCTACTGGATGGGGGTGCATATAACCTTGGGCAAAGCAACTTCCTTCAACCCACGGCTATAAGAGCAGAGGGTCTCAGCTGTGAACAGTCAGTGGCCAATACTCCTGACAGCTGGTCGGTGACTGCCTTGCCCCTAAAAGGGAGAAATGGATGGCAAACCACAGTATATACCACGTAATTCATGTATCCACTGTCTTCTTGTTGGACATTTAGGATGTGTTTTGAAGGATGAAAAGGAAGGAAAGAAGAAAGAGCATTCCAGGTCAATAGAACTGTAAGAACAAGGTCCAGGTACATAAAAAGAAAAAAGAGAGAAAACAATATATACAACTCTTCATAGCAGAGGGAGAAGATGACAATCACACAGTGATAAGAGATGCTGGGGAGAGGTAGGCATGCGAGGAGCCAGGTCATGGGGCTTGGGGTTTATATGGTAAGAAATAGGAGATATTGAATGGTTTTGCCTTGTTTGCATCAGAAGGGTAATGAGAGCAGCTGCTTCTGCTCCAAGGCACGCCATTATCTTTCAGTTCTGGGCTGGGAGGCCTAGAGATGGCAAAGTTGCTACCAGATCCGCTGCCACCTCAGTCACGATTTGCAGGAGCCTCTCCAGCTGTGTCTGCCTTTAGCCATCTATGGTGAGAGCCCAGTTCAATACAGAGAGCCTCCAGGCCTTGACTCAGCTCTCATCCAAATGTCTTGTAAGGGTGGTTTCTGCAGAGGTATAGCAGTTCAGTGAGCCTATGGGAGGGGGACTATGCAGTGAAGTCAAGGGTGAGGCTACCAGACAGAAGCAAATATACACTGTGCTCTGACTGGAAGCCAAGCATCCTTGGCATGATTCTTCCTTGCTCATTCTTGGACTCTGTGAGATCGAGAAATCCTGGTCTAGAGAGACAAAATAGCAAATTTTATTCAGCACCTAAATAGTTTAATCCTTTCCCCTAATAGGTGAATCGATTCATTGACTGATTGATTTTTGGAAAGGGAAGAGCTGAGCTGATACTAGGTGGTAGGAATCAGTCATGGTGCGAATTTGTTCCTGAATACCAAGCAAGGCCAGTTCAATGGCAACACATGGTTATGGCTGCTGTGAATTAATAAAGATCTTGGCCTTAAGGCCAGAAATCCCCATTGTTTAAGTTTGTCAGGTTTTATTAATCCAGCAGCTCTGTGGTGATTGAGAGCAGAGTGGGGCGGGCAAGAGAGCAAGTGTGTTGCCATAGTTACAAGAAGAGAAGCGAGGTGCGTGGGTGCCACCACCGTCTTGACTCCAGGAAGTTTATTTAGCGATAGGCTCACACGCTGATGGGGAGAAATGGCTTTGAATCTCTCAGAATCATTATGGAATCAGTGATCTGGACCCACTATCCTAACAGTGTGCTGGTATCCAAGCGACTAAAATATTCCTTGACATGCCTGAAGAATCCGGGAGACTCCAGTGAAGCTGGCAGTTGTGAAGGAAGCAAAATACTAGTGGCTTCGTCAAGGAGGCTAAGATGCTGTTGACTCAAATTCCTTGCAAAGGCAGAGTTTCAATGTGCATTTATTCATTCACAATATGTACTCTATTGGGCTACAAGTGCCAGACACTGTTCTAGGCCCAGGGTATTGTAAGCACCTCTTTTCACCTGTCATGCCAGGTAAGACAGGTAAGCTGAGTCTGCCCTGCATAAATCTTGCTGCAATTTGTGATAGGAGTACCCAGTCAGGGCAACTGAACTACATGCCACAAAATAAGGTGTGGGTCAAAAACCATGAGCCCTGGGGTGTATATGTGCTGGGCTAACAGGAATGTATCCCTAAATCCAAGAGTCTACCTTATAACTGCACAAATGCAGTGTCACTGCGATTCTCAGCAGATATTTTAAAAATGTGTTATTAACAATAATTTAGACACATTTTAAAGAACAAGAGCAAAATGCAGAAGAAAAGAAGGAACATTGGTATTACGTCAATTAGGGAGCTGCTTAGTGGATAACTAAAAATCCTTTGTAGATATCACGTAAATTGGGAAGATCAGAAAACTTGGCTGACACACATTTCCTGGTTGGCACATTTATCATTTTTTTTTTTTTTTTTTTTGTAACGCAGGAGAAAATGCTTGAGGAAGCATAAGGAGGAATTCCATGAGTGGGCTTTGTGTGGTGCTTAGCAGGGGCTCTGAGGGATTCATTCTACCTCTGTAGTTGTGGTTGCATTTGCGTAATGAAAGAGTTGAGTTGGAAGATCTTCACTTCCAGTTGTAATAGTCTAAGGTTCTGTGGCACTTAAAATAACATCTACCTAAACGTGTCCCAAGATCCTACTTCTTTGGCCAAGCACCTGGGTGGTCATTAGTGTGTAGTTAAAAGGTAGGATTGCTTTTACGCCTGTAAGTAACACATTTTGCTGGGTTGGCAGGCCTATGGACTCCTTCAGAACAAAAGTCATTTTAAATGTTTCTCCTTCTCACGTCACTGTTTGTGGCAAACTCTCAGAAAATAACTGGAAATATCAACATGATATAGCAGAATATTCATAAAAGGCCCTTGATCAAAAAGGAGGAGTCCTGTCCTTATCTACCATGTGACCAATTGACAAAACTTTCTACCCCTCAGTTTTCTCTTCTGCAAAATGGGATTAATGAAAACTACATATCGTCTTTAAACTTTGTAAACTAAAAATAAAAAACTATATGGATATTGTAAGATCAGTATTTTATATGGAATTTCCTAAGTATTCTTCCCCCAGAATAACTCATCTTACAGAATAACAAGAAGACCCAGTATTCGATTACAGCTCTCAAGAGAAACTGCAGAGCAGATGTTGAATACAACAAGGTTACACTTGCAGATGAAGGGAAACAGGGAGAAAATTAAACAGCTGCTTCTGGAGGCCACTCACTACACATACTTATTCTTTACTTTTTTAAAAACAAATGTGTGAATAAATGTCTGTCTAGGAGCTACTGTGGAGTTTTAATTTTTTTTTTTTCCCTAGCTAGGTTGTTTTTTTGTTCTCATTTTTAGTATGAAAGGTATTGCTTCCTTTTATTTCTTTAAAAGCAAGAGGGGTATCTGCTAGGATAGCAAGAAGATCCTCAGACTATAATGTTTCCATTTTGTGGCTTGTTGCATGAAAGTATCACGGCCCTGTCCAAAACACATAAAACAAATCCAAATGTTTTTGTTAGAGATGTAGCTTTCTCAGGAGCTCAAGTCCAGTTAGAAGTCTTAGTCCTTTCCTTTGCCTGCTCATGGGGATATGCCAAAGACTGAAATGATCAAGGGACAAAAGAAAGGCTGGGCTCAGAATGTAGGCTGCCACCTGTTCCCCTTAAATTCTTGTGTTCCCTAATACAGCATCTGAGGACTGCCGGTGAGTGGAAGCCAGAGAGAAAAGGAGGGATGGAAGTACTGGGCCCGGATGCAAAGGGCAAGTGTCATCATCAGAGCTGGATCCTCTGCAGACCCAAGGCCACCCTCAGATATCTGCTCTCAAGAAGGTTCGAGACTTTCTCTTTTAATTAACATTTAGGGCCTAAAAATGTTATTTAAAGAACCGAAAGCATACATGTTCCATCGGAATGGTGTATTTCAGAAAGTTAGTTCAGGACAAATTATATGCTATTCTTATTGAACAACAAGTAATTTCATTATCTTGTCCCAATCGAGAAACAATCAGGTATATTCCCAATAGTTTGAATAGAGTATTTGGGTGTGGCAGGGGGAGGTCTAATCTTGAATGTACAAAGTTATGTCTCAGTCTTCCTAAAAAAAAAAAAAAAAAAAAAAAGAAAAAAATAACACTTTGTATACTTCTTATCCCATGGATTTACTTTTTAAAAGCTTTATGTAAACCTTTGTAAAGTGATTAATATTTAAACAGAATGAGGCCTTACACATATTCTTTGACAAAAATATAAAGAATGAATTTTTTAAATGAGTTAACTCCACCTATTCCAAAAGTGAAGATATGTAAATTCAGATTCTCATACAATTAAACACAAGAGGAAACTTCTATGCTTACTGGCCAGGAGGAGACCATGTCACTGAGAAGTGTTAGACTGAGAGCACTGATTCCTACTATACCGTGAAGACTGAGTTTATGATGAAGGTTAAGATTGATATTGCCAGAGTTGGTGAAGTTCCAGGATCAATCATGCCCATCAGCTTGGGAAACTGCACTTCATTGTGGGTGGGAGTTCTGATGAGACATTTGTCTTTCCATGTGGGAAGGAGCCCCTGCCTCTTGATACTTTCATAGTACCTTGCATGGCATTTAAACACTTGGCTGATTACAGATGAAACACTTGCACTGGGCAATAAGGCAAAGCAAAATGTATAGGAATAAGGAATGAAGGATGTTTGTAAAGGAATGAGGACAATATATATGGTTTATGGTATGGTAACCAGGAGTTGAGTGTAAGGATCGCTGACGCTTGATCCCCATCTTTCCCTTACCTCTACCATATTTACCTAATGCCCACTATGGGCAACGTCTGGGAAATCTTACAACCACAAGATACAGTCCATGTAAAGATTACCGGTAGCACCCTAATATTCATTGTCTCCTTGCTTATCTTTAGTTGGAAACAAGGTCACCCAGAATAAAGACTCTTTTCTAGCCTTCCTTGCAGCTAAATATTAGGTTGGTGCAAAAGTAATTGTGTAATCACCATGTGACTAAGTTCTGGCCAATGAGATGTAGGCAGAAGGGATGCACGCAATGTCTACAGGGTTTCTTTAGAAGGAGAAGGCATGCCTTTCTCATGCTTTTTCTCCTTCCTGCCAGCAAGAGAAGGCTAGAGACAAAGAAGTCATCTCAACTCATAGAGGAGAAGCCCCATCTTGAAGATGTATGATCCTCATCAGAAATGTGGATTTCTGATGGCTGTGGACTCATAGCAGCTGTGACCCATGCATCCAGACTTCTCTGACAGTTGAACATGCATTGCCCAGTTGTTTAAATGACTATTATTTTAGATTTTCAGCCATCCACAGCTAAACACAATCTCTGTACTAAACCCTTCCAGATAACTTAAATCTGCACCTGTACTCTCTGGCTTAGATAGTTGAAGTCAGAAGTCAGAAACATGGTTTTGCATGTATACTGGGTTTGGCCAGTCTGGGATGCACTTAGCTCTCTGGAGCTTGGTCAGCTGCACTGACAGCATGCCAGAACACTCACATGGTCTCAGACTTTTGCAAAGGCTATTCTGCATCAGGGGTCACAAACTCAAATGCAGGTGAGAGCAGAGGACCAAGCTTAACCAAGTGGTTAAGACTGGTAAACTGGAGAGCGTACTGTCAGCCTAAAGAGGAGTGCAGCTCTGCAGTACCAGACATGGGCAGCTACACAGCAAGGCAGGCCCGAGAAAGAGGAGTCTCTCAGTTTTTAAGAGTCATTGGAAATCTGAATTTTTATATGAAAGTGCTCAATTTTTAAATTTTAGCAACTAAAATAATAATAATCAACTTTGTGGGTCCAATAAAATGTGGTTTCAGTCAAGATTTGGCCCACTGGCTACCTATTCTCAACTTCTAGTCATGATTACTGGGGAGGGGAAGGGAGTACAAACTGAAGAGTTGAAATGTACATGCTCCCAACACAAGCAAAGTCATTACCATGTAGACAGAATGTAAGCTGTTAGAAATGGAATAGACATGTCAAAAGTGCCTGTAATCCCAGCACTTAGGGAGGCAAAGTTGGGATGATCCTTTGGGGCTAGGAGATCGAGGCCAGCCTGGACAACATAGTGAGACCCCGTCTCTTAAAGAAATGAAAAGAAGTAAGCTGAGCATGGTGGTGTGCACCTCTACTCGCAGCTATTTGAGAGGTGGGGCAGAAGGATTCCTTGAGTCCAGGAGTTCAAGGTTGCAGTTCGAACTGGTAACCCACCAATGCACTCCAGCCTGGACCACAGAGTGAGACCTTGTCTCCTTGTCTCGAAAAACAACAACAAAAGAAATGTCAAAAGTACCTAAAGTCAGGGTCATAAATTATAAAATTTAACTTTAGATATTATAAAAATAGTTTAATTTAACTTTAGATATTATAAAAATAGCAGCAATCTTCCCACTCACCCCCTCCACTATCCTCACCCTATTAGATGGGAAACTAAAAACTAAGATATTTCAGATGCGCCATGTTGAGGAGAGATTTACAGTACCCCACCTATCTCACCTCAGGTGCTTCAGTAAAAATCCTGTTACTTCCAGATAACAGGTAATCTCTTCTGCTACCAGTACACTTCATCTCTGGCAACAGAAGACTAGGGGTCAGAGCCTCAGGTCCTCCACTTTTGCAAAGTCCTTTTTCTCCCTTCCTAGGGCAGCAAGTTCTCTGGTTCCCTCAGCTCCTTGTAATATTAATTACACCTGCTCGCTAGTCCTTACGCCTAAGGAATGGAGAGGTGGGACTGTACACTTGGCTGTCCTCCAGAAACCACATATTCATCCTACCCCTGCCTGGCACCCAACACTCCACCTTTACAATTAGCCTTGCCATCCTGTTCCTCGAGGCCAAGAAATAATGCCAAAGGCGCTAGTGTACAACAGGCAAATTGCAGCACAGTTGCAGGGTTAAGGAATCACAGTGAGGCATTTTCACTTTATGTACAATTCACTCTGTAACAACCTAGAGCTCCTTGAACTTAAGCTGCTCTCAGAATCACTCCTACATAGTTTTGACTTCTTGGTTTAGGGTCTCTCAGAATTGTGACCAAAGCAAATGCTAACACAAACCCGCTGGAGCTGTTTTTATTTCAATTAAGTGAATGGCTCCCTAGAGGCTTAAAGCTTAATGACCAACCACTTATGACACAGCCAGCAAGGTCTGGCCCTCAGAATCAATCAAACCCCCATCTGATTGCATAAACTGAGCAGTGGCATACAATGTCAAGAGTGAATAGGCATTTTTTATTTTCTTTATGCCTCCGGTTTGCAGCCACAAAGGGGGCAAAACTTTTCAGAGCACTGTTTGCCCACTGTGTGGTACACTTAACTAAACTTATCCCTGTTGTCTTACTTTGTAAAATGAATACTTGTAAACAAAATGATTTCTGTTTATTGATACCGATTATAATTCAAAATATTTCTTAAGACTTAAAGCATATGTATGAAGATATATGCTTTCATATCTACATACAAATTTGCTAAGAAAAGACAGTTAACCACATTGAAAAAATCAAGATTGGAAAATGTAATGAAATTCGGGAGAATGTGCTGTGCTACCTCACTGTGTGAACAGAAGACTGTTAAAAGCTTTATTATTCAATGTGTGTTTAGTGGACCAGCATTCAGGGAGCTTGTAAGTGTGGAATTTCAGGCATCAAGGGCCAGGAGTTTGCTTAGAAGTGCAAAATCCCAGACCTGAGACAGAATCAGAAACGGCATTTTAACAAGATTTGCAGGTGACAGACACCTTTGCACTGACTACAGTTTGAAAGAGGCAGAATAATGATAATCAAAGGCGTCATTAGTCCACAGTCCATGTCACTTAGTTTGGAGAAAGGACAAATGGCCTTAAGGCCTAATTACACCATGTAACAAAATTACTTGACTTCTCAGTTTTCCTCATTCGTAAAACGGCAACAACAATCTCATACGATAGAGATATTTAGTAAACTATTGAGGATTGCTCAACCATAAAGTTGTGTTGACATTATTTACCTGCATTTTCATGCATGTACACAACCACCTTGGGGCCACTTTCTGAATATATCTAACTGGAGGAAGTCACCTTGAAAAATCCCCCGGAAATGTTGACTGGAACTAAGGACAAATGGACACTCGCCTAAACAGGAAAAGCTAGAATAAGTATAAGTGATGAATAATTTGCTTGAGAGTATAAAGATAGGCCATAAAGACAAGTCCTAACTTCTGCTGAAGTCTATGGTAACAACGTGAATGTATGTCAAAGTAAGGAAAATACTGAAAATAAAACATTAAAAAATCTTTGATAGGCATAATCCTAAAATACTACTCACATATCATTAAAGACATAAGGAACAAATGAAGCAGGAAAAAATGGAAATGATGACAGAAAAGAAAAAAATATAAAGTCAAAATCTACCCGACATTATTTAGTTCAGCTCTATTAGGTGTGCGCACCCAAAAAGTTATGGAGATCCTCTCTCCCATCTGTACTTACGAGGACACCTCTGAAGCTGCCTTCTTGAGAGTGGATTCTTATGAAAGGAAGCTTGTCTCAAATGGTCAGAGCAAACTGTTCATTTCTTTTACGCAAACTGCTTCTATCTATTTCAAATCCTCTCTACCTGATAAGTCAGGTCAACAAAGACTTCTACGGATGATAATTCATAGTTACACTACTTCAGTTACTAACTGTACCTGGTTTTAAAGAAATTGTTTAAAAATATACACTTAAGTTTTACTCTATTTGAAGTAAGAAGAGCTTCACCAGCACACTCTTTATACCAATTTCATTTTATAGAAAGTTTTCAAATGCATGCGTTGCAATCTGCAATTTCAACTGGCAAATGAACTCATATCTACTAAATTGATAAATCAGCAGCAACAAATCACAGAGTGAAAGGCAGGTTGTCTTATTTGACATAGGAATGCAATATGGCTTGAATTAATAGCTATATGACATCTAAGATATACCTGTATGACATCTAAGATAATACCTGTATCATACACACTTTTGTATATGTGCATGTGGCTGGGCAAATTATGTGTTCTAATGAAGAAAGCTATCATTATCATTAATTAATTGAGATATACAGAAGGACACATGGCTAAATGTATGTAGCTGTATCTATTATCTAGTTTATTACTGTTGTTTCATAGACAAGGTAACAAGTTTGGGATAAATGTCCACAACTCTCTCAACGTGGTTTCCTTTTTGGAAAATGTTAGTATTTCAGATAACATTTAAAGTCCTAAACAAGTCAAACACTTTGTGAGTCTATGCTGTTAAAGGTCACATTCTAATTGAATACCTTTCTCTACCCTTGATGTATCCGTGTAGTCCTTAAAATCAAGAAGCTACATCAACTACTTAAAACACCCACTTCTCTTAGAAATAGAATTAGTTGAATACAGCTTTGTTTAGGGGAAACGTGCACTGCAACAAAATGACTTTTCAATAAACCAAGAAGAAAATGACAAGAGTACTTTTCCACCTTTGTGCTGGGGGAAATCGAAGACATGGCAATGCTCCCACGGAAAGGGCACTTTTCTGCACATCCTATTCATGAGGAACAGCACACCCAGGCCTGGGCTTCAGCTGAAATGCAGCCATTGTCTTTCCATTTTCCTCAGAACTTCTTCAGGGAGAGACAATGGCATGAGCAATGGTCTCTGTGGGGGAAGAAGAGTTCCTTTTCTTCCTATCAACTCCCTTCACTGCTTCATGATCTAAACTAGCCCTTACTTTTCATTATTGCTATTTTTCAAATTGATTTTGGGATCTATCCTGTTATTCCCTTGCAATTTTGCTAATATCCAAAAATGTAAATTTATAGACAAATGTGCTGGTATAGCATTTTGGAGCAAAAATTATTATTCACTTTTGTAAAGGATAAACAATAAGCTTTCACACTTAAAGTATGATCTATCTGGCAGAATAAGATTTACCTAAGTTCCCATTGCTATTATTTGCTTGAATCTACATGTGTTTAGAAACCACAGGAAACGTGTTCCAACCATTATTTTTCCTTTGAAATGATACACAATACAACAGAATTCAGAAAAAAAGAATTAGATGCACCATTATGTGAATGACGTAAGAGTTCCATCCAACAACTGTGAAATAACACATTTAACCTCAAAATAGAGATGTTCTCATGACTAGAGGAATAATTATCAGTGACAATCCTATGAGATCCTAAATATTCTCATAAGATTCCCAAACATTGCTAGTTGGCACTCTTTACAAAATCCCTTTGTTACTAGAACAATTGTGAATAGTATGGCATGGTAACATTATATATCGCCTCCATGAAAAACTACTAATGGGTCACATTCTCTATACAGAAGTCTTGGCTACGTGTCATTGCTCACACCTCTAATCCTAGCACTTGGGGAAGTTGAGGAGGCAGGAGAATCTCTTGAGCCCAGGAGTTCTAGACCAGCCTGGGCAACATAATGAGACTCCATGTCTACGAAAAATAAAAAATAAAAAAAATTAGCTGGGTGTGGTGGTGCATGCGTGTAATCCCAGTTAAAGGCCTGAGGTGAGAGGATGAAGCTAAGGCAGGAGGATTGCTTGATTCCTCAACTGTAGTTGAGGCTACAGTGAACCATGATTGTACCACTGCATTGAAGCCTGGGTGACAAGGTGAGACAGCCTCATAAATAAATAAATTAAATAAATAAATAAATAAATAAATAAATAATAAATGTTCTCTTCAGTCAGGGTTTGGGTCTATGGCTTGTACTCATCAGGGCCACTATTATTTGGAAACCTGTTGGCCTCTCCATGCAGGGGTCTGTTTACTCTTGCTCAGGTTGCTGGCCAATCTGTACTGACTTCTCATACACCCAGCACTGTGAAGCAAGGGCCCGCTATCTCAACAGATGGCACAGATAGGCCTAGTAGCTGGGAGCACAATGCAAGGGACATGTGGCACGCTGACTTTGTAAATACACTGCAAGGGGAAAATGATTAGCCGCATATGTCTGTGATTTACCGGTCAGCTGGAAGTCACAGACCCTGAGTCTGTAGAGTCTGTAAGAAAAAGGAAGGAACACATTGACTGGATAAGTGAAACAAACACAGGGCAGCCCTGCGCATACTTGGACTTAGTGCAGCCTCACCCTGTAATGAATACTTTGTGGCTTCATGGTTTAGGAGGGTGGTAGAGAGGTGTGTACTAGGTTTTAAATATATGACTAGGACTCTCCACATCACCATACACCCTGTGTGTGGTAATACTCTGATGTAGCTATTTAGGGACAAATGGCTTGTCAATAGGTAACTCGAATGGGCAGCATCAGCTCATAAAGGGAAGTCTTACTGGATCCATGATCCCTACGCTATCTTAATGTGTTGGGGTAGGGGGAAGAGGGAGGAGAGGGCATGGCAGGGGAGACATTGCTCCTGGTAGCAGGTGACTGAGAATCCTATAGGCCGCAAGCCAAAATCCCTTAGCAGTTTGGTCTTTAGAGGAGAGGGGCAATTCTGGAGACAGCTTGGTTCTTTTTCTGCCAAGCTCCTAACAGACACATGTCTGGGTTATACAAAGAGCAGAATCGGAAAAAAAATCCATAAAGAGCAATTTCATTAAACTCTGGAACACATTAAAGACAAAACTACTGGCAAAGACAATAGTACAGCTTCAGGAGCCCTGGGGACCATGAATACAGAAGTGCCCTCAGCGGAAGCCAGGGAGCCTCCCATGCCCAGTGGAGCAGCAGACATTCTGATGCCAGAAGAAATGGTGCCACAAAACCTGGTGCCTGGCAAAGGCAGCACCAGCCACAAGTGAACTGGATGCGAACATGTGTGAAGAGGTCCCCGGGCTCCTAGGAACAGCTGAGTTCACAACGTTCAAGGGAGTTGGAGGTCCTAAATTAGCTAGCTAGGTGCATGAGCTCTAGGTAAAAATGTGAAATAAATGAATTCATTATTTCTATCAAAATGTATGATAATGTTTACCTGTTGAGCACTGTGTCAGGCATTTTATGTGTCTTTGATTTAAAACTCACACACCCCTATGGGGTGTGGGGATTGTTGTTCTGCCATCTTTCAGATGATGGTTGATATCAAATGTTAAACTGATGACTTCAGGGTCGCAAAGCCAAGATTCAATTCCAGCATCATCTGACCCAATGCCCATGGTCTTAACTGTTTTCCTCTATTGCTCCCCTCATGAATGACACATAAACTGGCCAAAAATGAGATGATTTTAAAGAGATATTAAGAAGATATTTAACTACAAAGTTTCATCCTATAATTTCAAAACATTTAAAATATACTGCCATTTAATGTTCTATTGTTACCACTTTAAATTACAGGTTAGATCTTGCTACTTCCCTGCTCAAATGCCTCCTCTTTGCCCCTAGACTGTAGCCCCTAATGACTTGGTTCCAGCCCCAGCCCGTCTTTTAACCATATTTCAATCTTCCTACCCACCTGTACGCACCCCAGACTCCTACCATCGCTGACCAGTGGCCAGGTTCCTGATCACACCTGCTCCTTCACAAGTCTTGCTTGCACTCTTGCCTGCATTCCTGAAAGTCTAGCTTAAGCTTCACTTCATTACACAGTCTTCCCTGACCCCCAGTAGAACTAATGGCTCCCTCCTGCATACTTAGTGTGCATAGATTTAGATTCACTTATACGCCAGTTTATTCCAAATGTCAATTTGCTTGTGTGATTCCTTCACAAGATATCAAGTTACTCTGGGGCAGTGATTTTGCCTTCTTAATTTCAGTTCTCCAGTGTATGGCATCATATATTTGCTATACAAGAGTCACTCAATACATTCATTGAACTGAAATTCCTGGCTTTGGTTATAACCAAGTGTACCTGAGAATTATGCTGACTCTCATTTTCTCAGCTCTGTTAGGAAATAAGCAAAAATCAAGTTTCTCTTTTTTTTTTTTTTTTTTTTTTTTTTGAGACGGAGTCTTGCTCTGTCACCCAGGCTGGAGTGCAGTGGCTGGATCTCAGCTCACTGCAACCTCCGCCTCCCGGGTTCACGCCATTCTCCTGCCTCAGCCTCCCGAGTACCTGGGACCACAGGCGCCGGCCACCTTGCCCGGCTAATTTTTTTGTATTTTTAGTAGAGACGGGGTTTCACCGTATTAGCCAGGATGGTCTCGATCTCCTGACCTCGGGATCCGCCCGTCTCGGCCTCCCAAAGTGCTGGGATTACAGGCTTGAGCCACCGCGCCCAGCCTAAAAATCAAGTTTCTCTTGTGTCTTTAGATTTCCCTTATCCTAATTAAAGACTTTTTATATTCATTAAATTAAATGCACTTTCTTTTCTATCATCACTTCTCACTGCCTGAAGATGTACATTTCCTCTGCAAGTCTTCCACTTTCTCTTAAGGCTGCCAAATAAAATACACGTCTCTCAATTAAATGTAATTTTCAGATAAACAGCAAATATTTTAGTATAAGCAGATTCCATACAATGTTTGCAATTTGTTGTTTATATGACATTCAAAATTTAAATCATTTATTATAAAATAAAAATATAAATATTATAATTTTTAATAATTTTTATAATTATAAATATAAAAATAATTTATAGATTTATAAATTATAAAAAAAGAAATGATAAATTTTATAATTGTAAACATTTAAAAAATTATAAAAAATTATAAAATAAAAATCATTTATTATAAAATAAAAATCATTTATTATAAAATAAACATAAAATCATTTATTGTTTATATGATATTCAAAATTTAACTGGATGCTCTGTTGTTGTTGTTGTTGTTTAATTTGTTAAATCTGCTGATCCTATTTTCTTTACAACTGTCTTTAAACCATTATTTTCCTCAAGTGACCTACAGCAGCCTCCTCTTTGGTTATAACATAGGGCCTTACTATTAATGAAATGTCTTTGTGTCATAGGGGCAATAAAACACACAAACATGAATCTTCAGTGACCCCCTATTATTGGTAGGATGAGATGAAAGGCACATATCTGTAACAAATGGTTAGGACTACATGGTTGCTCACACTCCTGCATCTGGTTGTCCCTCACCTTTCAAATCTGACCTGGGAGATTGTCTTCTATGTGTGTTCTTACATTCTTTTCAACTACTTTTCAAGCTCTCTCCCTTGCTAATTTTCCCCAATTCTAGATAGACCCAGGATTCTGTACCCTGAATCCTTCCCCTGTGGGTAGCAAATCTGCTTATCTTTGACCTTTATGAAGAAATGAACAGGTCTGTAGTTTCTCTTCAGGAGGGTCTCGTCTGGATTTTTTCTGCATTCACGAAGGTCATGGGCAGACACTGGGCCCGTGTAGGCTGCCCTTTTCCTGCATACACTGGAGAATATCCAAGGAGGGGAGGCTTGCTGATTGTCAGCAGAGTCAGCACAGCAAGTTCTTTCGGGACTGTCTTCTTCCCTTACCCACTAAGGAATCATAAGGGATGAATCTCCCATTTCCAAATACCAGATATTCACTTGTCTGTTAGCAGGGTTTTGTCTACAGCAGTGCTCTCCTATAGTACTTACTGTCATAATGGAAATATTCTATTCTACTCTGTCCCATTTGGTAGCCTCTGGATACATGTGGCTATGGACAACAGATTGATATGTGGTAAGTGTGACTGAGGGACTCATATTTTAATTTTGTGTAGTTTTAATTGATTTAAATTTAAATAATTACATGCGGCTAGAGGCTACTGGATTGGACAGTGTAAGCCTACAGAATTAAATTGCCTAAAGGAACTGAAGTTACTTCATTTAGGAGAGATAATGAATCCCTACAGCTGTGCACAAGGTCTAGGCCAGAGATTTTCAACCAGGGCTGATTTTACCCCAGGGGACATCTGGCAATGTCTGCAGACATTTGCAGGCATCGCAACTTGGGGCGGGGGGGGGGGGCCAGTGGCATCAAGAGGGTAGAGGTCAGGGAAGCTGCTAAACATCCTACATGCATAGGATAACATGCCACAAAAATAACTATCCAGCTGATCTAGATTTGAATCCGTGCTATACCTCTCAACCTGGGCAAATTATTAATCTTTCTTGAGCTACCGCTTCCTTATAAAATGGTGTTAATAATACCTAGAGTACATGTTGGTTATGAGAACTAAAAATTAGGCAAGTGTCTGGCAGAAAATGTACATCCTGTAAAGCACAGCTATTACTGAATTGCTCAACTGACCAAACAATGAGAGCATCTTCTTCACGTCCTTTGGCGGACAAATCCTAGTCCTTGGTTGCTGAGGCACTCTCGATTGCCTGGAGGTGAGTGGGTCTGAATGGTTCCTCCATCTTCTGCTCGAACAAGTAGCTGCTTTTTATAATGGGTTTCCAATTAAGATATTGTTCGAACATAGAGTTCTGTAAAAAAGTTTGAACACCACAGCTCTGAGCCATCAGTAATTCTAATGTGAAAAATTGGATCCAAGCAGGAGGAAGAGAGCTATTTGGGGGGATACTTACTTTCGTCCTCTTTTCAGTTATACTAGGTACTATGTCTCATCTACTGAGAACCTATAAATAGAGTCTTTGTCACTTATTTTTCCTGTGGATGGAGACATATATACCTCCAGAGACTGAGTGACTTAATAAAGGCATTTTTGAGCATTTACCCTCTCTTGGACTGGTGACCAGAGAATTTCCAGAAACAATTGATGGCATTGAGGCCAATCCAGCTCAGGAGAGGCATGGCATACTTCTCAGCAACTTCCTCAATTGCTCTCAAATCTTCCTTGTGTTATCACTGTCTTTACATTTGTGGACCAGGGACTGATGGAACTTGTTTTATTCTGCAAAAGTCTTGGAAATAAGGATGCAGAGGAAAGGGCAGATTCTACCTGCTGCCTTGGGGAAGCAGTGGGACACTGGCCCTTGTGGAACTGGTTTAAAGCAAACATCATCTGTCTGATGCTCTGCTGAGTGATCTACTCTCACTTTTCGGGATGTAGGCTCATTTAACAACTGGCAATCAAACCCGCTTCGGCAGCCACAATAGGGACTGTCGAGGTTCATTAAACTGAAAAAATATGCCATCTTTATTTCTATTCTATTGTTTCCCAAAGATTAACAATGCACATTTTTTTTCAAAGGCCTGTTTTCATGAAATTTCACTAGGATATATTTCTAAGCCCTCGATCCAGATGGTATAACTCAGAGTCAAATACGAATGGCACTTCTTGTGCTGCTATTATAAAGCATGACCAGATAGATTTTCTGGACAAATTCAGAATAAAATGGCATCAGGAATTCGACAGAAAAAAAACAATATGAGACTCAAGAGTTTATGATGTGGGAGTAGGGAAATGTACTCTTGATTTAGATAGCAATTACTGATAATGATTTGATGATAACTTGTGGTTCACTGCAATTATTTATTTAGTGTGTCAAAATTCTTGCAAAATCCTGGTGATATGTAGTGGACATTTAACACGCATCTGTTGTGGAAAGTATTAAAAGAGTTACCCCTTGTGGTACTTTGGGGAAACTTAAAACTTGGGGAAACCAACAAAATAGTGAAAAGCTATTGCAACTACAAGTTAAAAAGAAAGTAGAAATAACTGATTTTGAGAAGATGAGACGCTGGTAGTTTTAAAACATGGCTCACTTTTTAAAAAGAGTCCTCCTACTAATAGGTGAGGTGTCTGTCTCCTCCCTTTGGGTACAATTATGACTGCTTTAATGGATAGATCACAGATAGATACAGAAGGGACATGGCGTGACTTCCAAGGTTAAGTCATAAAAAGCCACAAAACTTTGTCTGGCCCCCTTGGGACGTTCTGGGGACAGCCATCCACTGTTTCTGAAGTCCAGCTGCCCTGTGACCATTATTTTGGAGAGGCCACGAGGCCCATTGGTCAACATCCTGGTTAAGTGCTCAGCCGCCAAATAAACCCTCATGCATCCAAGTGAGTCATCTTGGGTGCCCAGCTCAACCTTTCCAATAGCTTGAGTACACTGTAGTTAGCATTCATACCCCATATCTGCTAGTCAGAAATCCTCCATTGGAGATTAGATCAGTTTATGACGATAGCCTTCTGGGGCCCTGAAATAGAGTAAAGATCATTGATCTCATTTATGCATGTGACAAATACTGATGACATATGTAGAATAAATGTTTTATATGTTTGTTTTTCTGAAGTCAAAGAAAAAAAAATACGACCAAGCCATAGTGTATGCAAAGAGCTGAGTCTTGTGGGGCAGTCAGGGAATGTTCTTATCCAGTGCTGTAAGTTCCATAACGAAGGATGTGCCAAGCTGAAGGAGAGTCCAGAGTGGGGACACATCAATCTGTAGGAAAGTTGGGGAATGCACCCCAGGAGAGGGAGAGAAAGACCCAGGGCTTACTAATTATGGTTCTCAAGTCCATACCAGATGCATTTGGTACTCAAGAGACAATATAGAGGTTTTTAATATCTGTATTTTTTTTCATAATGGCATGTATTTTAGATGACTATTTGCTTTTTAAACCATGGTAATAAATTAACTAATCAGTATGCTGTATGCGTTTAGCATCTGAATTTTTTACAAATGTGGCATTTGCATCCTCATATGCAAATATTTTTGCAAAATGATACCCTTTGCATCATACAGTAAAAGCCTATAGTTCAAATAACAAAAACAAAACACTTTTTTGAGGACCTAGTGTTTGAAAGGTGTGTGGTTATGCTATCTTTCTATCATATAGAAAATACCATCGTTTTCCCTAAAATGTTGTAAATTATATACTAATATATCAGCCTGCCTTCTACTATCTATTTTATAAATTACCAATAATAAATATCCTCTGGACAGATTTTAAATTGAGTGAGAAATCCTGTTACTTTGTGAAAAAGTCTATGAGGATATATCTAATGCATGAACATTTGAAGTATTTTTACCACCAAGGCAATAGTTCTACCTATTTGCTGCATTTTTCCTCTCACCTGTTTTCATTCAAACATGGGTGTGTACACATGCACCTACATGAGCATGTATGCACACACACGCACACACACACACATACACACACACCCCATTCTAATTAGTATATAAAATTCTTCCCAGCACTTAATAAAAGTGCTTTGACTTTGACAGCCACATAATAAAGTCAAGTCTCACCTCTCTGGATACATTGGGAAGACTTGTTTGACCTTCTTTTCCACCAGTGTTGGCATATGAGGTGCGAAAAAATCATGGGCTTATATCTGAGTTGGATGATTGACAGACTGTGTGACATCATATTCAATTCTCTAGGCTTCCATTTCTCTATCAATAAGATGGGGAGTCCATTTGAACCTTCTAAGGGTATTGTGAAGAAATATGAGAAATCAACTCCATTGCCTGTGAGAGCTCTGCATTCAACCTACAAGGACTCCAGGTTTGATCTATATTCAAATCCCATATGAGGGATACCTTATAGAAACATGAATGCAGGCAGGGTGTGGTGGCTCACACCTGTAATCCCAGCACTTTGGGAGGCTGAGGCAGGTGGATAACTTGAGGTCAGGAGTTTGAGACAAGCCTGGTCAACATGGTGAAACTCTGTCTCTACTAAAAATACAAAAATCAGCTGGGCATAGTGGCATGTGCCTGTAGTCCCAGCTACTCAGGAGGCTGAGGCATGAGAAACGCTTGAACCCAAGAGGTGGAGGTTGCAGTGAGCCAAGATTGTGCCACTGCACTCCAGCCTAGGTGACACAGCAAGACTCTGAGAAAGAGAGAAAGAAAGAAAGAAAGAAAGAAAGAAAGAAAGAAAGAAAGAAAGAAAGAAAGAAAGAAAGA
>NC_045448.1:80829044-80867697 GCF_002776525.5 Piliocolobus tephrosceles | reverse complement strand
GGAGGGAGGGAGGGAAGGAAGGAAGGAAGGAAGGAAGGAAGGAAGGAAGGAAGGGAGGGAGGAAGGGAGGGAGGGAGGGAAAACAAACATGCATGCAGAGTGAGTCTCTTGGGCTTCTACAGAAGAAACTACAGGCTCCAAAGTCTGAAGCCCAGTCTCAAACTGACCCTGATTTACCCAAGGCTGTAAGGCATTTCACATTCCCTGTGATTTTATAAACAAGGCTTTTAGTCAGAGAAATTAGGTCAACAAAGCCAACAGCTTAAGTCTGTAACAATCGAAAAGTCATAACATATCACAAATCTCTCTGACCCCTCCAAATGGGTTTCCTTTGCTCTGAGTTGGTGAATGTACCCCATGGGTATTGTTGCTCTTCTCACACTTAACTATGACAGGTATCATGAATCAGCCATGGTCCATTTTCCCACAGACACGGGACAGTGCCTCAAGATCCTTCTCGACACATTGTTTGATTGATTAGAGTTAACCCTTTATATGAAGATTTGCCATCCATGCTCTAGGTAAAAGGTACCAGATAAAAGATGCTAGGAAGGCTTGGCTCAGCGCAATTCTCCCTCACCTTAGATGTTTCTTTAGGATAAGTTAATTCCCTTTGTCAAGAAAAAACAAGTGTAGAAATATTATTAAACCTGATTCTCAACAGCATTCATTTAACTCTAGTTTAAGCCTTGACGACATTCTCCATTCCGCCACCAGATTATTAAGAATGGCTAAAAACAAAAAACAAACAAACAAGAACAGAACAAAACAAAAACAAACAAACAAACAAAAAACAACTAGGTCAAATGCAGTGGTTCACGCCTGTAATCCCAGCACTTTGGGAGGCCAAGGCAGGTGAATCCCTTGAGGTCAGGAGTTCAAGACCAGCCTGGCCAACATGGTGAAATCCTGTCTCCACTAAAAATACAAAAATTATCCAGGCATGGTGGTGCAAGCCTATAATCCTAGCTACTTGGGAGGCTGAGGCAGGAAAACTGCTTGAACCTGGGAGGTGGAGGCTGCAGTGAGCTGAGATCACGTCATTTCACTCCAGCCTGGGCAACAGAGCAAGGCTCTGTCTCAAAAAAACAAAACAAAACAAACAAACAAAAAACACATTAGATTATCAACTGCTGTTATTTTGAACCCATGAGAGAACCTGTAAATGACTTTCTCCAAGTCCATGTGCTACTTGTGATCTGTCCCAGGGACCACCATGATGCTAATCTCTTAAATCCACATGTCTAGAAACAATGCTTCAGTTATAAATATCTTCCAGGGGGTTGAAACTGTCTTATTACAGATGAAAATAGTGCTTTGTGTATAGTGTTTTACCCTCTAATTTGTTTTATGTACTATCCATTCTATAAATACATACTATTACTATGGGAACTCATTCCTCTTCAAAGACAGGAATGTACTGAAAAATATTTCACAATTATTCTACTCCTCCAAACAAGTCACTTAATTAACAGCAAGAGCATTAGTCATGTCAGGGGAAAAGTCATTTCAAAATTTTGCTAGGTAATGTCTTTATATACAAGCAGCCGCATTATCATAATGCAGCAGTTATATTGGGTGTTTTCTATTTAACCTCTGTCTCCCCCACCCCAGTCTAACAAACAGCACAAAGCAAATAGATTCTTGTCTATACAGCATCCATTAAATAGCCTATTTCTTAAACACTTTAAGAATAGCAAATATTCTTTGTCATACCACTTCCATTATAAAACTTTCAACTTGGAAATATTCCATGTAGCTAAGCTAAAAAAAATAATAAAAATTACTCTGCCTCCTTTCCTACCTTCCTCTATGATTATAAGAAAAATGAAAGTATATTACAAAAATAAAATGTTCAAAACTTTATTTGGAAGAAAATTTAAATCACTCATGATTTTCTCAACCAGAGTGCCTATCATAAATATATAGGTACACCGTAAATATATTATATTGTTAATGACAAATATATTTATCCACTTTATAAAATATTCTGGGGATCTTTATCTGTGGATAAACCAAAATCTACATTACAATTTCAAAGAACTATACCATATTCCATTGTGTGAACTGACTGTAATTCGCTCAACCAATTCCCTGTGACATTAGTAATTTCTAATTATTATCATCATCATACGTGTTAATGTATTTCTTGATGCATATATCTTTTACTCATTATTTACACTATTTCCTTAAGGTAAATTCCTAACCATCAAATTGTTAGGTCAAAGGTATATGTGTTAAATTTTAAGATCTTTAATTGAATCGTCCAACACAAAATCATTGAGACAGTAAAATCTTCGTAGCACAGGGAAAAGCATAGAGTCATTCACAGAGGCCTGGCAGTGAATTATTCTTGACACTCTGCTGACCTGTGAGGAATGGTATTGCTGGCTTTGGGAGATAGTACTATGCCATCAGTTTATATTTTTATTTATTTATTTTTTTATTTTAACAGATGAAGTACCAACCCAGGCCCAGCAATGTAAATAACTGAGTTGATGTGAATAATGATGAATGAAAATGTGGTGTACAGGAACAGCCCCTTTAAAAATCGCATTGCCAAATGATAGCATGACCAAGAAAAACCAATCAGATCTGAGAGCTCTGTCTCTGCCATAAACATGCTGTGTGGCCCTCAGAAAGTCACTGAACCTCTCTGTGCCTTAGTTAACTCATTTGTCAAATATCAATCAAGTCTGCCCACAGTATTTTTCAGAGGGAGATTAAAAAAAAAAAAAAAAAAAAAAAAAAACAGAAAAAATGCTTTGGAAAATACAAACCTTCTTTGAATAATATTTAAGAGTCATTATTCTGGAGAAGTATTATTGCTTATAAATAATACAAAATTAAACTTAGCAGATAAATAAAGTATAAAATGATATAATGTGTGACAGTCTGGAATCTACTGATGTGTTAGAAGCCTAGAATTTGGTAAAAAGATCCAACAAAATGGTCCAAACTGCCAGAGTTTGGTCCAATTTTCAAATAAATTGAAAAGCTTTGACATGCAGAAAGATCAAGAAGCACTCCATATCTAATTTTTATGTTTTATTGTTTCTTTAATTTTATTGTTCATATCTAGTTTTCAACATATAGTACTTTAAGATTCAGCATTTAACCTGAAGTTAAAGATAATCTCACTTTTTATGTTAAGTTTGCAATAAATCCCATGATATTATCAAACAGTAATTCTCCTTGTTTTCTGAACACATCTAGCTAAGACCAAGCCAACATGTTTTTCTGAATTCAGATAAAAAGAAAACTTCTGTCTTTCTGACAGCCTTCTGTTTTTTGGGTTCAAATCATAATGCATAGGAAACTGTATCTTCCTGGCAGAGAAGCAACAGAAGCCAATGAACCCAGAAATAAATATCAAAGGGAAGATTAAGCGGTAGGTTGGGAGACTCCACTAAATATCAAAGCAGAAGTCTCAGCATTTAGGACCAATGTCTTAGAACCATCCCCACTGGAGTCAGATGGAAGATGGGTGATAGGTCAGCCATCCCTCCTGGGTCCCTGCTCTTTTAGGCAAAGCCTTTGCCCCCATGTCTTGCTTAGTGTAGAAGTCAGGAGAGGGTATTACTGGGATTTCACTTTTCTTCTGAGTGAGAACATCTTCCTCTCCAAGAAACCACATGAGAAGATGGACTGTTTAAAAGAAATTGGTAGTAACTGCCCGTGGGCTCCACACTCCCCCGGACATTCTGGTTTTAGCCAAGGTAAAATCATTGTAGCCTAGTCTATGTCCAGCCTTGTGGCTGCTCCAGTCACCCAGGGCTCTGGGTATCTGTTATGCTTCCAGAAAAACAGTGGCACGGTGGTGGGCACAGGGGCATTCTACCTATCTCACTCACTGAGCAATGGATTACCTTCCATCCTCCCTACCCTCTGTCTACCCTCCATCTACCCTGGGCTTCCTGGTTGGTAATTTGCATTAAGAATTTAAACACATGTACAAAACATACCCTTGAATTCTATCCTCAAAAACTGCCCAAGAAAGCATCTTGTATTCCTTTTCCCACCTCTTCTCCCTGCATTATCCATTATCGCTGATCCTTCTCCAGCCCTAGAACCTGATTCCCTTCCTATCTCAGCTACCTGAGTCTTTCCTCCCAGCCCTGTGGCCATCTCTTTACAGTACAGAAACTTTGGAGTCCACATGTTGATAAAGTGACACAGAATTCACATTTTATTTTATTTTATTTTTTTGAGACACAGTCTCACTGTGTCACCCAGGCTGGAGTACACTGGCATAATCTCAGCTAACTGCAACCTCCACCTCCTGGGTTCAAGCGATTCTTGTGCCTCAACTTCCCCAGTAGCTGGGATTAAAGGTGCCCTCCACCAAGCCTGGCTAACTTTTGTATTTTTAGTAGAGACGGGGTTTCACCATGTTGGTCAGGCTGGTCTCGAACTCCTAACCTCAAGTGATCCCCTCTCCAATTTGCTGCGATTACAGGTGCCCACCATCATGCCTGGCTAATTTTTCTATTTTCAGTAGAGACAGGGTTTCACCATGTTGCCCAGGCTGGTCTCAAATGCCTGACCTCAGGTCAACTCTGCCTCCCAAAGTGCTGGGATTACAGGCGTGAGCCATCACGCCCGGCCTCACATTTAATTTTACTTTTGATCAGCTAGAGAGAGCTGTGATTCTCCAGATACTCCAATAATACTGGAATCCTCAGAGCCCCAGGAAGTCCCAGGCTAAGAATGAAACAAATTCGTTTCTTTTTTTTTTTATTTATTTAATTATAGAAAATTCTCCCCATCTCCCATTTCTATCTTCCTTCTGACAAGAAGACTGAAATGAAGGCAAAGTGTTTGCTTCCAAAGGACAAACATTACATGTTGTGCTCATCTTAGCAGGATCCTGACCTTCTCCAAAGGCTGCCCACAGTATTAGGCATAGTCCATTTCCTCCTCGCCAGATCTTACTGGGGTGCAAAATTAAATGTTTAAGTCCATGAGAGAATCAGGAGTCAGCTCATTTTTCAATTTTCAAAACCAACTTGTATAAATTAAAAGTCAATGTCATAGGACAAGTTTATTCATGTCATCGCCCCCAGTTAGGTCTCCCCACCTTTCTAATAATAATGGCAACATATATTTAATGAAAATTAAATATATAGTGAAAACACCATTCTAAGTCTATTTTATGTCATCAGATATAATGAATGATTTTCATTGGTATCTGAATTCTGACTTCATGGGTATCAAGAATGAAGTGGTCAAGTCCATCCTTCATGCCCCATGTTTGGTAAGAAAAATAATTTCTTTAGTTACAGAATGAATGACAATAAAGAAGAGAATAAGCCAATGTTTAACTTGGATTTTCATAACAAGCTAACATGTATTGAACCATTGCTATTGCCTACTTTTGTATATACACTATCTCATTGAACCGTCATAGCAACCTTGGAGGCGGGCATCAAGTCATCCCATAAGGTCAGGATGCTCTTGTTTCTTCCCAGCAATCTCACTCAATTCTCCAGACAAACCGCACAGTCACAGACTAGGCATTACCCAGAGTTCTTTGTCACATTATCAAACTATTAATGTCATTAACAATTTCCTCCTCAGTAGTCAACAAAAGAAGGATCACTTGCCTTCGAGTAGTAATAAAATTATCAAACTATTATGATGATGCAGTAACTGAGACTGAGTGGAGAACGGAGGGTCATTTTTTTTTTTTTTTTTTTTTTTTTCAGTACTGAACTGACAGCACCACAATTAGAAGGACATGATTACTGACATGACAAATGCAGAACTTTCTAATGAGAACATTTACCTTATGGTGTTAAAAAATAAGGCCGTGATTTCCCTGGGATGGGAAAATACCATGTCTTCTTTACATTAGAGGGCTCTTTGGACTGAAATCAAAGCTATTTGTGACCCATATTCCTCCACCTCTTCATCTTCTTATAACAAGTCCAGAATCTGAGCTAGGACAGCTAGCAAAAGAGAAACCCGTCCATCCAACTTTGGTCCTCATATTCGTATCTTTATCTTTGACTCAACCTTCATTCCTCCTCTTCCAGTTCTACAGTAATTCAATGGACAAGTTTCATCAATATCTACAACGAAACTTTCCAATACCTATACGATCCAGAAGCAGAGTTCCCAGTGTGAGCTCTGCCCTTCCCACCTTCCTAACCCAATAGTTTCTCACAAAACTCCTGAGTGACATTTCACCTCCTCCCTCTTCTCTCTCTCTCTCTCTCTCTCTCTCTCTCTCTCTTGCTCTCCCCCCACGCCCCACACACAATGAAGGAGTGACTGTGAATGGTATTCTCTTTTGTCCAGTTTTCTTTACATCCTCAGTGACATGGAGGTGCTTTGCTTCCCTGCCCATCAGGATCTTCCCCTCCCATGAGAAGCTCCTTGTTGTCAACATAGTCTCCCAGCTCATGTTTATCTCCTTGAGTGTTTCTGTTTTTATTTACTTTCGTTCTTATTTTTTCCATTTGGACAAGGTCTCACTCTGTTGCTCAGGCAAGAGTGCAGTGGTGTTATCATAGCTCACTGCAACCTAGAATTCCTGGGCTCAAGCGATATTCCCACCTCAGCTTCCCAAGTAGCTGGGACTACAGGCACATGCCACCACACCAGGCTAATTTTTATTTACTTATTTATTTATTTTGTAGAGATGGGGTATTGCTGTATTGCAGGGATGGTGTGGAACTCCTGGTCTCAAGCAATCTACCCACCTTGGCCTCCCAAATTGCTGGGATAACAGGTGTGAGCAACTGCACCTGTCTGAGTGTTTTAACCTATACTTACAGTCTCCAAATCCTAGAAACTTTCCACACATTCTCTCTGTCTCTAACTCTCTCTTTCTCACTCTGTCTCTGGGTCTGCACTAATTTCACTTCCCTCTATCCCTTCTATCTTCTCTGTCATCCCTGACATGCTCCAGTCTCTAGTAGATTACTGCATTGCTTCTATCCAGCACTCTGCTAGGGTTGGGTGACACTGGTGGGGGTAGGAGGGGACCTCAGTTCCTCAAACCCTGATTTAGACCCAATCTTCAGAAAGCCCTGATGACACTGTCATGTGGGACAGAGTCAAAAGACTTGCTGCGGCTCATGTAGATTACATCTATTGCTTTTCTCCTATCTCTGTGACCTGTCATTCTGTCATAGGAGGAAATTGAATTGGCCCACACAGTTTTCTCTTTACAATACTATGCTGGTTACTATCCAGTTCCTCAGGCTGCACTGAAAGATGGAAAATTGATTGCCAGATGTCGTTTTGGTGCCTTCCTAGGTACTGAAGGTGACTGATGATTCGATACAGGTGAAATTCACTTTATCCAGTGCCGGTTTCTCTGAGAACTTGTGCAAATCAAATTTCACACAAATTGAATTTTACTTCCTTCTTTTTTTAGAGAGAGATACTTGATTTCAGATGGAGCCTTAATGGTCTGTATCTCTTAGCATTAGAGTTGTGATGTTGTCCCCTTTCAATCCTCAGGCACTCTGGGACTTAATGAGATGTATATTTTTAAATGTACAAATACACTGGGTGAACTATAGCAAATAAATATTAGTAGGTGCTAGGCTGTCAGATTAGTTCCTAAAGTGTATAAGTTTATATAGAGAAGACAGAGCCCCTTAGAGTAGTAACTGCCCTTTTTACAACAATTATGAACCAAATGTCTTGCTAAGTTCTTTGTAAATATTTTTCTCATTTAATCTTCCCAATTTTTTTTTTTTTAGGTGGTAGTGATTATCTTCATTTCTAGGAGATAGCACTGAAGCCCAGACACAATATATAACTTGCCCAAATTTACCCAGATGTAAGTGGTGGAGACAGGATTAGAAACCTGCAAGTATGAACAAATGTTACTATTTTCCCTTTGTAACACAAAAGGCAACCTGCTACACACACTCCTCTTTATGTTGACTTGTTTCTGAAGAGTATCCCTAGGAGATTTACCCAAAATAACACATAGGGAGGGGCCACATTCTTTTTCTCAATTACATAATGTTCATTTGTATGGATGGACCATACTTCATTTAACTAGTACCCTAATGAAGGACATTGGATTTTTCCCTAAACTTTTGCTATTTTTAAAAGGATGCCATATTATTTCACATAATATGAAGGATAAATTCCAAGGATGGCATTTCTCTGTATTCTCAGAGCAGTATATGAATTTGAGATTTTGTAATTTTTGTAGTTCTTTCTAAATAGACTTCTTCTACAGGAGTTGTGCAAATTTATGCTCCCTTCCTCCCCCACTACATTCTATGAGAATGTCCATTTCCTCATGCTCTCACCAACAGAATGTTTTATCAAATTGTGGATTTCAGCCAATTTGGTAAGTGAAAAAGAAAAACCAAACAGTATCTCAATGTATTTTAAATTTGCATTTATTTTATTGAGAATGAAGTTGAGGCTGGTGGTGGTGGCTCACACCTGTAATCCTAGCACTGTGGGAGGCAGAAGCAGGTGGATTGCCTGAGGTCAGGAGTTTGAGACCAGCCTGGCCAGAATGGTGAAACCCTAACTCTACTAAAAATACAAAAATTAGCCAGGAGTGGTGGTGGGCGCCTGTAGTCCAAGCTACTTGGGAGGCTGAGGCAGGAGAATTGCTTGAACCCGGGAGGCAGAAGTTGCAGTGAGTTGAGATCATGCCACCGCAGTCCAGCTTGGGTGACAGAGAGAGATTCCATCTCAAAAAAAAAAAAAAAAAAAAAAGAAAAAAAGAAAAAAAAAATGAAGGATATGGTTAAGAACTGTTTGTACTTCCCTGTCAGTGATTATTTGTTTATATTCTTTTTCAGTTCTATTGAGTAGAAAATATTTTTTTCTTCATGATTTCCAAAATCTGTTTTTATAGGAATTTTTCAAGGAAAATTAGGCCTGTTATATGGATTGCAGAAGCTTCTCCCCGTTAATCAGTGGTCTTTTGACATGTTTCCCCCACACAGAAGGTTTTCATTTTCATATGGTTGGATTTATCCTTTTCTTTAATGATTCATGGATTTTCTGTCATATTTAAAAGCCGCTTCTCTACTTCAAGTTCATTAAGGAATTTGTCCATGTTTTCTTTCAGGATTTTGTTTTATTTTTTATATTATAGGCTTTGATTTGTTTGTAATCTATGTTGGTGCTGGTGTGTTACAGTTAGATAACAATCTAACTGTAATTTTATGTTTTTGTTGTAGACTGCTACAATTTTTACTGAATGATGTATATTTTCCTCACTGCTTTGAGATGGTACATTTTCATACACTGAATTTCTATATGCATTTAGATCAACTGTCCAGAATGTCCATTATTTTCCAGAGATCTCTTCATGTATTCATAGAAGCTTGTAGTGTATTCTCAATTTCTAACCATAGATACTTCATTAATCTTCTCATATGGTATTTGTTCATTCATTGTCTAATTTGCTCATTTTTGCATATAAACTTTAGAACTAATGTGTCTGATTCTACAAATTTGGTGAGTGTTTTTTGTTTTTGTTTTTGTTTTTCAGAGTCTCACTCTGTCATCCAGACTGGTGTGCAGTGGCCTGATCACAGGTCACTCAGTGAAGCCTCAGCCTCCTGAGCTTAAGTGATCCTCCCACCTCACAGCCTCCTGAGTAGCTGGGCCTACAGGTGCATGCCACCAAGCCTGGCTAATTTCTAAATATTTTGTGGAGACAGAGTCAACCATGTTGCCCAAGTTGGTCTTGAATACCTAGGCTCAAGTGACACCTCCCTCAAACCCCATCATGGTCTCCCAAAGTGCTGGGATTACAGGTACGAACGACCATGTCAAGCATGGTGGTATGTTTATTGACACCATTTTACTTATAGAAATTGACTTATGAATCTGTCATGTTTTGCTAATGTGTTTTTGTGGGGTTTTTTGTTTTGTTTTGTTTTTGTTTTTGTTTGAGGTGTAGTCTCGCTCTGTCGCCAGGCTGGAGTGCAGTGGTGCGATCTCAGGTCACTGCAACCTCTGCCTCCCAGGTTCAAGCAATTCTCCTGCCACAGCCTCCCGAGTAGCTGGGACTACAGGCGCTCACCACCATGCCTGGTTAATTTTCGTAGTTTTGGTAGAGATGGGGTTTCACCATTTTGGCCAAGATGGTCTCGATCTCTTGACCTCGTGATCTGCCTGCCTCAACCTCCCAAAGTGATGGGATTACAGGTGTGAGCCACTGTGCCTGGTCGTGATCTTGTCCAAGCACATGGTGATATGTATTTTCATTAACTAGACTTCCTTTTTGGTTTTCAGGAATGGTGAAATGTTTCTTCATAGGGGTCATACATAAAACAAAATATTAAGTTTTAAGTATTTCAATTTCTGTGGACTGCTATTTTAAGTTGATGTTTTTCTATCATTAAATCTTCTAACCAGCTATTTTATAGAAGCAATTGATTTTTGCATAGTAATCATATACTGCTACTTCACTCAATGTTCTTTGCACTAATGGTTCAAGTATTAACTTTGGGGACAAGCTTGAAATATTTTATCATATTAGAAATGTATCCATGCATACTTATTTTGAGTGTGTGTGTTTAATCAAGAATAATTATTTAATTTTGCCAAATTTTCACTTCAGTATCTTTGGTGATGATTGATCACAGAATTATTTTACCTTTGTACATCATTAGTATGATGAATTTTATCAACAATTCCTTTGTATTGTTCCAACAATCCCACCTCATCAACAGTATTATTCCTTTAACTGCCAGCTGCTTTCTGTTTAGTCATATTTCATGCAGGATATTGTCAGTATTATCCATAAGTAAAATTATGGCCAACAGGTTGGCACATCAGGGAAAGACCTCCCTGCAGAACGTGTATTTTTGCTGGTGCTCTCTGACACCTGCTCTCACTGGATCCTTTCAAAACACTCCTCATGTCCTCCTGCTCTTCCTCCCAGGCAGCTCCAGCTCCATCTTAGCCTTGGCCTCCTTATACATTCTTATGAAAGCTATAAACTTCATGGAGTGTCAAGGAAAAGTGTTTAGCATTAATTTCTTTCTCCTACTTGTGTTTGTATAATTTCTAAGAGGAGAAGAAGAAAAATGCTGTTGTAAACAGTCACCTTCAAAATAGATTTCTCAAGAATTATTTTCTACTTTTAAAATCAATTTGGTCTATTTTTACATTCCATTATCACAATTACATGTGGAATCATTGTTGTTTGCATGTTTATCTAATCCCTTCTATTCTAGAATGTCCTTAGTTACTATCTGTAGATAGACGTAACCATAATCAATTAGAATTACTTAAACAATTTTCCTAAACAGATTTTAAAATGTATGTCCATGGCTACGCATGTTGAATTATATAGTAATTCATGCATATGTTTTCACTGTAAAATAGTTAAACAATATAGAAATTTATAAAACAAAAGGTGCAAATCTCCCTTCTTTCCTTATCTGTCATATTGACTCTGATATAGTTTGGCTGTGTCCCCAACCAAATCTCATCTTAAATTTCCACATGTTGTGAGAGGGAGCCAGTGGGAGGTAATTGAATCATGGCAGCAGATTTTTCCTGTGCTGTTCTCATGATAGTGAATAAGTCTCACAAGACTTGATTTTCTACAAGGGTGAGTTTCCCTGCACAAGCTCTCTCTTTTTGCCTGCTGCCATCAATGTTAAGACATGACTTGCTCCTCCCTGCCTTCCACCATGTTTGTGAGGCCTCCCCAGCCACGTGGAACTGTAAGTCCATTAAACCTTTTTTCCTATATAAATGACCAAGTTTCAGGTATGTCTTTATCAGCAGCATGAAAACGGACTAATACACATTCTCCTTTCCAGGGTCAACAATGTTAACATGTTATATATTTTTTGAAGTTCTACTCTTCTACACTGATATATACACATGTATATCATATATACTTTTTTGGCAGAAATGAGATCCAATAAATATAGTTATATATCACTGTGCACCTCTGAATATCTCTGGGATTTATGCCTGGAAATGGTATTATTGGGTCAAAAGATATGCACATTAAAAAATATCTATGCATATTATCTATTGCCTTCCAGGAAAGCTGCAATAATTAATGATCCTATCATGAAATTAGCTGTTTTTCTACATCATTTCCATCACTGGATAGAATAAATGTGTTTAATTTTTGTTATTTTCATTTTTAGCTTCTATTTCCTCCATTATTATTGAAGTTGACCACTTTTGTATGTCTACTGACCATTTATATTTCTTCTCTGGATTTCCTTTTACATTCGTATGTCCATTTTTCAAATTTTTATTGATTTATAGAAGCTCTTTATGTGCACTGGAGATTAATCATTTGTCTGTTACATATCCTATAAATGATTCTTCCCAGTCCATTACTCAGTTTTCCACCTTAAATTTATGATACTGGAAGTTATTTTTTATAAAATCAAAGATTGCCATCTTTATCTTTTTTGATTTCTTTGTTGATTTTGTTTATTGTTTAATTATGGGGACCAAATATAACTACACTTGGTAAGAAGTCTCTACATCCCCGCTTTGCCTTTTTAGCTTTGAAGACTGAGGACAATGAAGCAAAACCCTAATGCCCTGAGTTTCCAAGGTGAGAAAGCACTGGTTACCTGGAAGCCCTTGTTGTTGCTGAAAATCTTGTTGAGGTGCTTGACACTGCTACTCATGTATACTTTCTCCTTCAGGATAGTCAAGAAATCTGAGTTCTCCTTTGCTGACGAAAGACTGCATAGAGACATTATGCTAACCACAAACTTTCAGTTTCATCATTAACAATTGGAGGAAGAGGAGCTAGTGCTGGGACAGTCTATGAGACACTTGGCAGTTTTTTTTTTTTTTTAATTTTATTTTTAACATCTCTCTCTCTTTTTTTTTTTAAACAATAATTCTCATCTCAAAAAATGTGTCTGTGTTCAGATGAAAAACAGCATGCAGATTATTAACTGAAGACGTCACACAAATTACATTTAAATTAATTCTAATTTTCCTTCAGTCTCTGTTTTCCACTTAGATGCCTTCCTCTATTGTTTGCATGAGCTTGCTCTTTTCAGCTTATTTTCCAACTTTGTTTCCCCGAACTGTGTGATTTCTCCAAGCATCCCTTGGGGTCTTGGCTGAATTGCTTCCTTTTTTATGCCCCTCCCACTGGCCAAGGCCCACACTACTAAGGGTGCTTGCATCATGGAAGCATTACCCAGCTTGATGCCTGCTCAACTTTGTGTCTGGATATTTTTGCTAAGTGGGCAATCTAAACACTCATTGTGTGCTTTAGTGTGTTTTTATGTTTGGTACATGTGTTACTATTCTACAAACACAGCAGAGATAGATGACGATGTACTTATAAACTTGGCATCTCACCTCCTCTACTACATAATGCAGATGTAGCCAAAGTAAGATTCTTAGAATCTTAACAAATCTTAGTTTGTGAATTGTAAAAAAAAAAAAAAAAAAAGAAAAAAAAAAAAAAAAAGCCAGGCCGTCCTAAGTTCTCTCTTCCTATCTTTCTACCTCTCATTAACTTTCGCAACTCAGTAAGCCCTTCATCAAGAAATGTGCACCTAAACTAGACCCTTGGTCCTGAATGTTAATTAACTTTTCTTAATTCTCAGGAAATGCCCTAAGGTTCTCTTTCTGTCATGGAGCTAGGAGACTTCTGAGATGGGAGTCAGTGTGAGGTCTCCAGAGATGTAAATTTATAATTGAGGTGAGGGAACTCTTGCAAACATACAGTTCAAGTTTTCCTTTCCATCCTCCCTTTCACCTGCAAGGTGCTAGCAAGTGACACTCTCATAGAGGAAGAAGTAAGCTCTTCATTGAAAAGTTGGTGTCACACTCCTTGGGCCACAGTCCTAGTTTCCTATCTTGTAAAATATGGATGACAAGGGCAGTTAAGTGTTTAAAACAATGCAAACACATAGTAAATGCTCAAATGCAGTAGTAGTCATCGTAGCAGTAGTAGTCATGGTATCCATTATAACAGACCTCAAAAAAGATAAATTGCACCGGGCGCGGTGGCTCACGCTTGTAATCCCAGCACTTTGGGAGGCCGAGGCGGGCGGATCACAAGGTCAGGAGATGGAGACCACAGCGAAACCCCGTCTCTACTAAAAATACAAAAAATTAGCCAGGCACGGTGGCGGGCGCCTGTAGTCCCAGCTACTCAGGAGGCTGAGGTAGGAGAATGGCGTGAACCCGGGAGGCAGAGCTTGCAGTGAGCTGAGATCCGGCCACTGCACTCCAGCCTGGGTGACAGAGCGAGACTCTGTCTCAAAAAAAAAAAAAAAAAAAAGATAAATTGGGAAGGCTAGATAAGCCCTTTCCATTAACAATATTTGTTTGGTCTCAGTTCAAAGGTCCTTTCTCAGACAATAATGGCAGAATGCAAATGTATTCATCTTCTATTGCGGCTGTGAAAAAATTACCTAAAATTTGGTAGCTTACAACAAAACAAATTTATTATTTTATAGTTCCAGAGGTCAGAATTCCAAAACAGGTCTAGGTAAGCTAAAATCCAGCTGTTGATAGAGCTACTTCCCTTTTGGAAACTTTACAAAGAAATCTGTTTCCTTATCTTTTGCACTTCTATAAATCACCTGCATTCCCTGGCCCTTGGCCCCCTTCCTCTATCTTCAAAACCAGCTCTTCACACCTCTCTCTAACTCTGTTTTTCTGCTTCCCTCTTCCACATTTAAAGAACAATTGTGATTACATTGTCCACACACCAACAATGCAGCATAGTCTTCTTATTTTAAGGTCAGTTGATTAGTGACCATAATTCTATTTGCAACCTTAACTCGCCCTTGCCATTTAATATATTACAGGTGTCACCTGTTAAGATGTGTGCATATTTGAGGGGCCATTATTCGGCCTCTCCTAGCCAAAACTGACAGATTCATCTGACAATGAATCCAAAGAAATTAACATATACTCATAAAGAATCAGGAGTATGAAAACTTAGAAAAAATGCAGTGCTCTAAAAGCTCCCCATGTTTGAAGTTTGTGCTGTGATTTTTCCCAGTGATGATCTCAAAAATAAAAGTCCTCATGGTTTATATTTGAGGGCCACAAGGAATCAGGGAGCTGGGGGAGACTGTGTTCCACCTGGCATCTAGTTTTGCTGGGAAAGCAACTCATGGAGATAAACAAACAACTTGGCAACAAGTCATATGGAGGAGGGAGGGAAAAAAGACTAACTTCCTAGAGCTGGAGAGGAAGCAGAAAGCCATGCCTAAGTTCTCATCAGTGGGAGCCATTCCATCCCAGAGCTCCTTTCAGTAACCAATCTGGAAGTCTAGGCCTTTTCAGTAAAGAGTTTTATCATATGTTTGCAAAAAGTCACACTTCATCTTCTGAGCTGAGCCTCATATTCTCTCACATGAAGTTACTAAATAAATCTGTATTTCTTTTAGCCTCAGCCTTCCCAGTAGCTGGGACTACTGGTACATGTTACCACGCCTAACTAATTTTTAATTTTATTGTTTTTCTGTAGAAACAGGTTCTTGTTGTGTTGCTCAGACTAGTCTTGAACTCCCGGCCTCATGCAGTGCTCCCAACCTTGGCCTCCCAAAGTGCTGGGATTACAGGCAGGAGCCACGGCACCAGGCATTCCCCACCCCACATTGATTTATATGGCTAATGGGACTCCAAAGAAACCAGTCTGTTCCCACTTTTTCACTTCCAGTACTAACCAAGCACAAGCCTCAACCTCTCTTGCTGGAGCTGGTAAAATAGGCATCTATCTAATTTCCTCACTTTGTCTTTTGTCCCAACATAGTCCATTCTCTACAGAGAAGCCAGATCTTCTGAAAAGTGAAGCCTGATATAAGTATTTCCCTGCTGAAAGCTTTCTGACATTTTCATAGACCTGTCTAACCACAGTCTTTAAGAGACCCCATGTGGGCTGGACACCTTGCACCTCTCCACATCCATCTTACATATCACACCTCCATTACATTTCAACCACGTGGTTTTTTGTCTGTTCTTTGAACACACCAAGCTCGGGCCTTTGTGCCAGCTGTACCCTCTGACTGGAAAACCTGGTCCCCTCCCCATGCCATTCCCATAGCACTATCTCCTGAAGGTGGATCTATTCTCTGCTCCAAGTTCACCTCAGAGTGGCACTGCCTGGCCACAGCTCTGGTACTTTCTAATTCTTCTAATTCATCACTGTGCTTTGATTGTCTTTATATCACTTATCTTTCTCTGAAATTATTTTGTCCATATATTAACATACTGGTTTGTCATCTATACATACTCCTCCCAGCTCTCCCGAGCCCTATCCCCACTCCACAGCACAACGTAAATGCTGATTGAGTAGAAATGAAATCTACCTTATTAATTGTGACTGAATTCCTAGATGCCAGAATAGTGTCAAATACATAGTAGGGATTTCATAAATATTTTAAAACATTTATGAAACTATAAATTTGAGGGATTATATATATTTTTTCAAAAGATTCCTTACCAGAATACTGTTTTAAATAGTGAATAGATTTATTTGTAATAGTATTTCACCTATACTTCATAACCTTAGTTTCTTCATCTATAAAATGAGAACTGGGTTAGATGACAAACAAGGTCCTTTCTAGTAATTATAGTTCCGTGATTATGACTGAAATCAAAAAAATTAAAGTTAATTTTCAAAAGGACAGTTGCTAAGTAAAGTGGTGTCCACCTCTGTAATTTAAAAAATGACTCATTTCTGTCTGATTCGTCTAGAGTAGAAAGTATCTCTTAACTCTTTTGCTGCAGGCCTCTCTGTTCACCAAAACTGTCTCCACAGCCAGCAGCAGTAGACCATGGTAAGTCAAAACTGTCTAGCAGTACAAATAAATACATATTTTCACAAGACTGAAAGATTAAGTCACAGCTTTACAGAGCAGAGGAAGATTTTATTTCACCCTGCCTGTCACCCTTCTTTCTACCTAAGAATACTTAGGGTCATTGAATGCTTAGATTGATGAATGTTTGTTATTTATTCCAATCACTTGCAACTGAATCCATCCCCTCTCATTCTTCTGGTTACTCAGACTGTCCAGTCATACTGGCCTCCCTGATTTTCTGCAAAATCATCCAAACATTCCTGACTCGAGGTGAGGTTTTTGCGCTTACTTTCTTCCTTCTGCCTAGAATGTTCTTCCTCATGGTTTGCTGCCTCACCTCCTTCAGGTCTTTCCTTAACATCATCTCCTCGGTGAGATCTTCCCCAGGAACTTCATCTGAATTACAAACATGCCCCAGCTCATCCTCTTCCCCCTTCCCTGCTGTGACACACATCCCTGTTATGCGATACTTATCATATAACACACTGCACACAGGCTTACTTATGTTGCTTGTGTCTTTTTGCCCCTACTTGCATGTAAGCTCCAGGAAAGCTAGGTTTTTGTTTCCCTTGTTGCTGTTTCTCCAGCACTTTGAGCAGAAACTCATAGCTCATAGCACAGCATATAGGAGGAGATGGTGCAATAGCTACTGAATGAAGGACAAGTACGTGCTGCTTTGTGATTCCTGGTATCCATACCTCTCCATACATGTTACAACAACTGAGCGCGCAAGCTGTCACTACTTCCTTACATTCCATTACATTAACCCCATATTGAAATCTTTGCCAACAGATTTAATTTTAAGTGTTTGAGAATGGGCATTTTGGACTCAGGCCCTCCTGACCTATCTCCATGGACTCCCAACAGTTCCTGTCATGTTCCCTGAGCACACACCATACAGTAGGAAACAATTTACTTCCCTAAACATACCTTGTTTTCCTCTAGTTCATGACTTTGCATGAGCTGCTCCCTTTTCCTGAAATGTCGTCTCACATCTTATTAATGATGACAGCTCTAAAAGCCACCTTTATTAAACTTGCTTTAGTGGAAGAGGAGGTAGCTGTTCTTTCCTCTATGTTCCTACCTATACTTCCTTACATCTAGAATGTCCTCCCATCCCTCTGATATGGACAGGAAGCAGGGGAATACTGGGTAGAAGAGGGTGGGTCCCTGGTGAGGGTTCCACCCTCAAGCCTGGTCCCATGCCCCTAAATGAGAACTTCACATTTCTGTTTTCCCACCCAAATGTTGCCATTTCCAAAACCACCCTGGCCCATCCTGCCACCCACCCTGTACCCATAAAAACCCCAAGTTCCACTGGCAGAAGGGCAGAGTGGAGTGGCAGAGGAGGAGACAAGAAAATAATCAGTTGGATGTTGGAAAGAAGCAGCTTGACTTCAGAGGAATGGCTTGATGGCAGGACTTCAGAGAAGAGTTTGGCTGGGGATGGTTGAACTCCAGGGGAAGATTATCTTCCCACTGCCTTCCCCTTTCCAGCTCCCCTTCTCACTGAGAGTCACTTCCACTGCTCAATAAAATCCTCCTCATACACCATCCTTCAATTCGTTTGCATGACCTAATTCTTCCTGGACGCCAGACAAGAACTCAGGTACCAAGTGACAGAGTGTAAAAGGCTGTCACCCTGATCTTCCACTGAGCTGGTTAACACTTAGCTGTCCGTGGCCATCAAATGCTAAAGGAGCACTGATTGTAACATACGCCCTCTGGGGCTCCAGGGGTTGCAGACACTCTTTCCCAGATGGCAGAGCTAAAAGAGCATTGCAACACAGTTGGACACTGCCGTGGGACCCACACAGAGCCTGCTCCCACCAGAGAGGAGTGACTGTCCAGTTCCAGTGTTCATTTGCTCCAGCACCTGCACCCGCTCACCTGCATGCTTCCCCTCCTGTGAGGGGCTCAGAGCTGCAGGCTGAGCAAATGAGCCACCCCTTGACGAATCCTGCAAATGGGTCAAGGGAACTATCCTGTCTCACCTCCATGCCTTTGCTCATGCTGTGCCCTCTGTCTGACACCCCCTTACTCCTTATCTACCTAGCTAGCTTGTCCTTCTCAAGACTCAATGCAGTGTAATCTTTCCCAATAAGCCCGTTCTAATTCTCTACTCTCAGTGAGGCTGCCTTCTACATGCAGTCCTGTATCCAAGCACTTATCACATTTTATTGAAAAGGCCTATTTTTATGTGTGTAAAACTCATAAGAGGCAGCATTCCCTCTTACATATTCTTCTATTCTCTATCACAATCACTATATATTAAATGAACTAAATTATAGATGTCTATGAAAGCAATCAACACAATTGATTTTCATTATTTGTAAAGTATATTTCATCAAACCTTAATAGACTTTAAAACCTCTGAGGGCAGCAACTATAATTTATAATTTTGTATCCCCAGTGTAGCACACATAGTAGGAGATCAATACACATTTCTAAGGAAGTGGATTGTGGGCCCTGGATTTCCTAGCACAGTAATTTGCACAAAAATATCATAAAGAGTTACTGGGTAGCTGATTATATGTTATTAGGAACTATTTCACATGCAAAAACAAATTCCCCACAAAGTCCTATGTACTTTGGAAATAGAGAGAACCACTTTAATCATTCTGTCTTTCGTAGCTCACAGAACAGAAAGGAATTGCCTGCTGTAGGAAGCCCTGAAAAAAACAGGGCCTGAATCCATGGTCCAAGGAAATAATCACTGGCCCCTTGGTCAGTAGAAATGCCAATCAGGAAGCAATTACAGAAATAATAGTCACATATACACACACTTTGTAGAACAGAAAAAGAACATTTTAGGTGCTCAATAAATCCATCAACTTTAGTAACAACCACCAACAATTTTCTTTAAAAAGCCATTAGCTTGCACTAATGCTCACTCAGAATATTAGGAACAGTGACTTTTTAACATAAAAACAAGCAGAAAAATAAGTTAGGAGACGTAAAATGCTAAACTAGATTACATTTGGGAAACAGCACCAGTTCAGGGTAATTTTTTTCTGAGTCATGGACCACTTTTGAGAATCCAGTGAAAGTTTTGGATGACATCTGCCCAAAGATGCCCAAGTTTACCATATTTTATATAATATAGTTATCTGGAGCATGGACAAGCTGTCATTGCCTTTGACAGCTACCAGCAGATGGAATCTAATGGTTGCTGGGTCATTAGCAAGACAACATAGTTGTCTTTCCATTGGAGGGGGTTCTTAGGCTTGGTAAAGCTCCCAATGGACCCCAGATCTGAATGATGGCCCTCTAAATCCTTCAAGGCTTTGTCATTAGGAAAAAGAGCAAAATCTTTCAAAAGGCCTGCCATACGAGTGATCTCTGGACCTTGACTAATCTCTTGCCTCCGCATGAAAGGCCTTCCTCCTCACAGACCATATTCCAGTTGCACTGTTCTTTTGTTTCTGAGAAAGCCTGTTCAGAGAAAGACAACGTTGTCATGTTGTTGCCTCACCTAGGATTTTTTCCTCCCACTCCTTCCCCCATGTCTCTTCCGTTAGTTCATCCTTCTTATTTTTTAACTTTTATTTTTGCAAAGATAAGGTCTCACTATGTTGCCCAAGCTGGTCTAAACTCCTGCCCCCAGCAATCCTCCTGCCTCAGCCTCCCAAAGTACTAGGATTATAAGCGTGAACCACCACACCTGGCACCTGAATAGTTAATTCTCATTTGCCCTTCAGCTCTTAGATCAAATGCTTTCCCACCCCTGTTTGTGTTTAAATAATCACTGTTTAATTTCCTTCACAATATTTGCTAGAATTAGAAATGTGTACGTGGGGTTATTTGAACAATGGCTACTTCCCTCACTTGACAATAAAATCCATGAGGAAAGAAGTGTATCTGTTTTACCCAGCCTTTTACCTCCAGGGCCCACCTCCACGTCAGCCATTAGTAGGTGCTCAATAAATAAATGATGACTAAGCAAAAGAATAGATACCTATGCAGTATCAGTGCTGTCATATAAACCCACAAGATTAATTTTCAATGACCAGTGCTATCAGCACTATAGCTACAGGTTTCTTTACACTCATGCTCTGAAAATTCCCATTTTATCAAGTCATTTGATTAGCTTTAATGTCACAAGATCTAGGATATTGGAGGCAGATCTAAAGGAAAGATTTGCAGACTGTCTTCTGCTGGGAATAAAGGTGGGGAATATTTTGTTCACTATTGTAAACTGTAGTATAATGGCCTCAAATTTTAATAAGTAATTCATTACTTTAATGTAAAGTAAATAATTTTGTGGATGTATGGCACATATCCTATAATTCAGTTATTTGGCCATGTGACCATTCAAAGAACACAAAATTTTCATTAGGAGGAGTAAGTTCAGGAGATACATTATATAACATCGTGGCCCATGTATTGTACACTTGAAAATTGCTGAGAGTAGATTTTAAACGTTCTCACTACAAAATAAATAAATAAATAAATAAAAAATTGGTAAGTGTGTGAGGCAATACATATCTTCATTAGCTTTAGTCATTCCATAATGTATACATCTATCAAAACATCATGATGTATATCATAAATATATACAACTTTTGTCAGTTAAAAAAATAAAATAATACTATTCGGCCATATAACCATAAACTGTCATTTCCATTTGCAGCTCACTCTTTGAGGAGGGTCTTTGAGGTGGTCTTTGATGAGCCCCAGGACTGCATCCTTCTGCACTCCACTTACAGTCGTACCAATCCTCAGCAGGTAATGCAGTCAGGGATAACTGAACAAATGACTCCAGTCCCACCAGATAAGCTCCTGTATCACGAATATACATTCACAGATAAAAATAAAGGATTGGTCCGGGCGTAGTGGTTCATGCCTGTAATCCCAGCCCTTTGGGAGGCTGAAGTGGGAGAACTGCTTGAGCTCAAGAGTTTAAGACCATCCTGGGTGACATGATGAAACCTTGTCTCTACAAAAAAAATACAAAAATTAGCCAGGCATGGTGGCATGTGCCTGTAGTCCCAGCTGCTCAGGAGGCTGAGGTGGGACGATCACTTGAGCCCTGGAGGTGGAGGTTGCAGTGAACCAAGATCATGCCACCACACTCCAGCCTGGGTGACAGAGCCAGAACTTGTCTCAAAAAAAAAAAAGATTGGTCATTCCAAAAATGTCAACCAAAGAGAAGAGGATTTTAGTGAGACTTGCTTGGGTGGCATTGAGGAGGTCATCTCACCTTGGCTGGTCCACAGCATACCAGGTCAAATAGCAAGTCAAAACAAAATTCATAGACTAAGGCAAACTTTGTGTTCATGCTTTCCAAATTCTTCTCCTCCAATTTTTTTGCCAGTAGATTAATTGTACATGCAGTAATTGGTGGGACATGCCAAATTCAGAGTAGAAATGAGCAAGTTGATACAAAGAAACCAAAAGATGAAAACACAAGAAACCTTTTATTTAGAAATTAATTATTTTTATCTTAATATCTGAAAATGAGTTCTCTGCACAGAAGAATAGTCTAAAAACTAGAATGGTGTACATGACTTTATTGTCAAGTATTTAAATATTATATTGTCAGTCATTTAAAAATAAATCTCCTATGAGCTTGATAATCATGATCTGGTCCTTCACATCCGATCATTTCTGGGTGCACTGAAAAAAAAGCATCATTTTGGGGCTTGCAAAATGAGAACTTCATATTCAACACTCCATGCCAATGGGCAGATTTTTCTACCTCTCCTTTCCCTTTCTAGATCATACACTGTTTATGTTGCTAACCTATAACATCCTGGGAGATATAAGTCATCCAGATACTTCCATAGACAGCAACACCCCCTTGCATACAATAGGCCTTTGATTGGCATAGCATGAAACAGACTCCGTTCCAGTGTCCTCATTCTCTTCCCCTTGGCCTTTTGCAAATTACTTAACATTGCTGCTTGATGTGCTTGGTTTGTACAATACCACAAATGAAAAAATCATATTTGCAAAGTGTTGCATAAGCTATTGTTTCATTGTTATTTTAATTACTGTGCTCTCTAGTTGAAGCTCTTTACATAATGGTGCACCTGGCTAATTTCTAGCATAGAGAGCAGTGCCTCTATCTTTTTTTAACTTCCTTTTGTAACAGTGTGTGACCCATGACCTAATGATCTACTTGCAACAACTAAATTTACAGGAAATAAGGAGTGCCTTAGAAGATAAAAATGTAGGGAACTACAGGGGGCTAAATGTCTGCTCTCACAGAGACTACAGTTACTCCATAAAATTCCTGTGTTTAAATCCAGTTAGATATATCACTTAGTTAGATCGGAACAAGAGAGAGAAAAGAGAAGTATGAAACAGTCTTTGATTCAGTGGGGCTTCATCAGGATATGCCATTCCCATTGTCTTGATGACAAGGATGCTACTTTAGGAATTTGGGAGCTGGTTCTGAGGAGCAAGAGATGTCCAACTGTCATCAGGGTGATGGCTGACAAAGATGGCAACCAGTCAGTCACAAACAAAAATAAATGGCCTGACAAGAAAATAAAAGCTTCCTTAGGGCAGAAGAGATTTTCTTTAAAAAGAAAATAAATCACATTTTGGCTTGAAAAATTCAAATTGACTGGTTAGCTTCCATAAACTGACTAGTCAGGTTATCCTCTATTTTAGGGCTAGCAAATGGTGCATGCTTTCCTAGTTTCTTGAGTAGGTAGGAGATAAAGGTGAAGGTTTTGGCCCATTGTTTGCTTTTGTCTAGGTGAAGTAGATATAACTTCTCCTTAATAAACTAATACTTGGAATTGCAAACTATATTTCAACCATTGCAAGCTAAATCTCAACCACTGCTGCATTATTGGTTTCAACCATGCCTCAGTTTAAATTATTCAAATCACCCAGTATTACTGAGTACAGTCAGTCCCTCAGTATCCATGGGGGATTGGTTGCAGGACCTCCCCCCCCACCCCAGATACCAAAATCCACAGATGCTCAGGTCCCTTATGTAAAATAGCATAGTATTTTCACATAACCTACATATATCCTCCCATATACTTTAAATCATTTCTAGGTCACTTATAATACCTAATACAATGTAAATGTTATGCAAATAGTGGTTATACTGTATTGTTTAGGAAATAATGACAAGATAATAAGTCTGTCCATGTTCAGCACAGATACAACCATCTTTATTTTTTCATTTGAACATTTTCAATCTCTGGTTGATTGAATCCATGATGTGAAACCCACAGATACCGAGGGACAATTGTACCTACTCTTTCACTTTTAGAATGACAGATACCTTTAGATATTGACTGTGGTATGTTGGTAAACTGGATCTCCAAAAACCAAAAGGTTCCGATTTTTTTTTTTTTTTTTTTTTTTTTTTTCAGACAGAGTCTCACTTTGTTGCCCAGGCTGGAGTGCAGTGGCACGATCTCAGCTCACTGTAACCTCTGCCTCCCGGGTTCAAATGATTCTCCTGCCTCAGCCTCCCAAGTAGCTGGGACTACATGAGCGTGCCACCACTCCCAGCTAATTTTTTGTATTTTCTTTTTAGTAGAGACAGGGTTTCACTGTGTTAGCCAGGATGGTCTTGATCTCCTGATCTCATGATCTGCCCGCCTTGGCCTCCCAAAGTGCTGGGATTACAGGTGTGAGCTACGGTGCCTAGTGAAGCTCCTGATTTATAATATTTGCTGACTTCCTTTGTGTAAATACTCCAGCCATGGCCAGTTTCAAGTCACTAAATTAGGAGTGGTGAAAGGCACAAAATTAACCTTCCTGATCTAAAGGGAGCCATCTCCAGCAAATGATGAGCAGGATAAAAATATTATAGCAACAACAAAAACAAAGTAACAGGTTTTTAAAAAATATAATGCTTCAGAGCTCACATAGCACTCTTCTGAAATGTGTCCATCCAATTCTCACAGCTTTTTGAGGCAGGGGGTATCCTTGAAACTGAAGTTCAAAGAGTTTAAGTAGTTATATCCATTATGAATAGCAGCTAACAGAGCTGGGACCTCTTTCTTAATTTATGAAGCCAAATTCCATAACATTCCATAACATTCTCAGGTATTTTCAAATTCCATCTCCTTAAAGTTACAAATTAATCATTAATATATTTATGCTTTCCTAAACAATCATAATTGCTTACATTTTATAATATTACACTTTATAATGTTTTGAAACATTTTTGAATCTATTATCTTAATGGAACTTTCCAAAAACATAATAATGTAGGCAAGGAAGAGATCATTATATCCATTTTTCAGATCTAAATTCTGAGGTTCAAGTAAGTTAAGTGACTTGTGGAAGATCTCCTAGTAGGTAGCACTGTTTTACAATGTAGGTGAAATAACTTCGTGGCCTACTGTGACAGGGAGGAATAAAAAGATAGACCAGAAGTGATATTTCTTATCAAGACCACCAGTATTGGTAGGGCAGTGTCTATGAATGAAATTAAACAGAGCTAGAGGCCCCAGGCCTTACAAGACAAGGATACCACACTGACTCCACCTAGACCTGCACAGTAGAACCCTGGGAAGACTTATTAATCCCAACCCTTGGGCCAAATCCAAGATCAATTAAATAAGATTATCTGGGGGCAGGACCCAGGCATCAGTATTTTTTAAAGCTATCCTTGTTGATTTACATTGGTAAATTTATATATATATATATATATGTGTGTGTGTGTGTGTGTGTGTATGTATACAAACATATATACATACATATATACACATACACATATATCTCAATGTAAATCAGTATATATGTCTATATATACATATCAATGTAAATCAACAAGGATATATATACACACACACACACACATACACACAGGGTGAACTTCCATTTGTTCTTTTACTTTTTCATTATATTCACATACTCATGTATCCTTCCATTTATACAACTAATATTAGTTGCACACCTACTAGTGCCTAATAAATAGTGCCAGGTATTATTTTAGATGCTGAGGCTGCAGTATGGTCAGAGGCAGGATCCCACCCCATTCCCAGTTAAGTTTACACTCTAGAAGGGGGCTTACCCACTAGGCAAAGGAATTGTACATTTTGGGGGCTGGAAGAAGAGCACAGCAAAATATGCACAGGAAAATATAGAAACTCCATCATAAGCCCTGGGCTCCCTCCCAGTTGGCCCAATGTTTTTGCCTTGTAGGCTTTTAGAAAAAGTTACTTTTGAATAGAATCAGTATCCTGTTCCTTATAATCATATTTCACCTTGCATAGCAAATTAAATGAGAGGCTTTGATAGTTTGAGGTTTAATCATAGATTCACCTTAGTTTATGCACTAGAAAGGCTCCTAAGTTGTTCTGTATAAATCATTTTTAAGGTAATGTTGAATACTGCCTTCCTATTAACTCAGATTATCATTTATCTTCATTACAAATGAACTTTAATTAGAAGTGGCTCCTAACAGATTTAGCTACAAATGTCTCACTGGGCCTTCCATTAAGCACCAATCAATAAAAAACAAACCAACCAAAAGACAAAAAGTTCCTGGTAAATACATAAAAGGAGTTAGTTATTATTTCAAGTTAATTTCTACCAAGAGACAGAGATTCCCTGATCCTCTAAGTCAACCACTTGAAAAGATAGCTTTGTAAATATAATATATATGTATTTATTCCTCATGGTCAGGAAGCAAACTCTCTTTTCAGGACTGATTTCCTGAAATAGTTAATATTTATTAAAGTGTCATTAATTAAAGAGGCCTCACTCTCTGACACTTTGCCCTGGTTCCACTTTCTCACTGGCTCACTTGGCTTGCTTACAATGTTCCTATTCTAAGCATCTCCACAACTCACCCCTTCTTCCTTCTGAGCAGCCTGGCACTCCATATTCACCAGCGCTTAACACTGTCACCCTGCCTTCCAAAGCTGACTCTCTAACTAGACTCCATAGTTTAACAAAAGAGCTCTGTTATCTCAGGGCCACACCCAGCATGTAGCACTTACTTGTTGCCCTCAAAAGGTAATAATGAATAAATGAATGCTTTATTTAAAATTTAATGCAAAATAATATTTCTTCTACACTGCAGAATATTTTCTCGGTCACTAAATGCTCAGATGTTCTTGTTTAACCAATAAAGCCTCTTTATATATATATATATATTTTTATTTATTTATTTAAAAGGGTAGAGGAAATTACCAGTTTGGTTGCAGTTCCAGAGACTTCCTAGTGCTGAAATGACTCTAAATTACTGTGGGAGGCCATCTTGGATTTTCTTAAAGTCATGGCTGTCCTTTGAAGCAAATACGAATTCTGTAAACACTGATCATCAAGTCTGCAGATTAGCCTTTCCCTTTGCATCTCTCTTTCCTCCTCACACTTCCTTTTGACCACTCAATGCTATCAGGAAATGGTATGAAAATCAGATGGAACCCAAATTGAATACATATTTCCACTCAGCAAAGGAAGCAATTTGAATGGCAAAGTAGAGAAGCCTAACAATCTTCAATCCTGCAGTACTTGAGTGTTTACAAAAACTGCTCATTTAGGCAGGACGTGGATTATCATATCTGATTTATAGATAAGAATATTGAGAAAGACATCTAAAATCATCTAGCCAGTGAAGAGGAGAGCTAGTAAGCAAATCCCACCTCCCCATTCCACATCCTGTATCCTTCGGCCCACACCAAATTCTATGGATTCACTTAGGCACTGTCTCCTCCTCTACTTCACCCCCTCAACTATGGCTTATGGAGAAACAACTGTAATTGGAGATAGTAAGTACCCCATCAGAGAGCGCTTCAGGGTGACAGCTTTCATGGTGTTAGGATCAGTGATCTGATGGTTCCATTGCTTGATGTAATGATTGTGAACGAGCCCTGCTTATTGTCATATCTATTACTGAGAGTAATTAAAACAGAAGCTCTTTCTCTTTCAATTATAGCATTGGGCTGGCTTAATTTCAAATACAGAGAGAACAGGTACACAAGCAGGCCAAAAGAAGCGGGGAAAGGGATATTATGTGATTATCAGAGCAGTACCAAATAAAGTTTCAGCCAGAACACATATGGAAGGAATTCAGGCAGTAAAAAGATGTGAGGATGAGAAAACAAATGCATTCTTTGTTAGAAACCAGACAGAAAGCACGTCATTAATGTCCATCCATTACACTACTGCTTCTAAAAATTAAATAGACTCCCCCATACAACGGAATCATTGATTGAAATAACTTTTGGCCCAGTTTGGCTGAGGATGGTGGAATATTCTAAGAAAACATAGAGACACTTTTGACCACCCCACATCATGGCATCTCCAGATTCCTCTTCTAAATATTGCACTCCTTTCCCATCTTAAGGTGATTAAAGGAAAGAGATTCTTAACCTAAAAATAATGTACACATTGGCTGAATAACTTAATGATTCATATAGGGTAATTCCATAGTCATTATCTCATTCAGTGCATCCATTTTCAGAAAAGCACACTCTGATGTCAGATAAAGTCTGCAAATGCCTCTTTTACATGACTGTTGACAAGTATTTATGAAAGAAGAAAAGGGTGAGAGAGGGAGACAGAAAAAGAGCACCAGCTTGTGTCTTTGTGTCTGTGTATTGCTGAAGTTTGAAAGAATGAGCAGGGCATAGTCTGGGTGTCAGTGAAGAAAGCAGGTTGCTTGTTGGCATGGAGTCTTTTAAGATGACTTACAGCTTGGTGTATTCACTATGGTTCAAAAACTTTGGTGAGGATCAAATGATATATTATGATATATGGTAGCACTTTGAAAAACATCAAGAGTTACATAAGCATAAGGCTTTATTATAGAAAATATATATCTCAAGAGATTAGGAAACCTTTAAAAAAAAAAAAAAAACTGAAGAGATCACAGAATAAAATACTTTTTCATGAAACTTCTTGTCTTTGTTCATTGTCCTCGCCCCTCCGGAACCATGCCCTTTACTACACCAGGAAGAAAGGCATCTTTCCAGCTCCCTTCCTCCTGTAGCTTCTGCTCATACTATGTTTAATATCCCATTTTAGAAACTGTTATAAAAATGATTATTAAAAGAATTATCTTGATAAAAATAATGAGTACAGTGATACAATGAAAGCACCAATCAATGAGCAATAAACTACATGTACAAATAATAATAATGGTACCTAGCAATTTTATAGATATATAACTTGATAAATATTGCTATCTTCTGTGGTAGAAATTTTTAGACTTGGGTCCTAGTCCTACATTGTAAATCCTAACTGAGTTTTAAGCAATCTAATTCTCCTTACTGAACTTTAGATTTTTTCTTCTGCAAATAAAGAGATTGCACTCAACAAGTGCCTAGAAGCCCTCCTGGACCTGGTAGGCTGTGAGCCATGAATTACATGCTACTTGATGAGGAGCCAGCAGAGAGAATTCATTTCTAGAGGCAATCCTTAGGAGTAAAATACCTGTTCACTTTAGACTTTGACTTTCATAAGTAAATAGGATGCTGGAAGGCAGTATCCGGCCAATAGCATGTACATGTAATGTGGGAGAGCATGCTTGACCCATCATCCCCCAGATTCTACTGAGGGAGAGACTGATTTTTCCTGGTGAAATGAGTGGGTAAATTACATGGGTGGAAGAGGACAACAGAGTTGGATGGATGTGCTAAGAGCCAAGTTAACAAAAACTGCTCTGCAGAAGGCACAGAAAAGGTTTTGGTTTTGCATTTGGATAGCTGAGGAAGAAGTATGGATAAAGCAGGTTAGTGTAAGTGTAGTGTGATGTAGGGGAAATAATAAATGCCTGCTAGTTTTGAGGTAGCTGAAGAACATTTAAAAAGTGGAATGCTTAACGTTCACTTAAAAGATAGCTGCAGTTTTGCAGTGTAACTCCTCTTTTCTCCTCCCCTAAAACACTCAGGAAAGAGTGTTATATTTCTGTTTTGAATAAATCTAATGGTTAGTTGATTGTCCCTTTATGGAAATAATAAAAGGGTGAAAACTGAAATCTGGATTTTAATGTGTAAGACAGAGATAACTTTGAAAATGTAAACTACCAGGGGTTTGCAGGCCTCTTTGAGACTGTTTAAGACTTTTTTTTTTTTTCTTTTTTAGGCAAGATCTTGCTCTGTCACTCAGGCTAGAGTACAGTAGCATGATCATAGCTCACTATAGCCTCACTCTCCTGGACTTGTGATCCTCTCGCATCAGTCTCCTAAGTAGCTAGGAGTACGGATGTGCATCACCATTCCTGGCTGTTTTAAAAATTTTGTGTAGAGATAGTCTCATTACGTTGCTCAGAATGGTCTCAAATTCCAGAGCCCAAGCGATCCTCCCAGCCTCTCCCACAAAGTGTGCTGGGATTACAGGTGTGAGCCACTGTTCCTCGTCGAGAATATTTCAAATTTTAGAAGAGCATGAAATATCTGCTCTTACAAGGCCAAGAAATATCCTGTGATCATTTATTTTATCTATTCTCATGAGTGGCAGACAAGGAAAGACTAAGTTGGAGTTTAAGAGAACTTTGTGAAACTTCTAGACTATAAGCTAGAAGAGGAATTGATAAACTAAAACCCACGGGCCAAATCCAGCCTGTCATTTGATTTCGAAAATAACGTTTTATTTAAACATAGCTATGCTCATTCATTTGCATATTATCTATGGCTGCATTCATGCCATGACAGGAGAGTTGAGTAGTTGTGACAGAGACCATATGGCTTAGAAAGCCTAAAATGTTTGTATCTAGTCCTTTGTGGAAAATGTTTGCTGACCCTGGGATAGGAAGGTACTTTGGTGGGAAGATAGCTTTGGACAGCCTGACTCAGAATCTTAGGCAAGGTAGCCCCCTTTTTCTCGAGAGGCAACAAGACACAGCTTTATAAGATTTGCCCCAAGAATTGTTATGCTCTTTCTTCATCAGCCCCTCATGGAGCATTATCTTGACAGAATGCACTCCCAATAAGACAACACATATGGCGATTGGAAGAAACTTTTGAATAGGAAACTCTAACTGCTGGGTTTCCTTTCATTACAACCATCGAACCCTCACGTGTTTATCAAACATGGACAAAGTATCTTCTCTCTGCTTGGCACAATCATAGGCAATGAGAGCCCAGGGACCAATGAGACATTGCCTGCCTTTAGAGAAGTTATAAAGGGAGGGAGACTGGTCTCAAATCATTGGAATGTAGAGCAGTGGTTACAACAGCAGAGGCCCGTAAATGTACATCTGCTCTAGCGATTGCCTAAGTGTTCAAGTTATTGCCCCAGTAATGAGAAGTGGTATATGACTGCTTCAGTTGTACTGAAGTGTCCCCATCCTCTGCTGCCAACATCATGGTTAATCTTATTCAAACATGGCACACCTGCATAAAACAGGCAAAGATAATGCTGACCACATTTTCAGTACTTTAAAATGAAAGCAATGAGTGTTTCTTAAAAAACATGTTATCACATAACATAGAGACTGGAACATCATAACACCTAAATCCATATTTGCTGAAAGCACATATGGGGAAAATAGAGAAAGAACTCTTAGCAACTTTATTGCTTACATGTGGGTAACAAAGATGATGGCTTGATGAAAACCAATAGTTTAAAACAAAACAAACAACAACAAGATAAAACCAGAACATCAGAACAGAGGACCATGGAAATCATTCGTTTAACTCCCTCATTGGACAGTCATCTCCCTAGTTCCTGGCAGAACTAGCACTAGAATGCTGATGTTCTTTTTTTGAAGTTAGATCTCTTTCTTTCTACTCCATTGGTAGGTTCGCTACTATGTACCGTGTGGCTCTCACTTTCTGAGGTGGTGACTTGGGTGTGGATAAAGGCAGGATGTGCCAAGGCAGCAAGAAAAAGGCCAAACAGTTATGGACCCAGCCTCCAACTTCAACAAGAGCAACTCTTTATTTTCTGTCATATTTCTATATATGAAGATTCCACCTGAGATTTGGCTTGAAAAAGAATAACACAGTCACAAGATTTTAAAACTATAGCATTTTACCAAGCTCTGCTTTTGAGTTGAAAATATGAATCATCTTTTCTCAATATTAGCCAGGATGTGAAGGCTTTTATAATGCATTACATTTTGGAAGGACTCTAGGTTTTTTAAATAATAATCAGCATGGGTTCTTTGCTCTTGAGGGGTGTAAAAATGATTCTGTAAGAAGTGTGCTTCTTCTGTTTGGAGTGGGGAGTTGTTCTTTGTGACAGGTAGTAAATTCCATGTTTTTGATCTGGCAATTTGATTTATAGCAAGGATGATAGTGGTGATATTCCACTTAAGCCTTTACTTCAGTGATGCCATTGATTCTACACTTGAAAATCTTTATATGGAGACCCTCAATTTTACAGAGATTTTGATGATCTTCAATTTTTGTTTGAATTTAGGACAAGAGCAAAGATTCTGGAAAAAGTTGCAAAAATGTATTCCTTGAAAAATGTATTCCCATTATTTTTTCCAAAAGACAATGCTGAAAATGAAATGTGGAGAATTTTCATTGTAAGACTTCTTTATCGGTGCAAAAGTGATTGTGTGGGGGGAGAAAAGTGAACGGCAAAAACCGCAATTACTTTTGCACCAACCTAACAAGACCATCCAGAACAACTATGACAATTTAAAAATCTTTAGGCATTATTACATTTGTTTAAATTACTTAATGTTCCTGGGCACATGGCTCACACCTATAATCCCAGAATTTTGGAAGGCCAAGACACAAGGATCATTTTAGCCTAGGAGTTCAAGACCAGCCCTGGCAACATAGGAAGACCCCTTCTCTACAAATAATAAAACAAAATCCAGGCATGGTGGCACATGCCTGTAGTCCCAGCTACTGAGGAGGCTGAAGTGCGTGGATTATTTGCAGCTGTAGCGAATCGTGATCACACCACTGTACTCCAGCCTGGGCAACAGAGCGAGATCCTGTCTTGGAATAATAATAATAATAATAATAATAATAATAATAATAATCACTTAACATGACTGGCCTATAAAATAGTTAATGAGGACTTCTGAGAGGTAACCATGAGTTCTGTCTGAGTCTTCTAACCCGTGTCCTGGGAGGTGCAAGTCATGCTCAAATTAGGGAACTCCATGACTTTGTAAGAGGGAATATGTGAGAAGGGTGAGAAATATTTCATTACTCTGCTCGTGGATAAAAGACGAGAAGGGGTAGAGAGCTATTATTTCTCAATGTTTGTCAAACATTGTGCAAAGAACATTTATTTATATAATCACATTTAATTCTAAGAAAGGTTATTGGAGGTAGGTGGCAATTTTATCAGTGAAGGAGTATACCATGATGAGTCTAATCAATTTGCCCAGGTTCATGCAACTTTTAAAGTAACAAAGCCACCATCTGAACCTAGGACGGTCTGTTTCCCAATTCTGTCCCCTATAAATAATCTCTTTTATAAAATGTTTCCAACTACCCAGTGTAGTGATCACGGCTTAAGAAGTTAGACTGCAAATAATCTTAGATGAGGGTGTATTCTGTCTTAATCTCTGTCTCTCTCTGTCTCTCTGTCTCTGTCTCTCTCTCTCTCTCTCTCTGTCTCTCTCTCTCTCTCCACACACACACACATACACACACACAAACACCAGCTTTGTATAGTCTACATCCTTCGTGTTTATAGTATCCTCAAAATTGCTCAGGATGAATGATACCTTTAATTGTGCAGAATCTCCTCCCATAATAAACATGCTTTCATTTAAAAACTTTTACATTTATATTTAAAAAGTGTATATGTGTGAATGTGCATATATTTGCATGTATGTGTGCACATGTGCATGCCTGTGTGTGTTGGGAATATTGTGAAGTACAAACACACAAGACAGCTGCATTTCACAGTTGAGTCTTCAGGCAGCAATATTTTAGCAGAATGGACATCAAATCTTCCCAATGACTTGCGAGCTGTGAAAGACACTGCAGCTAACTCCAACTGTAAAAAATATATTGGCTTCAGAAGAGAAATGGCATTTGGAAAGCTATGCTTTAAAATGATGTTGGGGGAGAGAAAAACAGAAGGCTGTAGTTCTCAGAGTGAAATAATCACATTGAAGGCCCAGATGCACAGCTGGAGGTGTGGGAAGAAGCTCAAGATCTCCTTTTCTGTTTATCAGATTTACTGCAGATCCTGCAAGAATCTGCAGTTATAACAGCATCATATACTCAGATAAACTTTGGATCGTGGGATGTTCCCTGCCTTTCATTCTGTCCTCTGAATTCTACTACTATGTCAGATAGTAAAAGACAACTTCCATTCCACCCAAGATGCCTTCTCCAATGCCATAGTTTGTATGTATGTCTTTCACTTTGTTTTGTTTTAAACAGAATCAGCTTCCTCTGGCATTTCAGTGTCTCGGGAATTCTAAAATATTTTCTCTAAGCTAGCTCCTCCATGCTAACATCTTGTTCTGCACAAAAGTTGATAGTCAGTATCAGGTGCTAAATAAGGGGCTGATTAAAATACTCACAGAGGCCAGTTACTGAGAGGTGATTTTACATAAGTTATCTCATCTGGTACCCAAAACAGCCCCACTGATGGTGGTACTGCCATTTCCATTCTACAGGTGGCAAAGCTGAGTATTAAAGAACATAAGTGATGTGCCCCAAAACACACAGACAGTGGCAGGGCTGGGATTCAAACCCAGGCAGTCTGACTGTAGACCTAACCATGGAGGGAAACTGAGTCCTATAGCTATAGTGTCCTTTCCTTAAATCTGGGCCCACTGTTTCCTTGGTTCCTCCCATGCATGAATATTCACAGAGAGTTAAGAAGGAAAAGAGAAGTTGACGTGCAAGTGATGAAAAGTATCCGAGAACTGCTTCAGCAGATATCTACCAATGCAGCCACCCCGCCTCTTAATTAGTAGTGAGTGCCTGGGGAGAAGGTTAGCTTTCCAAAGAGCTGGTTCACGCAAAAGCTAGGGAAACTCATTACTCCTCACCACAGGGGTTCAGTTCTCCCTCCCCAATCCTTCTTAAGCGCACAGTGGGGTGACTGCGGGAGCGATAAGGAAACATAAATAACAACTGTGCTTTCTAAACTGCCTAGTCTGCTTCACACTTCTTCCAAAGAGGTAACTGCAAAAGTACATAAGCTTCGTTTCCAGACCACACAGTTATGTCAAAATGAGAAGTCAGAAGGACTCAGACTTTCCATCTGTTCCTGGGACAGCAAGAAGAGGAGCAGGGACTTTACATAAAGCTGTAGATCTGGGTCATAGAGCCCCATGATCGTAACCACTCCTTAGAGTTCTAGAGAATTTTACAGTTCATAAAGCATTTTCAAGTGGCTGCTCTCAGTCCTCTTTTGAACATTACAAGTTAATGAAGTGGGTCTGAGGCTCTCATAGAGTATGAAACTGAGGAGAGGTTGAGGAATTGTGCAAGAATCTCCCAGCACATGTGTGACTTGAACCCATGGCCTGACTTGAAGAGTGGTGGTCCTCCCACTGTCCTCACCTCCTCCAATGCTGGGGGAAAGGGTTGGTGCACTGGACCTTCTAGACTCTATTAGTGAATATACCTCCCCTTACCCCTTCTCTCACTTCTGGCTATAGAATAAAAGGATTCCCCATGCCCCCTAAATCTGATCTCTAATGAGAACTGTTAAAGAAAGTTGATACCGATGCAAGGACTTTAATAGAAAGAGAAGGTTGCTCTAGCTCAGAAAATGTTCAAAGGCCTCTTCCTAATGGCTTGGGGAGGGAAACGGGTCTTGTTTCCTCTCGCTCAGCCCCAGCCCACCAAACAGGCAGAGGAGGCAAGACTGAACACGTATCTACATGGCATGTTTTTGAGACTACAGGAAAGTCAGTCTCTCCAAAAATACCAAACTGAGCAAACCTGGTTTGCTTCTATTGCTACTAATCAGATTTAAACTAAAGCATGTAAACTCATATCCTGGTTCTTCTCACTGATAAATATGTGAATATTTATGATATCTTCAAGTTAGAGTAGTAATAAAGTTTTGATGGAAATCGAAAAGGAAAAACTTGGATATACTTGTGTTCATTTACAATTAACACAGTGTCTTGGTTTAGAAAATTGATTATATTAGCCTATATGTATATCCTATCCTTTAATCTTCTTGGTAATCCTGCGAGCTAAATGTAACCAGCCCCATTGCACAGAGAAGCAAACTGAGACTTAGAGAGCTAAGTAAGAAGCTCAAATGAGATGTGGAACTGACATACACATTCAGGATTCCAAATAGCTCTGGTTCCACTACTTCAAATGGGAATAGATGTGAAAATCCCCATTTAGAGAATTAAAAAGTACCACATTTATAAAGGATAATATTGAAACATTACTAGCCACAAAAGCATTACTAAAGATTTAGTATGATGCTGAAGAGACAGGACTCAAGAAAAGTAAGATTTCATAGGCTAGTGAAGGGGAGGGTAACTTCTCAACTCTTGGGTGATGCTAAAAGATGCAGGTTTGCATGGGGATTCCAATGAGAATAGAGTGAAAATATAAGGAAGGCAAGGAGGTGGGGCGATTAATGGGAAACAGACATTTCAAAGCAACTTATCAAGGTGCCCTGGACTTTCAGTCATTCTACTAAATAGGGTAGTACCCACAAGAAGAACAATAACCCAGACTCAGCATCCACACCCATCTTGGAAACTCTCCTGTTAGATGTTTCATTTCTGGGATCAGATACTTAGCACAGTGGAAATCTGCACGGGCTTCAGCAGATGGAGTTGAATCCAACAGTCCTATGGTTTTGTATGAGTGTGGTCTCCCCTGAGGTCAGGAGTTCAAGACCAGCCCGACCAACATGGAGAAACCTCGTCTCCGTAAGTGTCATGGTTTTGTATGAGTGTGGTCTCCAAGGTTGTGACTTGAAGCATGGCTCTCTTACAAATTAGCTGTGGGGTTCTAGACAAGTTATTTGACCTCTCTTGCTTCTCTGTGCTTCAGTTTTTTGTTTTCGTTTTTTGTTGTTGTTTGTTTGTTTGTTTGTTTTTTACTGCACTTCCCATAGGGATGTTACAATGATTCTGAAATGACATATGCAAAATGTAGCACATCTTAAGCACTTTAAATATTAATATGACTGATAGATTTAATACACTTTCTGCAAACATGCATATCTAGAATCATGATTCTAAAAGTGTGTACAGGTGAAACACCCAAGTTCTATTGCTAAAACATATTTGTCTCTTCAAAATCAAACAATTAAATACTGTTAAAATGATAATTTAGTCCATAAGTTTTTCCTTAAATATTCAAAATCTACTATATCAAATCTAAACCTACTTTATTCACAAAGTGTTAAGTCACAGAAACACAACAGAGTAACTTCTAATAGCAATGACTTATGGAAACTTGTTCTTTAGTGGATATAAATGTTCAGGAGTATAATTTTATATTGCTCCATACCAAGCAAACATAGCTTTGCTATTATGTGTAGCTCTAGTTTATGGAGTTAAATATAAAAAAATAATTAAATATCTCAATATTATATTACACTCCAGATGTTCCACCACCTGAATTAGTTTGAAAACCACTGATATGAAAATTTCCTCATTCTTTAGCTGTGCTTGGTTAAAAAAAAAAAAAAACAACAACAACAACAACAAATAAACATATCGATAAACTTGAGTTGTTTGAGTTATTTCTCAATGTGTAATATGATCAAATAAATTGAGCATGCAGCTGACCTATTAATATAATTAAAAAATCCATAAGTAGAACAACTCTGCCCTTCCCCATAGCTGATCTATGGTAATAGGCTTTCTAGGATTTTCTTTTCAAATGCCACCCCTTGGCAGACCCAGGTTGGTGGTTAATATACCATTAAGTGCCAATACCAAGATTTCTTCCATAGCAGGTGAGTGACACAAACGAAGCACAGTGAATGTTAGTTGTCAGTAAGTACTCTAAAGGTTTTCTTCCCCTGAATTGTCTCTGTTAAGCTCACCACGATAAACTTCTGCGATAGGAACTCATGGTAGGAGATGGTGAAGAAGAGATTTAAAAGCTTCATTCTTGCTCAACACAAGCAGGGCCACCCCTAACCCTTAGGACATTTTTATGTGAATTTTAAAAATGTGAATCTCCTTCTAGATTGATGTAGCCCCTATCTGCCCCTCCACAGAAAGTCTTGTATATTGTAAAAGTACACAGCTACATGCACACAACTGTATGCAGGGCCCTAAACATGATGCGGGGCCCTAAACATGATGAGCTTAAACTTTATGCCAGATTTTCAAAATTTCCTATACTCTAACACTTCTCAGTCTTTCCCATGTGACTCCTAACCAGTTCCACTCCCGCCTCCCAATTAGGGTCCCTGACTATCTCCCTGGGCAAGACTTTTAATAAAGAGCAGAGTTTTCTGTGTTAGAAAATCAGAGTGATCAAAAAGAAATGTAAGGAGGAAAGAGAGATGCAAAGGGAAAGGCTAATCTGCAGATTTGATGATCAGTGTTGCCTCTGGCCAGGCGCAGATAATCCCAGCACTTTGGGAGGCCAGGGCCAGCAGATCACAAGGAGCTCGAGACCAGCCTGGCCAACGTGGTGAAATCCCACCTCTACTAAAAATTCAAAAGTTAGCCAGATATGGTGGTGTGCGCCTGTAATCCCAGCTACTCAGGAGGCTGACGCAGGAGAATTGCTTGAACCTAGGAGGCAGAGGTTGCAGTGAGCCAAGATCATGCCACTGCACTGTAGCCTGGGCAACACAGCAAGACTCCATCTCGGATGGATGGATGGATGGATAGATAGATAGATAGATAGATAGATAGATAGATAGATAGATAGGTAAATTAATTAATTAATTAAAGTAAAATAAAATAAATGCTGCCTCTGCTTCTTAGTAGCTGTGCGATTCCGAACAGATTATCCAGCCTCTTTTTTATTCCTCTCTAACATAAAGATGGTGATAGCCCCTTTGTCAAGATAATAAAATTAGAAAATGCAGGTAAAGCATTAACCCATCTACCTGGCCCATAGTAAGCACTC
>NC_045448.1:80748892-80829034 GCF_002776525.5 Piliocolobus tephrosceles | reverse complement strand
CTTATCACTTACAGCACGCATACCACACATTAAGCACTGAATTATGCTCTTTTATTTCCTAGCAACAAAGTCTGCAAGGAGTATTACTCCTATGAAATGCTCCTCAGAAACAGTTATTACACCCAGATAAATGTAAAAGGAGACTGTACATTGTTTCTCTTGGAAATCTACAAGCATTCCAGGATAGCAAAGGTTCTGAAAAGTCTTGCAGCAAAGAGATTTAAAAAAACAAATTTTTTAAGCCTCTATTTTCTCACCAGTTTTAGTAAAGAAGCCTGGCTTACCTATGAAGAGTTCGCAGGCCTAACATGCCTCAGGTCACACTATGGAAATTTCTACCCTATTGCTGAATGCAATGGAGCTGTTGGATTCTGGGAGATGAGAGGGTGATACCCAAGCCTCAAATCCTCATCCTTCTCTTGTTCTCCTAAAGCTTCCCTCCAGGGACTTTCCAGGCATCCTAGGGATCTATTGAATGCAGTTAAAAAAATAATCAATATAGATTCCCTCATGTGATCCCCAGAAGTCAGGATCAATATTATTATCATCTCCATTTTACTGATAAGAAATCTGTGATTTAGAGTGACCAGGATTTGATGACCACATCTTGACCAACCAGCATGGGCAGAGATGCGAATCTTCCCATTCCAAATTCAGTGCTCCTTTTACTGGGCCTTGCAGAGTTCATTAAATGTGCAATTAACATATGGAATTCTACCCATTACCATGTACTTGCAGACAATTAAGAGGTGAGAACAGATGAAACAAACAAAAAAAATCATGGCTTCATTTTTCCCTCTGCTAGTAAAAATGGTGTCCCAAATATGGTCCTGGATTTCTGAGGCACAGTGCCCATTGTGTAGGCCCAATGGTACCTATGGGCCAGGGGAAGCTGCATTATTGCTATGGCTTTGCATTGGAGTATGCACGAGTGGCATCAGTTCTACCTTCCAGGGGTACTATTGGCAGTTAAGTCTATTTGGCCTTGACACTAACAGAATTTCGTCTCAGCATTAATATAAAAAACAGAATCAATGAAAGGTAGAAGTAATAACTCAATTAAGAGAAGGTGGGGCAAAATGAAATGCACACAATGGTAAAGATGAATCCTCCTAAAAAACCCAATCAATGAGAGGTTAGAGGAAAACTCAATAACAGAATTTTCAATATAAACCTGTCCTGGTGGCACAGTGTCTGACAGCGATGGTGACGATGGTTCTCCCATCTCACAGGCTGCTGCTGCTAGTAGCACTACCACTCTGATCATCACTAATTACCAGGTGAGGCTTTTAAAAAACTTTTTACCACTTAGCCTAAGTGGGTAGGGAATATCTTACAGGTGTGAAAATATCTGCGCTCAGAGAAATCATGTCACATGGGGATAAGCATCCCAGTGTGTATAAAAGGACACAGGCAGGAGCATTTAGTTCACGTGTGGCTGGAAATAAAGGAAGGGAGGGAAAGGAGGCTAAACAGGTGGTTTAAATCTTGGTTTGACAGGGCCCGACGTTATCCTGTAGGCAGAAGCATGTCAGTGATGAGGGTGGAAGGCACAGCTCTGCAGGGTCTGATGGTCAGGAATATATATTGATTGATCAGGGGGTCGGGGAGCAGAGCTGCTATTAAGTGAATTTAATAGAGCTTGTTGGTCTCAGCATTGGGCAAGAACTGAGGTTTCCCTGTTCCTAGTGTAGGATTCTCTCCACTACAGTCTACTAAGTCTACAGAATTCTTTCATCTTTCCTTTCCTTGCCCCCTCCCTCTCCTTTTTATTGCACAGCCTCAGGTTCAGAATTAAGTACCTCTGTTAAATTACCTCCCAGGATTTCACAGAGTAATAATGCACATATTTGATCTAGAGGTCAGGGAAATACTGTAGACAATGATTTAGAGCATGCATTTTCCACTTGGTCAAACTCATTTTGATTGTACTTCTCTCAGACCTGACTGAGCCAAGTCCCTCTTGATTGAGGCCATGGCTTTAGTAAAATGAAAACACTTCCGTGGTGGTCTCAATTTTCCTCTTAGACTAAGAGCAGGTCCATGTGGCACCAGCCCAGCTCCATCTCTAAATCAATGCTTAGAGATTAAACAGTTGCTCTAAAGAGCATTCTTGTGAGATAGTGTGTCCTTAACTAAGAAAGTGAACCTATGTGGAAATATCATAAACGTAAATTATCAACCATTGCATTTCTTAAATAATAACATTACAAAGTCTGTCTGAACTGTAGAACCATTTGGAAATACTTTAGGGTTGTCACTAAGCACTTAATAAAACATTGTTTAAAGCTTTTACATTTCTGTGTGTGGTAAAGAGATAATTTGGAAGTAAAGAGAGGTATGTTCACAAATGAGTAAATTCTGAGTTACTTAATATAGCAGAATCTGATACTCAGAGCTCTGGAACGTGAAAAAAAAATGAGCAGTACTCTAAAACGTAGTGCTATGGTCTTTAAACTTTTCAAAAAGCTAGAACAGCACCTTTTATGTTTTCCAAATGAAATCATGCAGGGAGTCACCTTATGTAGGACAGATGACAACAGCACTGTCCTGGTGGCGGTGGAGGTGAGGCACAGAAGCCTGCGTCCAGCAGCCTCCTCTTTCTCCAAGGCATCCTTCCTCAACATCAGGATCCCAAAGAATTCAGTCTGCAAATTGCTCAGCTAGTTCTCTCTCCTCTTACAATAGATTGCAAATACTCCTCGGTTAAACATACACATTCCTGGTCATTTTTCTTATCTCTGCCAATTATTAGACTAATGCCCAGGAGAAAAATTTCTTAAATGTTCAGCCTCCATTTCTCCTATAAATTGTGAAGATACATATATGCACACACATTATACTTCAAAGGTTTGTTTTGAGATCAAGTTAGATTTTAAAATGCTTTTCAAAACTCTAACACTTAGATAAATATACAAAATCATTGGCCACACAGTTAATTCACAGCTAACTTCCAAAGAAAATAATAGAATGATAAGCCGGGATATCATGATATAAGGGGAAGAGAAGAGAGAAAAACAATTCTGAGTTTGGTCATAACCCTAGAGAAATATTTTACTTTGGACATCTTCACTGAACATTTAACTGATTGTATGGGCAATAGCAACTAATGCAGAGTCCCACTGGTGAAACAGACTCCAGGGGAGAAAGAACCGCCAATTAATTACTGATAGTTGAAATCTTTTACAAACATAAACAAATATACAAAAAATGTTGTTGTGTAAATGGAAATCAAGCAGTCAAACCAAAACAAGGAACAAGCCACATGTAAAGGCAGTGGCTTGCTTATAGTCTAGAGCATCCTCATTTAGGTCTCTTCCAAAAAGGGTTGTACCCACACTGGCTGGAAGCATCTACCTGAGCCTAGGAGGTCCATCTGGGGCAAATACTGAAATCCCAATGGGCAGATATCCAAACCAGTTGCTCACTCACCCTTCCCCCCTTGTTGGCCTTTTCACTTCAACCTCAGCCTAAGCTCTCTTTCAACAATTTGCCATAACTCCCTAGGCAGGAATGCAGCACAGCACAGCAAAATCCCTCTTGACTCAGGACACGCAGAGAGAGAGAGAACTTCTTCCTTGCTTGGAGAATTCAGGATCACCAGTGTACACTACTTCTCCATGGACATGTGACCTCAGGGGTTTGGGAAAAAATGCAAAGTTGCATCTCTTTACCCCCTTGCAAATCAATTATTGATTTGCAGAGGATGTTAATTGGGGGAAGTGGCTAGCAGTGAAGGCCAATATGAAAACAAGGCAAAAGCTATCAGAAATTGCAACGAGAAAGAGTTTTTTTAAATGTTGCCCCTAAATATTAAAAGGGTGAGCTCTATTAATTATAGATTTCTGCAGCGATGGCTGTTTTGTTTGCTTATTTGTTTTTCATCAACTCCCACTCCCCCAGCAGAAATTAATTCACCTTTGCATCAAAGGTTCTCTTTGTATTGTCAGAAACTGCAAATACTCATTTAATGCCTCAAACAATGCTATAGACCAGTGTGTGATGTTATAGCCGTGTCTCTCTAATTATGTGATGTTTGTAAGTCAATATGATAGCACGGAACTCATCTTTTTCCATTTCTACCACTCAGCAAAACATGCTCTTAAAGGGAACTCTGGACACCCGATTCTTTAAACTTAAAACCACATAGAGTTGTTTTTGAGTTTCTTTTCACTTTGCTCTCCACATTCCATCAGTGGCCAAAAAACAAGGATTCTTCATCTGTAAACAACTAATATTCACCCTTTCTCATAATTCCCACTGCCCTAGCCTTCTCCAGACCCACACTAGTTCTTGTCTGAATTACTGCAGCCCCTCCCCACAGGTCTTCTTTCCTTAACTCTTCCCATTTCATTCTCGTCTATACATTCTGCTGGGTTAAAATTTCCTGAAAACAACCATGAATATGTCAGAAAGTGACTTAAAGTGTCCTGTGGCTCTTCTCTGCTTAGAGAAGACTTAAATGAGAAACTGCAGATGCTAATACTGCTTAATGCCCATCTCTCTTACTAGAACATAAGCCATAACAGAGCACAGGCTTTGATTTTGAACTGTACTGGGCTGATAGGAGATGCAATAAATATCTGTTGAATGAATAAATGAGTAAAAATCGATGAATGGTTGGATGGATGAATGGACAGAGGAAGGCTGAGTAGATGAACAATGCCCCCTTCACAGGTTTGTTTACAGAATTAAATAAATAAAATCATGTACAGAAGAGTGCCAAGCACAGAATCTAGGCTTGTAAAATGTGGGTCTCCTTCTTTATTTTCTGTTATACTCCTTGTACCATTCCATGCCTATCTCTCAACCACAGAAGGTCAGGGCCCAACTATGGAAGGAACATGTTTCCAAGATGTTGAATTTGCACCTGACACCATAGGCAGTGGGGGATACTCAACTTTGAGGCTTTAGTTTAGGAGAGATAACCAGTTGCTTTGTTAGGAAACAACTATGGTCACAAAATGGAAAGAAGGAGGCAGCTTGCAGATGTCACATGGACAGTGAGAAGGCTTGCAGCAGGACAATGGTAAAGACATCTTGGGCCTGCATCAGGATGGTATGGAGAAGAAATAAGGTTGAACGGGACTTCCAAGGGAGATTTATGGGGGAGCTGGTGAGCTGGGATAGAGACAGCCTCTACTACCAGATCTCAATCTCTAAAACTAGGCCTAAGACCAAGGTTCAGATGTCCTTCATGTTTTTGTCTTTTTTTTTTTTAACATGGAGTCAGAAATAATTTGGCTTTCTAGAGCTGAAAGCTAAAAACAACACATCCGAGAACAGTAGGCTTCTATTGTCTTCGATCACTAATGTCCTAGTGAGTTTGTACCCTATGGAGAAGGCAGAAATGACATGGACCAGGGCTTCTAACATGGAGAGTGTTTTAAAAGGCAGTTTTTAAAAAGCCCATTTTGTGGAAGAAACCAGAAGGCTCCTAATTGCTATCTGTACTGTGGTTTTTCCTGGGGGCTGGGGAGGGAAGAGGATTAAAGAAAAAGTTTAGAAGGCCATAGGCATAAATATCAAAATAGTATGAATTTTAATATATACTTCTAAAGGGGTTAGGCAATGATGAAAAGATATGACTGCTTTCCTTTTATTTCTCTATTAAATTAAAATTCCTACACAAGTGCAATGGCTATCTTTTTGAAAACACTGCATAATTTTAAACTTTGGGAAGGTTTATCTTTCATAGCCACAAATCTTTGCAAAAGCCTTTGGCTACAGGAAACACAGGCTCCAAGTCTGCCATATGATGAAGGCTTGATGTGTGTTTCTGAAAGGTAACTAGCTTGAAATTGGTACTCTTCCATTTGTGAGTGAAACCACCTGATTATTTAAATGAAACAGAAAGATGCATGAAACATTCTTCTCATCCCAACTAGATAAGAAGGCTGAGCTCTCAAAACATTCTTCATTGTCTATCATTTAAGAATTATCTGATTATCAACCACAGTATTTAAAAAAAAAAAAGTAGTCCCAAATAACATTGTAAATCTCATTCCCTACTATCCATGCTTCTGAATAGAACAGGCAACAGACATGTATTTAAATAGAGTGTCAACAAAATGAATCCACAGTTTATTGCTACTATTCATCTTGGCTGGTAAATGGCCTCCATACTATTCTTCATTCATTAAAAATGGTTCATTTCCTTTGGCCTTTATTCATTGCCTAATATTCCTAATGAACTTAATGTAGCAAGTGATGTAATCAGACAAAAGACCTGTAAGAACCCCTTTTCTGCCACAATAAGCAGAATTAAATCATATTTAATTAGGATTTTAGTGTTCACCAAAATCTCGGTTAACTATTTATCACCCACACTGCTGTCTACTCTATGCACCCTTCTCTTTCTAAGTAGGAAAGCACTATCTCTTTGCCTCAGTTCTCTATGTTGGACACCATAATCTACCATAATCTACCAGGCAGGTGGCTAACTTAGTTCTAGCCATGGTCACTGGATTAAGGTTCGCCTTAATTCTCCATGGCCAAGGAGGCCTAACGCGGTTTAGGAGACAGAATGAAGTCACACAAACAGCGACCGATTTATAATCACAGAAGAAGAGACTCCAGCAAACCTGAGAAGAGTTCTGAGAAGGAGTGGCTTCTGTGTAGATTTTGCTGGAAGTCTTTGCTGTGTTTTAGTGAGGATGAAAGAGTTGTATATGCAGAGAGGGAAACTGAGAACACACAAAGGTGGGGGAAAATAAATCTGTGACAAGAAAGTAAAGAGGAGTGAATCACTGTTGGGGCACTGGAGGGCATGTCAGCTTCAGGAGTTTGTGTCAGACCTCACGGGAACAGGAAAATCCTGCAGGGTTTGTTTGGTTTGCTCTGGCTTCTCTTTTCTGTCTCTTTTCCCATTTCCCCTTTCCCCCTTCCCCTTTCTCCTTTCCTTTCCTTTCCTTTTTCTTTTTTCTTTTCCTTTCTTTTTTTTTCCTTCCTTCCCTCCCTCCCTCCCTCTCTCTCTCTTTCTCTCTCCCTTCCTTCTTTCCTTCCTTCCTTCCTTCCTTCCTTCCTTCCTTCCTTCTTTCCTTCCTTCCTTCCCTCCTTCCTTCCCTCCTTCCTTCCTTCCAGAAATAAACATAATAGAAAAGGTGTTTTGAGGAAGATGATTAGGCACCTTACTAAATAGTGCAGCTAGAAAAACAACTAGGATTGATTTTGCAGCTTTCTGGTTACTCTAAGAACAGGATGTTAGCAGAGATGCACCCAAAAGGGGGTTTTGGTGCCTTTCAAGAGGCTTATAAAGGAAGAGTTGTTGACAAATTGGACAGTCTTATAAAGGAGAGGCGAAGGTAAAATTTGATGGGTGGATTTTGACCTGGTTCTTACTCTGGCCCCTATCATGTCTGCCTGTCTTTCCCATCTGCTAGGACACAGCTCCACCCCACTTTTTCTGCTTAGTCATCTCAGAGCAAGCCAGCTGACCACGATTCTCCCCCAACTGAGCTCATGCAGCCTATATGGCCGGTGCCTTCCACATGGTAGCCATCCTAGCCTGCCTCAGATACTTCTAGCAGGTTTCCTATCGCTCTCCAGTGTGACAAGTTCTCTGCAGCATGTCTGTAATCACCACGTTCCAGGGCCTGATTTACACTGCACTGTAGTGCTACACAGGTATTTGTAAAAAGAATAGTGAAAGTTGATCACAATAGTTTTCCTCAAGGCTTTTCAAAAGGGGCTCAATTCTGGCTACGTGAATAAAATCTCTCCTTTGTATAAGGGCTCAAGTGCTCTATAGTAACTCGAAAAGGATCATTTTCTGTCCAGAGCTGCTTTCTGATAAAGGTCAAGCAATTAAAAAAAAAAAAAAAAAAAAAAAAAATGTCTGTTTGATTTGACATTTCAAAAGAGAGCTGAGAATCTGTCAGTGATAACCTATATCTTCTTTTTTCTGCTCCATCATCAGAACACCAGCCAGGTATAACAAAACTTCTCACAGATCTCAAATCAGAATTATGTTGAATTTTCTCACTTAGTCAATGGGGAAGGCAATTCTTTATAGGGAAGAGGACAAATATCAAGCATCAATTTGCATACAGGACAAACTCACTAGGAAGTGGTTTATGCCGTGTGTCTAATAACATGTTCTGTCTTATGTTTAAAGGACACATTTGCAAAAATGATTTTACATGGTACTCACACGTCAATAAGCTAGCAATATAGCATATGCTTCTGACTTAGTCAAATAACATTTTAAGGCTTATTAAGAGATAATGGTAATTCACAGTTCCATCACCCACCATCTTAGGTGTTTCACCGACATCTCAACACCTCCTACTTAACTTTGAGGCCAAGAGTCCTTTGGACTTCCAAAACTACTGCCCATGTACAATTCAGAATAAGCCTGTAAAAAAGAAATCTTGAATTGTTTCCAGGAGGGTTGGGCATGGGAAGTGTAAAGCAAAATTAGGTAGCTTCTTGAAAATATTGAATCTCTAACCAGTAGTTTTATCACTTTTTTTGAAGTAAAATCAAATCAAACATTAGCTACATCCATGTTTGAATACAGAACATATTCCAAAGGAAAAATGAATATTTTTGAGAAAGGGTTTTACTCGGTTGCCCAGGCTGGAGTGCAGTGGTGTGATCCATCATAGCTCACTCCAACCTCAACCTCCTGGGTTCAAAAGATCCTCACACCTCAGCCTCCAACTGGCTGGGACCACAGGCATGCACCACCATGTCTCGCTATCTTTAAAATTATTCTTGGTAGAAATGGGGTCTCTCTATGTTGCTCAGGCTGGTCTTGAACTCCTAAGCTCAAGTGATCCTCCCTCCTGGGCCTCCCAAAGTGCTGGGATTACAGGCATGAGACACTGTACCTGCCCCAGACTTTTAAAAAATTATGAATCACTTTGGATTACTCATGTGATTTTATTCTTCTGTATAGATAATCTGGATTTAACCATCATAGGGGAAAACGATTCTAGAATATAGATGCTAGATGGCTGCAAAGAAGGTAGGCTGCTTCCTCACAGACACAAACCCTAGGAGGGAATGAATAAAGAAAAAAGCCCCAAGTAACTGATTAATAGACATCCCTTTCAGGGTGATTCACACACCACCCCTGCCTGTGTGACCATTACGGATTTATTAACATTAAGGCAATGTTATTCAAACAGGTATCAAAACGTTTTAATGCAATGGAACACTGAGTGAAATATTATTCCTACCTCTCAGCAGACTGAAACAAGCTGAGCTAATTGCATTGCCAAGGAGAACTGACTCAGCCTCCAGATGCCATTCAAGGCTCTGAGGTTTATCTTCTAAAACTGCAGTATTTAGTGTAATAATGAACTAATGACATGCACAGAATCAGTTGTCCCCATACTGTCTTGCCCAATGGATACCACTGATTACATCCCTCTGCTCCAATTATATTTTTGGAGGCTTAATACCAGAATCAATGAGGAGGCTCCTGTCAGTCAATAGCCTGAATTTACTGGGCACCTCCTGGTACAGCCTCGGTTCTCTGAGGCCATGGTGGAGGTAGGAACAAGAGAGTGGAGGTCAGGGTGCTATCTCCTGAAAGCATCAAGAGGTATTGCATGAAATTATTAAAGAGTAGATGTTAAGCGCAAGAGAAAATGCAGAGTGCCAAATAAAAATAAAGACATATTTAGAAAATGTACCAAAAGCTTTTTTTTTTGCATTTTCATTAAAGCTATTTTCATTTCTGAAAATAAAAATTAATTTCCTATTCCCTGATTTTAGGAATATCCTTATTCTTTCCCCCATTTCCCCTAGACTTCAATTTTTTTTTAAATTTATTTTTCCTATAGAACAGAGGAAAACCTAGCAGTGCCTGCCTTAAGTAATCTTGCCAGTATGTTGGGGATCCAATGACTGTCTGGAAGGTGAGCTAGCCATCCATAGCAGCCAGCAGTCACCACAAGGTCGCTTTCAAAAAAGCCACTCTGAAGGTGATAGTGTGTGCGTGAATGTCTATAAGCTGGGGGATAAGAGGAAACAAGTGACAAAGTACAGCAGGTAAATTCAGGAAGTTTTATTTGAATATGTCGCAAATCGTGTTTTACCACATTTAGTACTAACGCCATTTACTGAATGTTCCCAGGACAGGTCTGTGGCTCAAGGAGGCAAAGTTTTAAGGAACATGAAGTGCTTTTAAACCATAATAAACTCTTTTGGCTGGATGCAGTGGCTCATTCCTATAATCCCAGCATTTTAGGGCCGAGGTGAGAGGATCATTTGAGCTCAGCAGTTCAAGACCAGCCTGAGCAATATAATGAGACCCCTGTCTCTAAAAAGCAAGTAAAAACCCCCCCAAAATAGCTGGATGTGGTGGTGCACACCTGTGGTCTCAGCTACTCCAGAGATAGGATAAGGTGGGAGCATCATTTCAGCCTAGGAGGTTGAGGCTGCAGTGAGCTGTGACAGTACCACTGCATTCCAGCCTGGGTGACAGACAGAGATGCTGTCTCCAAACAAACAAAAAAACAAAAAAAACAAAAACCAAATCTCTTTTGTTTTCTTAGTCCTGCATGTTGTAAAAGCTTGGCACTAGCAGAGTCATCGCACCAGGTCTACCTGGCTCCCCACAGCCACTTCTTTTTATTCTACCCATGCCCATCTGTCTCCCCAATTCCTGAGCATTTCTACCCTCAGACCCTTCTTTGCTCTGTCTGCCCCAGTAACTGGAATGCCCTTCTCATCTCTTCTCCCTCTTTACTCCACACTACCTGATCTGTAGACTCTCGCTCAAGCATCCCTCCCCCAACAGGGCCACTGCCTTCCTACTCTGGTTTCCTGAAACATTTGTCATTTTGTCACTTAATCATTTACCACCTTTGTTGTTATTCCACTTCTTCATGCAACTGTATACTGCATCTTTGATGAGATCTTAAGATGCTCAAGCACAACAAGTTGGAAACTCCTGGCAAGATTTCCACTCTTGGTTTTAGAGCAAGCAAAGTCTGAAGATGTGCCAAGAGCTGAGGCTCACTTTGAAGCCCACGTGGGAGCCCAAAAAATGGAGAGGGAAAGAGAACAAGCCAATTAGCAGTGAAGTGACTTCAGTGCATACCATGCTGCAGGAAGTTGCTGGAGTTCCAGGGCAGGTTTAAAGACAGTTTAACCACAATGCTCATGTATGCTTCTTGTCAGCAGGTGATTAATTTAAAAGCAGATTTCTTAGATAAAATGAACAAACCTCTGTGGATCTAAAGCTGCAGAAGTAGAAGTTAGGAAGTAGCCACTCTGTGACATTATGCAAGAGTTTAAATCGTTTTTTCCTGCTCTTCCCCTCAAATCAATTGCAAGAAAGTCACCTTTTGTTGGTTCTTGGGAGATGGGGAGAATCAAAGTACCCTAATGGTTCTTGGGAGATGGGGAGAATCAAAGAACCCAGAAAAAGGAGTTTGAAGGGGGAGAAGTAACGAAAGCAAAATGTTGTCAATTTTACAATTTAGCCAGGACACCTCTACATGTTACCAGATCCTCACAGAGTGAAGAGACAGAAGATAGTGTTCGGTTGTAGTCCTACTTTCCCTTTTCAATGTATCTGAATATAAAGAACATCTTCAAGAAATCAATCTAGTTGGAAATTTCCATTAGTTCAGTTTTATACATGCCTACTATACTCACAAGTTTAAGAAAAAAGTAAATCATAATCTTAGAAGCTACAACAATACTCATAACATTTATAAAAATAAAGCAAAATATTACATTTATACAAATAAAGAAAAATTTCAACAACTACTACCACCTTCGCAAGGAAAATACAATTCCCATATAAATACTCTTAGCAGAGCAGCCCCAATCCTTCTCCAGATCTTACATTAGGTCTGACCTATTACTCACACAGTGACCCTTGAAGATTTTACTAAACTAAGACAAGGAAGTTATATGGAAATAATTAAAAAGGTTTTTACCTACAATTGTAAAAACATTACTTGCTTAAATACAACAAATGGAAAGCTCTATTAACCAAAATATATCATTCCTCACACATTTTGGTTCCTTGGGGTTTTACTGCCTCCATTTCACCATATGCAACATTAACTATGTCTAATTTTCAAAGCAGAAAATATAATTATTTCTTTTGTCAGTGAAAATCTTAGGTAGAAATAATCACTAATGTGAATGTTGCCATTCCAGGTTGTTAAATTCAAATGAATATAAATGCTGTTCTTTCTAAATTATCCTTCTAATTTGAGGCACAAAACGGCTTTTTGCCCTCACCTACAAGGCTTGCCTTTGATATTCTGTGAAAGATAAATTACATTATTATCTTAGGAAAGTCTGCTGAAAATCATTGAATTTTTAGTTCTAGGAGCTGCAGATATTTCTTGTTTGACAAAGTATATCAATATTTGTCACTGACACCAAGATTGGATTTTTAAGGCATTTGTGGTGCAAAAGAAACAAAACAAATTTTACCTCGGCATTCATTTTAAAGCAAAACATCTAAATAAATCAGACCTGGATAAGAACATACCTGAGGCCTTGGCTGGATTTAATTACACAAAGAATTGGCAAATATACAGTCATAATCCACAAGCAGACTGTGGCACTCCTCAAATCATCTCGACACTGACATGTCACAGGCTGTTGATTTTCCAACACACTGGAGGCTGGAGTCATTTTGGAGCCAAAGTGGATGAACAAGTATGGAGGCCACCAGTGCCTCTCACTGATCATGGGCAACTTTATTCTAGATTTAGTCTTTTCATCATGGTTATGTAAAAATGGTTGAATAGAAATTAAGATGAATACAAACAATAATAACATAAACACATTTATAGTTTATTGAATGCTGATTGCATGCTGAGCACTACATTTGCTGTGAGTCTCATATTCAATGGATTCATTTGTTTGGAACTCACAACAACTCTGCGAGCTAGGTATGTTGTTCATTTCACAGATGAGGAATTTTATTCTCTATGGGAGACCTAGAGAAATTAAGTCACCTGCGCAAGGTTATAAGGATAGTTCATGTATCAGAAAATTATCTGAAGTAGTAAATGAAAATCTCATGGAAAAAAAGGGGGAGGTGGTATTGAAATCTAAAGAAATTTATCTGAATACTTCAATTCCATTCACTATAGTTGTGTATTTCCTTCAAGTTTGGGAACGAGAAGACTCTAAGTACTAGTCTCCATCTTCAAATGCAGGTGCATGAGAAATGTACTTTTTCTTCTTTTCATAAAATTTAATAGTAATAATAATAGCAAATGCTTGTAAAGCTCTTATTTTGTGGCAGGCTCTATTCTAAATGCTTTACTACTACTTATACCTATTTTACAAAGAAGAAACCGAGGCACAGACAGGTTTATTTGTCCCACGTCACACAGCTAGTAAGTGGAGGAGTGGGATTTTTGAGCATCTATTATCTGACTCCCAAGTTAGTTTTCTTAGCCACCATGTATCAGTACGACTCCCTTTGTCCACTTTCTCTAATATCTGTGATCACTGCACTCTTCCTGGTATCAGTAGGGCCACAAAAAAACTGGTGAGGCTATCTAGGACCTTTCTTCCCCTCTATCCTACTCTCAGGTGCACGAAAATCATTCTATTCTGCTGCAATTTATGGACACATGGAGTTCTGAGGGGCTGCCTCAGCTCACCTTCAGGACAGATTCTGCAGTCATTGTTCCCCGGGGTTGTGCTGCTTCCTAAGTTCCCCCTAGAGCAAGGCACGCATCTTTCTAAATCTACCTGGCATCCACCCACTACAGCCTCCCAAAGTGCTGGGATTACAGGTGTGAGCCACTGCACCCAGCCTAACATTCCAATTTATAGTGGTTTCCATGGAAGAGGGAGCAGTGCTTCTATCTCAAAGCCAAGAGCAGGTTAAAGAGACTTACAAACATGCATTGGGAATAGACGCAACATTATTGTTTCCTTTGAAATGTTTGTATTTTGGGTTATATTTGAATTATAAAACCATTACTTGTTAAGGGTTTCTTTGAGGAAAACTCCACCATCAGTTTATATTTTAATTCATAAGTATCACAAAAACTTCTAGTATCTTGTCTTCTTTTACCTAAAGGACTATGCAATTCTTGAAGTTTCCGTTTTATCCAACATACTGGAAAAATGTCAGTCCATTAGACATTAACCAAACAATGATCTACAGTTAGAGGCTAAAGTATTCCTGTAATTAAATCCTGAACAAAAGCTATACAGTAAAAGAACCTTTATTGTTCAACACAATATAAATTACAGTAGACTTTTTCTAAAATGTATACTTAAGGTTTTATTTTCTCATCTTCATTCATGAGCCTCAGATATGCAATATTTGATGGAAAGAAATCTTCTTGTATATATCAATTTATCCTGGGCTCATGAACTGAGTTTTCATTCCTTAGAGTTGCAGAGATAAGCAGGCCAATTATATATAGCTTCTAACAAATCCACTAAATGCATGAACCTTAGAATCCCAACTCTGGCAACTGTAGGAAGTTACCTTCTTCAATGAGCTTTAGTTTCTTTGGTTGTAAAATAAGCTCTTGTAAGTATGCAGAATTCTCACAGAATTACTTGAAGTTAAATAAGAATATAGATGTGGAGTTTTTAGCACAGTGCCTGGCATATAGCGTGGCTCCTCACATAGAAGCTAATACACACACACACACACACACACACACACACACACACACACAATTCATGTAGAATAGCAACACAAAGAACACTAACTTCACCATTTCTTTTTTCTGATGTGGCCATTTTAACAATCTGCCCTCTTGGTCAGTGGGTTTGAGGACAAGTGCTATATATTCAAATAAACACATCATAGAGGCATCTGGGCTCCATGATGATAGTGCTGATGGTAGCAATAGTCTAAGCTCTTACCTGTGCCCTATGATAGAAGTACCAAGAGCAATCCTATCTTACAAATGAGATGACTGCATAGCTGGTATATGGAGCAGCCAGGATTGCAACCCACACGATTTTGATGCCATATTATCCACACTTAATATCCACAAAATGAAATTCCCATTGTATCCTGTCCATAACCCAATTCCTGGAGTAATACAAGTACAAGCTACTAAAACAAAAACCAGGGAAGTCTGCCATTCAGTCAACTCTCAAGAATCATGGTGATGGACTCCATTTAGACACGTCTGCCTCAACTTCCCTCAAACCACACAGATTTATTGAGACCTGAACAGGTTAATTGTGGGCTCTATCTACCAGAGCATGATGTATTTTAGACACACAGAAATTATTTGTTTAATCTGAATATGAAATAACATTGAAAACAACTTAAGAATTACTGGTGTCACTGTATTCTGGGCATTTTCCACTTAACACTACTTATCTCAAAGTGCTTTTACTTATCTCAAAGTGCTTTTAAGTGGGTGCATATAGCTTTTAGCCATTTTGACATGGTTGTGGTAGCAGTATTATTTTTTACAATGTCAGCAAGAATTTAAGCATTAAAACAAGTATCACATAACAACTCTACAGTCATGAATAGGGAGAAGGACATATAAAGTTTAATCATTTCTATCATTAATTGTCTTAAATTGAGCAAATTAGTGAGATTCTATATACCTGCAACTTATAGCTTCCATTTACTAAAGTCCTAGTATGTGTCAAAGCAGTTTTCATTCCTCACAGATATGTTATGAGCTAAATATCATTAACTTTCCCTTTCAAAGATGAAATAAGCTGAGACTCTCGAAGATTAACTTGCCTGAGGTCACCTAGCTCGTTAGGAGGCACAGATGGGACTTGAACCCAGTTCTGTCTGAATTCAAAACCTACAAAATGTCTTTCTGTCACATCAAGCTGCTTCAATGAGATGCTAGAAAATCAGGACAGTGAGCAAGCTGGAGCTGGAGATAAAGGAAGGTTTGGAGGAACACGGGAAATGTGATCCTCACGCACAGACCCTGCAGATTTCAGAGCATTTTACTCCATGATAAAAGCTTACCCTGACAAAAAAAGATGGAGGACACAGGCTGATGCCCTGGCTGGAGTGAGGGGCTAGTCTAGGTTTGACCTTCCTGGAGAATTGTGGACTTGAATTTTCAAAGAGAGACAGTTTCCAGTGGAAAAAAAATGGTGGTTCCACAAGACACCGAACACCACGCAGCACTCTGGGCCTGGGCTGCCAGTCAAGAAAAGCATCCACAGGCTCAGTCAACCCCAAGACACTTCCACCTTGAGGCAGCAAGATCCAATTTTGTGTTTCCTTTTTATGTTCACTGATCTTTGTAAACTCAGGGCAGATCAAGGTGTCTGTTACATTCTGGATTAAATTACTTCTTAAAGACAACATGTAAACAGATGCCCTGGAAGTAGCTTCTTTGAGGAGCAGCTTGGGCTACTCCTCACGTTGGAGCTCTGGGACTCCTACCACATCTCATCCATCTAACCTCATCTTCCTTTAATCTCCATCTTCTTTATCCTCACTCAACCTTTCCCAACAATGTCATGGGGGAAAAGGTGAATGGAACAGTAGTGTATGCTTTTGGTGAGCAGAAATGTCATGAGGCCTGGGCAGAGAGGAGATGATAGCAGTGATTTTGGAAGTGTGTAAGTGGTAAGTTAGCCCCTCTACCTCCATAAAACTTCCTGGAGAAGCAACATTTGAGGTCACATGAGGGCAGAACAACGAAACGTGCAGCATTATATAATGCTGCAGAAAGGATCCTCTGTTGAGACTATTACAGCTTAGGGAATTCACTGGTAAGACTATCAGTGGTCCCACCCACAGTTCTCCAGAGGACCAAAGAAAAAGCAATTGCTATGTCACACAGGATGCCATAGGTAGGGCCAAGAGTTTGCAGTAGAGATAGGCAAGTGGTGGTTACAAAGTAAAGAGGAATATCCTCAAGGAACATCCCTGGGGATGTTCAGCAGCAACCGGGGAATGTCTGTTTTCAAAGGAAGAAGCAAAGGCAATCGTCCCACCATTCAGCTCATTAAAGGCATCTTAGCAGCAATTATGTCCAATCTGGATACTGGCATTTGCTGGAAACTTAAAGAGTCTTGACAATTTTTACCAACATTTCCCATGGTAAATTAAAATTAGTTGTTAATATTTTGGCAAAAAGATTTGTCCCTCACAGAGTCAAAATATGCCCTTTAAAGAAAACTCACCCATCCCATGTACTTCCACGAATATATACTAAAACAGAGGTTGGTCTTTGGGGCAGGCACATTCAGAAAGCAAATGTCTATTCCTATTGTCTCCTGGGGTGTGGGCAAGTGGTCCCCTAGAGAGAATAAGGGCAGATATTTGCTTTATGATGGAGACCTGGGACTCAGGCATCTATCTGCACTTGCCCTGGTATGGTATCTGGCAGTTGTTCCCACTTGCCTGGCTCCAGGTCTGCTAGAAGACACCCAGGAGGTTGGATGCTGGCTGCTGGCACGCTCTAGGTAGGCAAGGCCATGCTCAGACTTCCCTGCTGCTGGGCCTGCTGCTTGTAGCTTCTGTTTCTGGTGCTGTCTGTTTCCACTGAAGTTAGCATATACAGTAAATTAGTTTGCTTAATGAGCAACATTAATGCATTGATTTATGTGAAAATGTGACAGCATTTGCTTTACCCCATCATGTCCTTTACCCCATCATGCCTAGTTTATAAGCAGGATGGCCACTTTACTCATTCTCTGTCCATTATACACCTACTTACTGAGTACCTACTGTGTGTTCAGGTCTAGACTGGACTCTGAGGAAGGCACGCAAAACACTCAGAGGCTTCCACTCTCACCGAAGAGGCAGGGTTTGCACACATAAGGAAAAGGCAACTAATGACTGCAGGGATGTGCCCTGAGCAATGCTGAAAGGCTGGGACAGAATTCACCTACAGGGGAAGATGGTGAGGCATCAGTGTGAAGGAGGGTGGTTCAAAGTCACTGGGGTTGAGGCAGTGCCATCAAAAGAATTCTGAACAGTGAGTGTAAAGGCATGGAGTCTGCAGCACTGTGTAGGAATAATGAGTTATCTACAGGGGCTCAGAGTGGAGGATGCATTGGAGGAGTTGGCTACAGATCAGCCTACAACGCAGGCCGGAAGCATCTTGGGAAGTGCCGTGCTTCAGGTTTGAACTCAATCATGCAGGCTGGGGGTCAGTTAACATTTTCTGTTAAGAGCCAGATAGTAAATATTTTTGGGCAGTCTCTGCTTCTCAACCTCTCAACTCTGTCTTTGTACAGCAAGAGCAGCCATAGACAATACGTAAACAAATGGGCATGGCTGTGTTCTAATACAACTTTATTGAGAAAAACAGGCAATTTGACCTGTGGCTACAATTTGCCAATCCTTATTATAGGTGATGGGAAACCTCCTAGGATTTTTAAGCAGGGGATTATGACCTGACACAGTGAGTATATTACATAAGTCACAGTGCTGCTGATCAGAGGATATAGTGAAGGGAAAGGAGGTAGGAGGCAGAAGGACGGGTCAGGGAGCAATAATGGCAGGGGTGTGCATTTCTGATGCCTCTGTGAGTCTCACTCTCTGGTACACTCCTCTGTACACTCCACTGTCCCTCTGCCCTCAGCACATTGACTCATAGCCACACTTCACTTGGAAGTTCTGTAAACTAAGGCATCATTCTCAACCCAGTTGCATTTCCTAAAGTGCATTTTGGCAAAGATGTCTCTTAAATTAATTAAGTATAGATCAGCACAAAGGTAACTTGTAAATTTGACAGGATGTAGGAGATGAAAAGGATGGCTTATAAAGAAAAATGTGGAAAACCAGGGTTTGATTAAGGTAAAACAGAGACCAGCATGATAAACGAGCACAATCAGCCCTTTTATCTTTTAATATTGAAGTGAGAAGAAGGACTTGGATCAATGCCCCCATCAATGACTAACTCTTCCCTCTCTTCTCAGAATAACACTCACTTGCTAAATGTGGAGACAGAGGGGAAAAATCCTTTCTTAGGCATTTTTCTGAAGAGGGTTTCCAAACAGAGGCCCTGGCTGCCAGCCCTACTTTTATGAACACGTGAAAATTCCGTGGCAATTAACAAAATCCATCTGCGTTAATGTGTTGAAGTTTCTGCAAACCCAGAATTAAATTGAACATGCCAATTCTAAATCAATGATTATGGGGAATTGTGCAGCAAGTCTTCATAACAGGACAAAGGTCATCTTTGGCACAGCTTGAGTAGAAACCAAGGTTTCGGAGTAATGAGGCTTTATAATAAATGAAGACCTGCTTTTATTTTTTTAATCACTCCAGTATAGGTTGCCCCTATCTGAAAACGAACTATGTTCCAAAGTTTTCAGTGCAATTTGGATGATATTTTCTCTCAGGAGCACGGTATAGATGTGGGTCAGTTCCCAGACTAGCCCTTCAGTGTTCATTTGAACCCAAACAGAAATGACAAAAAAACAGTAAGAAGCAATGGCTTTGTAGTCCTAGTAATTAAGCAAATCAAATACAATTTTAAGGTTAGAAAATCTTTTATTTTCGAGTTTTCTTAAAAATAAAGAATTTAAGAAAATACAACAGATACAGAGATTCATTCTGAGGTTCTTATCAGTTGCAGCACTGTCCTCCTACCTGTTCATTTGACACAAGACACACTGGCTTTCTTGGAAACCTCTATTCTTTGAAGACTCCAAGCTTGTTCTTAACTGGGCCTTAATGGTTGCTGTTGCATCAGTCAAGAACACATTTCCAAGTGAGTTTTAAATGTCTACATCCTTCTAATGATCAAGGTTTCTTAGAGAAGCACCCACCATGAGTATCTAAAAGAGACCCTCCCTACCCTAGTCAGCATCTGTACTGTGACACTGGGTCAGTTTCTTCATTGTCTTTATAAAAATTTCATTATTTATTTTTCTTTTGATTTATGTGTTTACTGTGTGTCTCCTCCATTTGAATATAAGTTTCATGCTAGCAGGGACTCTGTCTTCTTCATGCCACAAGTATTTAATTTTATATGTATAAAAATGAGTATAATTTTAAACTATAAAAATTATTATTATTATATTAATATGGATACGTTATATATTAATATAGGTATATGAATACATAAAACATATGTATTAATATAGATGTGATATATAGTTGCTTTCCAGGGTTGTGTAATTTGGGGGCAGGATTTCTCTATTTTCTCCAACTTAATTCCAAAACCAGTGGCCACCAATTATTTGATAGAGAGACCCATGCTGAGAATCATTATTTTAATGTTCATTGACAGACACCAAAATAGCTTGGTTCCTCATAAATGAAAGAATCTGTGGTCAAGAGGGAGAGTTCTTCCTTTAGTCCATGAGTCAAATTTGAAAGAGAGAGAGGAAAGTGAGCTTTTAAAAAGTTTATATATGTATCAATAAGTAAAAAGAGTATAATGTTGACTCAACTATGTCTGTAAAAGCACAAAAATGGAGATCAATAGGTGAAAGCAAAATTTCCCAGAGGAAAAAAATGCAAGCACTGAGGATGACAGACCAAAATACTGTCACAGGCCTCCAGGGGGTGCCACCAGCATAGCACATAGTTGTCATTTTACATGGAGTAGGAAAGGATATGCTAATAGGAAGCAAAGAGCAATTAACAAAAACATTTATCAGAAACCTACCATGAAGATTGGGCACATGGGGAGATCCCATTTCTTAAAAAAATATATATGTGTGTGTGTGTGTATGTGTGGTTAGAAGTCTGTAATAAGCAGATTCTGTTATATATATGTATATATTGTGGCACATATATATACACACACACACACACACACATATATATATATACACACAGATACACATATATATATATATAGTGGCACATGCCTGTGGTCTCAGCTACTCTGGAGGCTGAGGTGGGAGAGTCTCTTGAGCCAGTGAGTTTGAGGCTGCAGTGAACTGTGATCATGCCACTGCACTACAGCCTGGATAACACAGCAAGACCCTGTCTCAAAAAAACAGAACCAAAACACTACCATGAACCAAGAACTTGGCCAATTGTTTTTATATATAATCCTTACAACAATCTTTTGAAGTTCATATTCTATTATCTTTATTTATCTTAATGAGGAAACTGAAACTCAAAGTAGTTTAATCAGGAAAGGATAATTCTGGGTTATGGATCCAGGTTTAAACCAAAGTTTGCCAGGACTTGTATTTTTTTCCTGTTTCATTGCTCCAGAAATGACATACATTAGTCAGGTATTTACACTTAAAAATCTGAACATAAAAAATTTACAAAATAAATAATGGGTAAGGTTGACTGGACATTTTCTTTTCGGAAGAAGTAAGCTTTTGCTTGGTAAAATTGTTTACATTATAATAGTGACTGATTTTCTTCGGGTCCATAAGAATGACTTTAATTACAAAGCAAGTGTACTGTGTACTGTGGCTGTGTTTCCCAATTGTCTTCTGGAATAAATGTTAGAGTGAGGAGTCTGTAATAAGCAGACTCTGTTAGCAAGTTACAGTCTCAGTGTCATATCATAGTTCTTTCCTATTTTCATGGTAAGTGAACAAATAAAATAGCTGAAAAATTATACCCAGAAAACACAAAGCAGGAAAAACTAAAACATCAAATAGACCATTCTCCCACCATAACTTGGGAAAGTTACTTCTCTTTTCATATCTGTATCCACAAGGATTGAAGACTCATTGTAACAGTCAAGATGGAAGCAAGTAACTGGATCAATCCTAAAACAAGGTACTATGGACATTTTGTTTTATCTCCTCTTAGTCTAAAAATGCGTGCTTAAAAATGAAGCCCCCTATTTTTGGGTTTTCTAAGTCCCGTTTCTTCCCCTCTGTTTATTTAGTTTTGTATCATTTATTCCCATGCTTTACCCTGCAAAATGCAACTCAAGCTCCTTCAAAGAAACCAGGACAGAAACGAATGCATCATTTTGACAGTGGAAAATGACAAAACATCTTTCAGAATCTCTCCATACATGGCTGATAAATGAGCCGCATCAACCACAAAGTCTAATACCAAGCAAAGCCTAGTGAAAACAAGTGAGCCCATTCAGAATATATCGAGGAAGACAGCACAGAATGTTTGACTGCTAAAAAAAAAAAAGAAAGAAAGAATTGTTTCTTTGTTGATTTGTAAACAATGAGCAAAATGAATAAGTAACATTGCAACTTAAAGATTTCAGTTAATTACTTATTTACTAAAGTGTGACTACAAAATGATGATCTTGCAGCTTTTATTTCTAAATTAAGTTCTGATTGCTTATTTTTCTAAAACAAGCAGTGTGAAAAACTTAAAATCTATCTAAATTAGTGAAAAATGCATATGATGCAAGACAAATTCACACTATAGCCCTTTGCTCTTAACATTATATTTTACTTTAAAGAATCTTAAAAATGATTTTAAATGTTTACATAATTATAATGAGGTTTATAAATATCAATATAAACATTACAAATAAGGTTTTAAATTTAATTGTAGAATCAATAAAAACAATTAGAAATTTCAGTAATAACTGCTATAATTTCAGAGGAAATTCATCACTAAGAGCCTAATTTGTACAATTACCTCTAATTTAATTAATAATTACCTCTAACTTTGGAGTTAAAAATATTAAGAACAATGAGGTTGATACTACCAGTACTAATTAATGTCATAGCCTTCTTTCTTTGCTGGGCCTTCAGAAAAAGTAGATGATGTCATGTGACAAATCGTCACCTATGAAATATGAGTAAAAATGACAATGTCATTTCAAGACCAGTGTAGTGCAAATCCTCCTTGTGATTCTCCAGGACGCTTTTCTCCTGCATGGTTTACTTAATCATAGAACAACAAGAGTTACTGGGTCTAAAAGAAAAATAAATTAGGATGAAAAAAGGAAATGCAAATCTAAGAAAACACAGATAATTTTCCCTTTAAAAACTGGAAGGTGTTCATTAAGTTTGAATAAGGCATGAGTCTTAGATACTTAGAGATGGAGAAGCACTTAGAGGTCATCAGATGCAACATCTCCAGTTATAGATGAGAACACAAAGGCTCAGGTTATATTTCATGTCTGTTTCAATGTCTCAGTACCATGAACAATTAAGTTCCTATGCATAAAAGGTAAAAGGTTTTGCTTTATTTAAGTCAACATCTAGCTAAGCTCCTTTCTCTCCATTAGTTGCTAGGAGTTGATATTTAAATACGTGGAGTGTGCAGGGCCTTACAGCATGATATCTCTGGCTTTATCTTAGTATTTTTTTGGAAATACTTATTTTCCCATTCCTGGATTTTCTCACTTTCTGTCTTGTCATACTGTACTTTTATTATAAACCACTTCAAATCCTTTGTGCAATTAGTGAGGTATAAATAAATTAACAAACAAAATTAAGTAATTTCAAAGCCCCTTCCAATTCTGATATTTTATTTTCTAGGGACGAGGGGAGCTAAACATTTTAGGTTTGAAATTTGCAGCTAATTTCCCCCCAATATGTAAAGCAACCAACCAATCAAGAGTGTTGGGTTCTGTGCTGGGGCACCGAAATGATGTTCTAAATCTCATACCCCACAGGCCCACACTCATGTTATCAGGGTTTTCCTTTTTTAGAGACAGGGTCCTGTTTTGTTACACAGGCTGGAGTACAGTGGCATGATCATAGTTCACTCTAACCTTGAACTCCTGGGCTCAAGCAATCCTCTCACCTCAGCCGCCTGAGTAGCTGGGACTAAAGGCAGGCACCACCGCACCTGGACAGGTTTTTTAATTTTTTTGGAAATGAAGTCTCACTATGTTGCCCAGGCTGGTTGAAATCCTGGACTGATGTGATCCTCCTGCTTTAGCCTCTGGAGTCTCTGGGGTTACGGGCTTGAGCCACTGTGCCCTGCCTATCAGGAAATCACACTGCTTTCATCCAAGAGTGTGATTCCCTCAGGGATGTATCATTGAATAATCAACAGGTTCTAGAGCCAGACCCCTTGAATTCAAATCTGATGAACTCGGCCATTGACAAAAGTCTTGACATTGAGCAAATGACTTAACCTCTTTGAGCCTCAGTATTCCTTACATCAAGAGGGCATGATAAAAAAGAGCATTGCTATCAGGGTATAAATGAGATCATACAGAAACTATTTAAAAGTGTTCCTGTTTTACTGTTAGCTCTTATTGTTAATGGAAGATTATGAAGCACCATGAAAAGATGAAGACTGAGTGACCACAGAATTAATATTATTTTGCTCTTGGAAAAGCCTAGAGGCTTGTTTCCGACTGCTCCTCATCAGTAGTTGGTGGCTCTTACAGCACTTATGATCAACTGTGTAGACTGGGAAGCAAATGGATAGATATGAATCAAACTCTTTTCTCCCATAACATCCTACTTATGCCTTCTAGACTGGTATCAATGGATTGTCTATGGATTTTGGACTAAAAGTTGAAGGCCTCTGGTGACTAACGCTTCACATGACTTGATGTTCAGAACTATTGGTGGGGAAGGGGCAGTAGTGTTCCTTGATGATAGTCATTATTGTATGGTACCCGTGGCCAGAGAACAATTTAGTCCTCATGGCACAGGTTAGATGCAAACTTCTAACTGTCAGAGATGACAGATGAACAAGGCTTAAATTGCGGATAGAACACAAATACAAACAAAGGAAATGGGAAGGTTGCTGATGTCGAAAGCCGGGGCTCTCCTGATGAATAACTGTGGCAGAGCTCTTTTTCCCTAACTTTGACCCAAGTAATCTATGCAAGACAAATATATGGTCAAAATGTATGGTCTGAATGCCTCCGTATCATCATTATGAAATGAATACAACTGAATTCCCTAAGATAAAACTATCCTTCTCTTCCATTAGGAAAAAAAATATGAGTCTCAATGGTAAAACCTTACCCTATGTGAACTTCAGTGAAGGCCTGTTCATATGCAAGTGGGAATCAAAGTAGATTTTGCATTTGGCAGTTCGAGGCCCGAGTCACCCGCTGCTGCTCTGTACTAGCATTTCAGCTGGAGAGTCCCTGCATTACTCCCTTCTTTCCACCGTACTCACCATCCAAGCTTGAGCGCCCAACAGGTACTCAGGAAAGGCTGATAGATGAGCTGAACTGAGGCTGAAAAGGATATAATTCCCTCTGGCCAGAGAAAGATAATTTTACACCTCACAGACTGGCAAGGCTTATTGAGTCTGAAAGCTCACAAAATGAAAGAAAAAAGAAAGAAAAAGAGGGAGAGGGAGAAGAAATCTGGAAAAACAAGTAATTTTAAGATTTTTTTTTTAAAAAAGAGTTATATTTTAGGTTTCCAACAGAGAAAAATCTACATTTTTCCCCAATTGGTGTTAGTATGTTTGTATTATAATGCACTATTTAAATCTATGTGTGTAATACCTGTGTTTTTAAAATCATTTTTGATATTAGAACAGAAATATTTCTAGGATAGAATGATTCCAAATTCAAGCTTCCAGTAAAGGCAGTAATATTAAAAACAGGCAAGTCTAAATAGGTGCTGTGGAACTTCTGGGCTGGATCATTCTTATGGTGGAGGCTGTCCTGTACACTGCAGGGTGTGTACCAGCATCTTTGGCCTCTACACACTACATGCCAGTAGCACCATTGCCCCAGTTTTGGGAACCAAAAATGCTTGACATTTACCACATATCCCTTGGACAGCAAAACTGTCCCTGGGTCTAGATGATAATTACATCTCTCATATCAAAGAAGAGTGAGAACCTGTGTGTGTGTGTGTGTACGCATGTGCATGTGCATGTGTATGTCTGCAATCACATCACTCATGCATTTATAGATTCACATAAATTAGGGCTAAATTATCCCCAATTATTTGCTAGACTATCCTATTAATACATTTCTGTGAAACGCTGTTTTAAATATATGTAGAACATTTAAGTGCCAAGCTCTGTGTGAATCAGAAAGTCTAAACCACAGGGCAGAAAGAACAAAACGGCAGTTCTACAGTGGATTAGCATAGGATTCATTGTATAACCCTGAGAACAAGTCTCATATTTAAGAAACAGTTTGATCACTGAAAGGCAGGAAGCCATGGTGTGCCTAAATGTACTACAGAAATATATGGCTATTCCTTTTTCTTTAAGAGGGCAAGTATGATTGCTGTTCTCTGCATAATCCTGGCTGTGCCCCAAGAGGGGAAGGAATTGGCCAAATGCTCTACACCTACAAGCAAACACCTTCACCAAGGAAACAGTGGCTCTTCTGTACTATATACTTTCTGGAATAACGTATTAAATTTCTCAAAGCTTTATTGTCTATGCAATGGGACAATATAACTTTCAGGGTCATTGTGAGGTTAAAATGTAATTGTAGCGACTGTGCCTGATACAAAAGCACTTAATAAAATTCTTTCAAAATCTTAATGTGTGGAACAAATAAATCAACAAATAGAACTTTTAATCCGCTGGGACAGCAATATTTGAAATTGCACTGATGGAAAGGCCTGAAGAAGACACTTTTGAAGCCATCTAGAGAAAGCAAAAGTGCTCTTGAATGGACACATAATCTACTTACTTCTCAACAAAAAGGAAAGAGCATTCTGCAGAAGAAAGTTGTGTGAATCACATTCCACTGTAATTCAACTCCTGGGTATGGTGTCTTATTCAGTCACAATCCATTTCCTGTTCAGTTGGCCTGAATTTCTCCCCACAGCTTAGTGAGGAATGGCAAGCAAAAATCCTCCTTATACCAGACATAGGCATTTAAATGGAATTATTACAGACACATGCCCACAGATTAGAAAGGCCTGTAAAATTTTCCTCTTGTGAGAATGTGAAATATATATTTGATCTTCTTCTCTATTTCCTGACATATAGCTCCTAAAACCCTTAGAATTTCCAGAGTGATGAGTATCTTTTGTATGTGAATGAGGTGGCTGGGGATCCCTAGATAAATTCAGGTTGGGGGCTGGTCACCAGAAGACCAAGGCATGATTAGATGATTGGAAGTTTCAGCCCCAAGCCCCAACTTCCTGGTAGGGGATAGGAGGTGAAGGTTGGGTGCCTCACTAATGGCCAATGGTTTAATCAATCATGTGTACATAATGAAGTCTCCATTAAAACCTAACAGGACTGAGTTTGAAAGAGCTTCCAGATAACTTGAACATGTGTAGGTTCCTGGAGGGTGGTGTGCCCACAGAGGGCATGGGAGCTCCACTCCCCTTCCCCGTACCTTGCCCTAACACATCTCTTCCACCTGGTTATTCATCTGTATCCTTTGTAACATCCTTCATAATAAACTGTAAATGTAAGTAAGGTGTGTCTCCAAGCTCAGTGAGCCACTTCAGCAAATTAATCGAACCTGAGGAAAGGGTCATGAGAACCCTGATTTATAGCTGGTTGGTCAGAAGCACAGGCCACAGCCTGAGCTTGCTATGGCATCTGAAGTACAGGACAGTCTCGTGGGACTGAACCCTCAACCTGTAGGATCTGACACTATCTCTAGGTCAGAACTGAATTGACGTAGAAGACACTCAGCTGGTGTCTGCTGAAAAATCTGCTGCAAAACTGGTCTCTTAGTGTGTGTGGGGAAACTCCGACACATCTGGGGTCTCAGACGTGTTTTGTGTTGACGGTGTTGTGACACTAGAGTAGGAAAAACTGAGTTTGTTTTTCCAAATCCTTACATCTATCATACATGTGAAGAGCGAACAATGATTTGATGACTCTGAATGAAACCAATTGTGAGGAACAGCTGAAGACCAAGTTCCACTGGAATGATACTAGGCAGAGAACCCAAAGTCTGCCTCTAACTCAAAATCATTTTGTTTCATGAATAAGGCAAGTCACTCCTTATCCATTTATTTCAGATTGTTGGTCCAAGTGCTCTGTAGGGTATTCTTAGGGCAGAAAATGAGGAAACAAGCCTCCTCCTCATTCACTGTGTTCCAAGTTCACCAGCCTCTTGCTGTTCCTGAATACTCTGGGCCTCGGGGACTTTGCACCTGCTATCCCCTCTGTTTGGAATGATGCTCTGTTCTCCAGGTATCTGCATGAAAAGTCACCACAGTGACACCTTTCAGAGCTACCTAATCTAAGACCTCAAGCTCAGTCTTTACCCCTCCTACGCTTCCTCTGACTCCTCCCCAACTTAATTTCTTCTCATTGATTAATGTCTTAGCATTTTCACTTTATAACATTATATGTTTTATTTGTTTGTAATTTATATTATCTGTCTCCCACACTAAAATTTAAGCTCCCCAATAATGGGGATTTTGTCCATTTCATTCAGCTTTTGCCTAGAAGAGTGCCTGACCCTTCAACCTATATCTGCTCTAAAAATATATATGGATGTGAATCAAATAATATTAGAAAAAACATCATAACTTCCTCCAACTTTAAATCCTTCTCTGACTGGGAATGCTGCTAAGGGATGATGTTGAAGACTGAAGATGAAGAACGTAAATGTGGTCAGTTTGAGACTTGGTTAGAGACAGGAAATTATTTTCGTAGCACAAGTAAAAACGCCAATGTCCAGCCTTATGTTCAAGTCCAATGTCTTAAGTAACACAGAAAATGGTGCCTGAAATAAGAAACGTGTTGATCCTTCTCATGAACCTTTTAGGATTCCACATAAACCCATTTGCTTCTACAGGGCAATTAGCATTTATCTGTCTCCGTCATGATGGGCACTGGGCTTTATCTTTAGCTCCACTTCTCATATATTATCTCTACAGTAGATTTTTATTATTATCCCCACTTTACAGATTGGTAAACTGAGACTAAAAGAAATCATGCTCAATAAGTTTCCTAAGTTTCCCAAGGTGATACACCTGTGAAAGTTTTCAGATTCAAAATGTAGTTATCTGTGCTAAAAAGAAAAATGACAAAAAGAGCTAAGGAAGGCGATAAAGGGAAGGTTCTCATACATAAATGCCTGATAACAAAAAGTATCACACAAAAAACTGTGAAAATCTCAACCTTGGACAAAGGCCACTGCAACATTACTTAAAAAAAAAAAAAAAGAAAAAAAAAAAGAAACCCCACTCTTGCTTGTCACTTCTATTGACAAATACTTTGTTTTGGTTTCTGTTTGAACTTCTGGACTATAAGGTACTTCTATGAAGACACATGCCCAGCAATTGCCTGTTCAAACTTACACTGGAGTCGCCCTTGGTACTGATCCTTGTAGCTAAGGATAATTGCCTCGAAACATTTATGTAACCCTCTTCATTTTTTCCTTAAAATCCTTTGTCTGCCTTAACCTCTGTGAATACATACATAGTTTACATGCCACAGGTTGTCCATTACAATGCCGTTTCCTGAATAAATATCAGATTTGGGTGAGGCTCTGCTTGTTATTTAAGTTGACACACCTTACGAGTATGTTTTCCACTTATTTTTACTGGGGCAACCCTATTCCTCTTGTTAACAGGCTTCAATATTTTTTCCAATAAATCTTCTCTGTTCTGCCATTTTCTGGCTCACGCAACTTACCTCATCTGTGTGACCCTTTGTTTTTCTCTCCTACACGTGGAAGTCATAATAATATCTATGGCTTGCAAATACCCAACAGATAGTAACTCATAGTATCTCTCAGCCTCTCTGACAACTCTCAACATTTCCTCAGGGCCAACTTCACTTCAGGAAAGACCTGAGAATCCCAGAGGCCATCCATCAGCCTGCATGCCTACCCTGCTTTGTATTTGCAGCATGAAAAACGTGCTAACATCAGCCATTGATTTTGATTAGAATAGGAAGAAAAATAACCAAGAGAAAGGGAAATTAAAATATCTGATTTTGAAAGAAAATGCCAAAGACATCAGAAGGACAGTAGTCTTTGTAGTATTACATAGAGAGGAAAATAGATAATTTATTTCGGGGCAATTAAAAAAAAAAAAAAAGCTTTTTTTTTCTCTTTTGAATGAAGCTGCTGCATGGCCTCTTTCTCTCTCTCAATGGAAATTTGAAATGGGAAAGTTTCCCAAATAATTTTAGAACAATCATGAGTTCATACGGTTTTGACATCATAACTCTTGTCATGTTACCATGCCAACAGGCAGAGAGGAGCTAAAAGCTTTCCAAAGATATGAAAATTACGAGCTTAGATGGGATTCAGTTCTCCACCGGGTGAACACTAACAATATTGCCAAACTATAAATAACGAGGGCTGCCATAGCACCCTCTCACCCACTCTCCCTTGTTTCTTTCATTGAGCACTGAAAATATGTGATCTATTTTGGAAACAAAACCTGAAGATCCACTTCCCTTAATGGATGCCCTGCTGCAATAGAAAGTGATATGACTCTTTATTACTGCTCTTGGAATAAACCACCACATTAATCCAGACACCCACAGCTCTTACTCCACTTGTAACCTAACTCCAGCATATCTAGTTTTTACTCCATTTGCACCTAGAGGTAAAGATGCGCACGTGTTTGAGTGTCTTTTCTCTGTCTTGTGAAGATCATGCCAAAGTGCCTAAAATAAAGGAGCACACATACCACAAATTAGAAGGAAATACACTTTGGGTGTTGTTGCTCTTTAAAAGATCTCCAGAATGAAAATGCCAAATTTTCCAATGTGCGGTATGTTTATACTCACCACTTTGCTTGTCATTTTGATTGGCTTTGTTTTGGTTTCCGTTTGAATTTATGGGGTACCAGGTACTATTAGAGAGCACAAGCAGAAGCTGTATCTTCTTGTCTTTCCTTATTACAGTGCTGCATAGATGGTAATAAAATGTGTACTTCCTAGATTCTTTGCTGATAATGAAACGACGAACAAAGGTTCTGCTCCTTTTGTGTGGTAGACTGTTAACTTTGAACCATGACAATGAACTGTGCCTGCCAGTATTCATGTTCTTGTATGGTCCCTTCTCTGAGTCTGGTTGACCCCATGACCTGCTGCAACCAAAGAATGCTTTGGAAGTGATGCTGTGCCACTTTGGGGCCCAGGCATTTCCTGCCTTTGTGTTGCAAGAATCCCAACTCACTATGTCATGGAGCAATGAGGTTTTCAACTTACAGCCCCAGCTGAGAACTGAGCCAGCAACTAGAACCAACTTGTAAGGCCCCCTTAGATGGGATCTCCAGCCTCAGTAGAGTTGTTCCAGCTGACACACAGCTGAGCTATCCTTGCTTAGCCTGTTCTAACTACTAACTCAGGAGCAGACTTAGGAGCAAAAAAAGAAAATGGTGCTGTTATAAGCCATAGCGTTTCAAGAAGGTTTGTTCCATAGCACTAAGGCATCATTAAGTATCACATGTTTACTAAGAAAAAAGTACAACACAGCTCTTCATGCAAACAAATCTGAGTTCAAATCCTTCTGCTCTCACATTTTTGTGATGTAAGACAATACGTTAAAGCCATATTTCCCACTTCTGAAAAGGGCGATAATTATAAATACCAAATATATCAAGGTTCGAAAGGTGTAAATGAGGTCATCCATGTAAAGTGCCTAACATAGTGCCTGCCTTAGGAGGAGCAGGTGCCACATAAGAGCTAGTGTTCATATTCTTTATGGAGGCACTGCAGAGATAAAGACCCACCTCAGAGAAAAACACCATTAATCCAGGAAATGAGATGTATATCTGAAACTATTAATAAACCATATAAGGAAATATGATGATAATAGTGATAATATTTTATATGTGTGTCTTGAGGAAAGGAAAATAAATTAGTTCAAAGAAAGTATATTTTTGCATGGAAGGTGAGGGGAGGAAATAGCTGACTATGTCTGTACATTTGCTTTTGAGTTTACAAAAAACACTGAACAAAGACATAGTGAGGTAAAATTCATAGTCAGACAGCCTTAGGTAGAAGGACAGAAACAGGTTAAGGATGTCAAAATGGGGCTGTCTCGCCTCCCCAGCATTATACATCTTTCAAAAGAGAAGAACCTGAATTCTTGGGCCAGTGTTTCTGGCCCCAATATCTGCTAGACTACAGAAGCCATTTGTGTAAACGTCCTTGCAAAATTGATAGGACCCAGGAATAAGGCCAAGTAGTTCCACAGATGCATTACTCTTGGAAAGAAATAATGTTGTCAAATCACAGTGCAACCTCAAGTCTTTTCCCTCCCTGAGTAGTGATTTCACCACACTCCTAGGTCTCCCCCTCTGAGTGTGACTTTCAATTTTTTTAGACGTTTACACCTAGATTTCACATTTAGCTTTCATCAAAGGATGAAAGGATGTCAAATTGCTTTCCTCACAGTAATTTACTGGCGCCCTCAATTCTCTGGCATGGCCTGCCACCTATTATTATTGTATCTAATACCTGACAGAATAAAATTCCTGGGGAAACCCTCCCAGCTGCAAATGGAAGGTACTAATATACTTAACATAGATGCTGTGAACCCAGGAATCAGCTTGGAAATGGTTTTCCTCTTCTCCATATGAAGCAAAACATGCAGCCCCGTAGGTGGTAGCAATGGCCACCCTGGTCTATTCAGGGTATAGCAGAGGAGAATAACAGGCTGAGACTGAAATGACTAAGTTAGAATAGGTACAGTATTCTAGAAAGCCAGAAATATTTGGAATTATGTTTCAGAATTAAGACAGGCTCTTGAACACAATTAGCATAGATAGAATTTCTTCCCCAAGGCATTTTTGAAAAGAGGTTTCAAGCAGCCTCATATCCGTGGAGTAGAAATAAGCCCCTGATCTAGGAAGATGTTGGCCTGGTGGTGAAGCAGGTTGACTTTGGGGGAGCCTTTCCTCTTGCTCGCCATTACTGCCCTCCTGCCATTGCTTGCTCCTCCCATTCCCATCTGAATTCTCTTTCTCTATGACGTTGTTCTCAAAAGCTGTTCATTCACCATGCCCCAAGAAAGGCATTAGTTCAGGAGGGCATAAATGCTTACTTCCCCCAGGAGTATGCACCTATTTACTGTAAGAATCTAAATCTTTCACATGTAGTAACAGTAGAATATCAGTCGCTTTCACGGGTGGTGGGAGTGCTTTGGTCACTTTCAAATCGTGTCATCTAGTAAGTTATTTCTACCTCCTCCACCTCCTCCAAAGCTGTCTTGCTCTTCCAGATAAATGTATTCATTGGTCAATGAAAGCACATTTTTGGCATGGAATATATCTTAGAAACCACGAAGCCAAAAAATACCTTGAACAGAATTTTAAAACCCAAAAAGCGTTGCCAATTTAATTGATCACACACAGAGATAAATGCTTTATTTCAACAACCACTGGCCAAGAGTGAAAGGAAAAGCAACCAAAGGAAGACAGAGAAGGCAGGAGAAAGCACGGTGAGTTCCCTCCACCACTGTTTAAGTTATAAGATAAAGATTCAACCAAAGTGTCTTTATCTGTCTCTTTGTGGTCTCCTTAAGTTCTCATCTACAGGTAGTTTACTTCTGTTCTTCTCTCAATTTATTTGGAAACATTCCTATGTCTGTAATAAGGATTTTAAAAGGAGGGTGAAACAAACCTGTAATTTCTTTATTTCTGACCTCTTTCTTTTGACAGCTTTATCGAAATCCAGTGGATGGAAGGACAGTCCTCTCTTTAGCCATGTTCTTATGCAAAGTGCTTAGTGAATTGGCTTAATCAGGGACAAATGCATGTAATTTGCTGTCCTGGAATTTCAAAAGAGCCATCTTTAGAGCATGGGGCTCCAAAACAGGCGCAAGAAATAGTTGGCTTAGTTTGTTGTTCCCCCCAAATATTGAGTTCTAATCCCTGGCCAGCTACAAATATGTGCTCTTCTTCTTCACATTAACATTTTGTTGTTGTTGTTGTTCTTGTTAATTTAGTCACTTAAACTGGATTTAATATCTGTCGGTGGTGCACAAGGAAAGCCAGCATAATGTAGTCATTAGGTTTGGTCCCTGAAGTCAACAGTCTGCACTCCACAAGTAGTGATGTCTCTTAATAGACGGTGTGACCACAGACAAACTGCTTACCCTGAGCCTATTTCACCATCAATTAAATAAGGATAATCACAGTATCTGTCTCATAGGGCTATTAAGAGTAAAAATGTGATTATGTTCAACCCTTTCACACAAATGGTCTCAATAAGAGAAGGGGTAGGTGGAAGATCAGTAATGAACTCTGGAATAGCACTGGAACAACGAGGGGATTCAAATTAAAAAAAAGAAGAGTCATGCCATGTGAACACTTGAACTTCAACTCTCTAAATAAGGCAAAGACAAATAACTAATATACAGATATCAAGCAACCATATGAAATGGAATTTTTTGCCAAACAGGTATTTTTTCCTTGTAAATCTTTATTTTGCATGAGGGGATTGTTTATGTTTTGCTTTTTGTGTTGTTTGGTTTTGTAGAGTTGAGGGTCTTATGATATTGCCCAAGCTGGTCTTGAACTCCTGGCCTCAAGTGATCCTCCTGACTTGGCCTTCCAAAATGCTGGAATAACTCTCAGCCTCTTAATCATGTCTGCCATTTCCTGAATGGACCACGGAAACTATTGCTACCAGCTACTGGGTTGCATGTTTTGCTCCATATGGAGAAAAGGAAAACTGTTCCCAAGCTGATTTCCTGGGTTCATAGCCACCACTGCACTCAGTCTATTTTAAAACTATTTAATGAAACAATTTTCTGTTCTCATGAATTTTGTGTTTTACAAAGAATGCCCTAAACAGTGGCGACTCTGTCAGCCTGGGTTCTGAGACTGAAAATGACCAACACATAGAGCAGGAATTTCAGCTACTCTAGATGAGCATGTGATATAAATAAGCTCTGTTTCTTTTTAATTGAAGTAAAATTAATATAAAATTCATCTTTTAAAGTAAACAATTCAGTGGCATTTAGTACACTCACAATTTTGTGCAACCACCACTTCTATCTAGTGTGAAAACGTTGCCATCATTCCAAAAGGAAACTCCAGGCCTGTTGAAAGCATGTTTCCCGTTTCTCCCTTTCCTCAGCCCCTGATAACCACCAACCTATGTTATTTCTCTGTAGATTTGTCAATTCTGGATATTTTGTATAAAAGGAATCATGCAATACATAACCATTTGCTTTGGCTTCTTTTATATAGCATAATGTTCTTTAGTTCATCCACATTGAAGTATATATTGGTTATTCATTCCTTTTTAATGGCTAGAGAATGTTACCACAATTTTTTATCCACTCATCTGTTGATGGCCATTTGGGTTATTCCACCATTTGGCTATTGTGAATAACACTGTGATGAATGTGTGTACCTGTATTTGTTTGAGTGACTATGTTCAATTCTTTGGAGTATATACTTAGGAGTGGAATTGCTGGGCTACACAGTAATTCTATGTATAACTTTTAAGGTAAATCTGTTTAAATCACTGAGTTTTATGGATTGTTTGTTGGAGATCTTAGCTCATCTTGTTGACCCATCATGGTAAGGCATTGGGATTTTATTCTGGAAGGCTCAAACAGAAAAATAGCATGTTCTCATTTGCATTTATAAAAGATCACCCTAGCTACTATTTGGAGAATTGGTCATCATGAGGCAAGAGAGGAAACAAAGAGACACATTAGAAACCCTTGCGATAGCTGAGGATGTGACGTTTGTGGGGCTAGTGAGCCTGTACAGATTGAGACGTTTTGAAGGAGAAGACTAGAGGACCTGCAGATGCACCAGATGTGAGGTGGGAGCCTAGCACATCTCATACATTTGGGACCTAGGCACCTGGACAATCAGCGGTGCACACACCGAGATGAGGATGGTTGGGGTAGGAACATTTGGAGAGGAAGCAGGATTGATTCAAAAAACAATATGATTCTATTTTACACATATAAGTTTGAGCTTCCTGTTTGACAGTGCACTAGAAAGCTCAACTATGCAGTAACACACACACACGTGCGTGCGCATGTGCACGCACAGGCTTCAGCACAGAGAAGTCAGGGCTGGGGTTATAAACTTGGGAGTCATGAATGGACAGGAGGAATTTACAGCCTTGGAAACAAATAGACAGGACCTGTTAAGAGTATGTTTAGAAGGGGAAGAGCCAGGGCACTGAAAATTTCAGAATCAGGAGCAGAAGAACCTCCAGGAAAGTGGTTCTGGAAAAAATACCTGGTATGGTTAGGGGAAAAAACAGATAGGGAGGAAGGAAATAATAAAATAAAAAAAGTTTCCAGAAAGGCACAGTAATCACCTGGTTTGAATGTTGCTAAAAGTCATAAAAATAATATGACATTTGGATTTGGCAAGATAGAAGTCACCGATGCTTTGAAAAGAGCAATTTCCATGGAGTGGCAAGGACAACAATCATTTTGAATTATCTCTTCCTCGGCTGCCTTCTTTCTTTTCTTCCCACCTTTTTTCCTTCCTTTCATGATCACAGGTATGCTCTTCCCCCAGAGGGCTGTTAAGGTTAATGATGTAAGTGTAAGGGTCCCAGTTATAGGCCAGGCACAAAGGCCTGCTATCCTAGCACTTTGAGAAGCCAAGGCAGGAGGATCACTGGAGCCCAAGTATTCAAGACCAGACTAAATAACATAGAAAGACTTTATCTCTACAAAAAAATAAAAATAATACCTTGGTGTGGTGAAGGGGGACCTGTGGTCCCAGTTACTTGAAAGGCTGAGGTGGGAGGATCGCTTGAGCCCCACGGTTCAAGGCTGCAGTGAGTCATGACTATGCCACTGCACTCCTGCCTAGGCGATACAGCAAGACCCTGTCCCCCCAAAAAAGATCTAGTCACACATGTATATAAGATGGAAGCAAGGAGAACAGAACCATCAAGTGCTGGCAACATAAATAAGTACCTTATCTAAAAGAGGAAATAAAATACATGCCTGTTTGAACATGGCCACAAACATCAATAAATGATATAAAAATATCTCATGATAGAAAAATGAATGGGTTATGAACATCTCTTTTGGATATGAAAGACAGCAGGTAGTAATGTGCCCAGAATTTTGTGGGCAAGAAAAAAATATACGTATATATTCCCCTCACCTATCATCAGTAATTATTTTTGGATGTTTCAAGATACCAATATCTTGATTATTAAAACTTGTCAGTTTCTCCCCTCCCTTCTCTTCCTTTCCTTTCCCCTTCCCCTTCCCTCCTTCTCCTTCCTTCCCTCCTTCCCTCCCTCCCCCCCTCCCCTCCCTCCCTCCCTCCCTTCCTTCTTTCCTGGCAGTGGTGTGATCTCAGCTCACTGCAACCTCCGCCTCCTAGATTCAAGTGATTCTCATGCCTCAGCCTCCCAAGCATCTGGGATTACAGCCATGCGACACCACACTGGCTAATTTTTGTAGTTTTAGTAGAGACAGAGTTTCTCTATGTTGACCAGGCTGGTCTTGAACTCTTGACCTCAAGTGATCCGCCCCTTGGCCCCCCAAAGTGCTGGGATTACAGGAGTGAGTCACCACGCCTGACTTGTTTTTATAGACAGAATGCATTAGAAAGATCTACCATAATGGATTTTTCCAATAGTGTGAAGCCATTACTTAAGTCTCTAAAGTCATGTTCAATATGTCAAATTTTTATGGTAGAGCTCAAGAAAAATATTCATTTGAAATTGTGAAAAATGTTTTAGACATTTTAACTAATCACGAGAGAATTCTGACCCACATATTCCATGTAACATTCCCAAGGGAATCTCTGCTTTAAAATTTTGTAGCTTAGCATATGTCAAGGCATGCTAAATATCACACAGCCTGGCAGAAAAAGGTTGCATTTCACATCCAATGTCATTCAGTTTGAGCTCTCTTTTAGCGGGTGCCCTCCCACGATGTGTTACAGGGAGTGCTTGTCACTTACATGCCATAAAATCCTGAACAGACAGGCAAATGAAAATGACTCCTCAAAGAGTGACTTGAACAGAGAGAAAAATTCTTGGAATTAACCGTGCTTCGAAATGCCATTCAAGCATCGGGATTTGATTCTGCCAATTTCTTAAAAGTCATACTTTAATGAAGTGTTATTCACAGTTCAGGTATCCCTTGCCATTTAGTGTGGTTTGCAGAGGTGAAATATTGGCATCCCACCTACACATAGGATGAGTAGGCCATGTCACTTATTTTAGTTTACAGAAACTGGAAAAAGGGGATCTTTGGGTTATCATGTAAGTTTCATACATCTAATTCCCACCTTTTCTGAAAAGAATCAGGTAAAATGAAGAGGAGCAATGAGGCTGGAGGGGTGGGGAAGAACGAGGGTTGGCACCATATGAACTGGACAATATTGCACCAAATCAGGTTGCATAGAAATTCTATTCATTATTGTCATCACATTTACCCAGGAAATTGTGTAATTCATCTATCTGCATCCTTCAGAGAATTACCTTAACTCTCTCATTCATTCTTTAGAAGGAAATCACAAAATAAGGCACATCTTTTTTTCATAAACTAGAACCCACAAAGGTTTTGATTATTGAAACAAAAACAAACTTTTAATGACATTTTTCAAAGAAAAATTTCATATGGACTTCTTTTTCTCATGAGTTGCTAAAAGGGAAAAAGTAATATCCTTCATTAGATAAAGAGCTTGGGTTTTTTTTTGTTGTTGTTGTTTTGTTTTGTTTTGTTTTGTTTTTTTTTAATCCATATTTGAACGTGGGCTCTCCCATTTATAAATTTAGGCAATATTGTGAAGATCATCAGTAAGTGCCTTAAACTCTATTAGCCGCAGTTGTCTCATGTGAAAAATGAGATAATAATGCCCATATCTCAGTGGCATTATATGGATTATATGCAATAACTGTGAAGATTCTGACACCGGTCACGACACGTGAATTTCATCTCCCCCTTCAATAAGATCAACCTAGTTTAAGTGAGAAAATAACAGAAGATAGAGGAAAATCAAGATGTGAGATTTCTGAGATGAATCAACTGACCATGAAGGTATTCTAGGACATGCTCTGTCTGCAGAATGTGTGGTCTTAGAGGTGATAGCCACTGGAACACCCAAGGTATGTTTCACAGATTTGATGTTAAATTTTACTCCATTCAAAGGCAATTTCCATCCCCCACCCCTTCCTGGAATTACCAGCAATAGCAAAGGATTAGATAGGCAGAGCTCCAGATAGATACAGAAATAGAAACATGGCTAGACATCAGTCAGGAAGATAAACGCTACTTGCTTGAGAATCAAATTTCCAAAGGTCTACCTGGCAGGGGTTTGGCCGTGCTTTGTTATATCATTTAGGTCATTTCTACCAGCTAGGGTAAGATGCATTTAGCACTGACTCAATCACAAGGGAAACAGACATTTTGTGGCAAAGTAATTACTTAGCCCATTGTTTTGCTGGGATAATGTGGGTGGGCTGGCAGGTGTGACATGTACCCTGTGGCCCACATTAAACTCATGGCTATTTTTGCTGGCAGCAAAGCAGCTCTGCCCAGTGGCCATTAGAGTGATCTTCTAGGGTAAGAGTGGCAAAAGGCAATTGGATTCCTATTGGTATGACAGCAGTGAGTGACTGACATGGGCTATCTGGAATGCAGTGTTCAGATTCATTTTGTGGTTTCAGAAAGAAAGCTCTCATCAAACAGTGATGGCTGGCATGAAATGCTACTGGATGTATGAATCATATTTGTCTACCCTGGTTTAGGAACTCTTGTGCAAGAACTTACCTAGACTATGGCCCTTGACTTAGCCTTTCATCAGCACCATTCTGGCATAACATGAGAATGTGTAACACTCATCTGCTCTATATGAACATGTTTCCACTTCACTCACACAAGACTGGAAGTCATACAATGTAAACGAACTCACATATGCATAGGAGTAATGTGAGACTTCAGGGCATTTTATTTGCAAAAGTAAATTGGACCCTATTAGATATTCACTTAGAACACAATCTTTAGGCAATATGTGAGACACAACTTTGTGTAACATTAATTCATTGCAAGAGCAGTCAAATTTCTGCAACTGGCTCCAACGTGCACCAACAGTTGCTCCAATCACATCTATCAAACTAAAAGAGGGACCCAACAATCGGAACTTAGCACCTCTTTGACCCCCACCCTCATCTCTCCAGCACAGTTGGTTCTCCACTGTTTTGGGGATTAACATGGCATATTATATGCAACATATAATACCTAAAGAAAAATGAAAAACAAATCTGTGGTTATGGTAAAAGAGACAAGAAAGATACTGTGAATTTAGGCTCCAAAAAATAAAAGATGAAAAATGCACCTGCTATGATCTGAATGTTTGTGTCCCTCCAAAATTCATATGTTAAAACCTCATCCCCAGTGTGACAGTATCAAGAGGTATGCCTCTGGGAGGTGAATAGGCCATGAATAATACTATTAGGTGCCCTCCTAAAAGAGGCTCCAGAAGGCTGTCTTGCCCTTCCATTGTGTGAGGACACAGCTAGAAGGCACTATCTATGAGGAACAGGCCATTGCCAGACTCCAAATCTGCCAGTGTCTTGATCTTGGACTTCCCAGTCTCCAGATTTGTGAGAAATAAAAGTCAGTTGCCAGCCTATTACAGTATTTTGTTATAGCAGTCTGAACAAAGACAGTACCGTTGAAAGACGGGCTACTTGTCTAGCATATGGCTTTGATTTAAGGCTTCAGTGGCTTCAGGTTGCCTCATAATGGCAGTAAAAGACCAAGAACTAGTTATTGTGAAATTACTTCCCACCACCCCCAGGTATGTGATAGCAGTCAAGGATGCCTTTAAATTATAACTTTGGAGACACCAGGTCACTCATCTGGATGAATTAAAAATTTTGCTAGCTGGCCAGGGAACTGTCCATTTGAATCACCTCTATATCAATCCACAAGAAAGGTAATACGGCAGCTTTAAGGTAGACCTTGTCTACCTTTTCCCTGATTTGCATACTGCTCTCAAGCCCTCACCATTGAAATCAGAATTTCACTTTGCTGGGTAGGTTTCAGAGCTCTTTCCCACTGGCCCTCTATTGTACTTGACTGATTAGGCTGGTAATAAGGGAATCATTGGGTGATAGAGTGCTGGGAGCTGCAAGGGACAGGACTGGGGCTACAGGGAGACAAAGGTAACATGAGCTAATGGTTCGCATGCCAAGAGTTTACTTAAGTCTGTGCCCAGCACAAAGTAGAGGCCCAAAAATTCTAGTCTATCACAGAATAGCACATTATACTATGGGGAGCCTGCAGCTCACACAAAGAAAGAAAAGCTCACTATCTTAAATATAATGCATCCTGAAATTTGCAAACTAAACTTCCTAGTTTCCTATTTCACTCTTTATTTCAGAAATCAAAGATCTTATATCCATCCACAATTTTAATTCACATAATGAAATATGTAAGTTCTATTAAAAAGGCACGATGTTGATTTTCCACGTCTAAACAGCCTCTTTTTGAAACGACAGTGGCTATGTAAAGGTCACTGTATCAGCCAGTGATTACTGAATTGGGAGCTCCTACAAATATATGCTTGTCCTTTAATGTACAGCAGGCTCCACCCTCACGGGCTGGAGAAATGACTTATACTGCTCAGAGTTCAAAGCCAAGTCCTTGCTTATTGCTCCAGTCAAACAATTTCATTTCTATCTGTTTGTGGTTGTACTTCAGATTTTATAGATCCAATGGGCCTAGTGAAATTTTATTACCCTGCAATACAACAAGAAGAGAAAAAGCTCTGGGAAAAAAGTCAATACAATGTTTAAGGTCTTTGTTACCTTTATAACCTCCAGTGTTCTTTTACATATAAACTAATAAATCAACCTTTTAACGGAAGATGCATTCTTCAGTGGTTGCTCAATACTAGGTGCTAAGTCTGATCATAAAAACTATCAAGAAGTAGCTAATGGCTTTGCTACCTGAACAAGCACAGTTAAAGCAGAATCAATCCTAGGACTAGAATATTGTTTGCTTGTAGGTGTTTTCTCCTAGTTAGCACATGATAATCAGTAGGTACCAGATGAAGGTACCAACGTAGGAAAATTAGACGGCTTTTATAAACAACACTGTGTTTTCTTGAAGTTGTAAATGTATGTAAGTTATATTAAACATGCCAAACACCATATTCCTTACTACTGGCCACTTCTTAATTGTATGAGATGTGCTCATTGTAACTTTACAGTTGAGTCAGCAGAACTGCAAGACAATCTTTCCCCAACCTTCAAGAGAATGGCTTTTTCTTATGTCAGGGTCTTAGAAATATGACCTGAGCAGATTTTCTCTAGTGAATTTTAAAAGTAGCTATGAAGATGCTAAATATTAAAATAAAACTAAAATTAAGTTATTCTACTCATCTCAACAATAAATATACCTTTTCTCATAAACCTCTTTGGCCTGGCATACTCTAAGGACTTGAATTCCAAACTTAGACACTTTTAAACATGAATTAGCGTCATGTAGCCAATTTGAATATTCTGCATTAAATTAAATTAAATGAGAAACAGGTTTGGAAAAGTAGTTCACCTATTTATTAAGAACAGAGCTTTATAGCTCACCATATAACATAGTAAGTACCATTCAACAGCTGAGACAAATTGATATGGATCCCATTCCAACCAAGTGCCTAGCAGAAAATACAAGGCTTTCTGTGCAAGGAGAAAATATGATCCAATGAAAAGAGCAAATCTCACTGCTCCTACGTGTGTGAATGGCTTACAAGGGGCCACAAGACCTCTAATGTCCAAAGCAAAGTAGCACAGCAGTTCAGGAGTTACCCTCATTACACTATTAACAAGGTAGCTAATTGTTTACTTGATGACCACTAATATATGAAGTTACTTCTGCAAGTTCCCAAAGGATTGTGCCTTCCAGGAATCCTACATTTTCACACAGAGGCAAGGCATTAAGAGTGGCATAAGACAAATCCATTCTAGCTATTGAAAAAGGAGATGTACAATTACGATTAATTCTGGCAATGTTTCTTGTTCTTCTTTGTGTGGATTTTCAGGCTATGGAACGATCATAAGTAATGAAACTGGGATTTTAATTTAAGAGTGTTTTTCAACTGTGCTCTAAATTTCTCACTAGACCATTCTGATATTAATTTTTGACAGAATTACTAGAGTAGTAGATAGAGGAGATGGCGAATTTCTCTAAATATGCTTCTCATAAAAAAAATAACAAATCTGTCCTGATGGTCTGGTGGATAATATAAACAAATAGTAGCTACAAGTCCCAGTTACTCAGGAGGCTGAACTGGGAGGATCCCTTGAGCCCAGAAGGTTAAGGCTGCAGGGCTGCAGTGAGCTGTGCTCACACTGGAGTCTGAGTACAGACTGAGACCCTGCCTCAAGGAAAGGAAAAAAAAAAAAAAAAAAAAAAGGAGCTACAGTAGAGTAGGATATGGTCCCAAATGGTGTTGATTAATATATCTACCAAATATCAAACCTTTGGACTTTTATCAGGATCCAGCCATGGCCAAGACCTATACAAGTAACATGGTAAGCATGCTAAGCATTTCCCATGACAGTGCACTGCCTATCTCTCAGGAGTTTCTCGATCACTGAAGTTACAGGGGAGGAGCTGGGAATGTTGAAAGGGAATTCACATTAGTATACACTCACCATACAGAACAAATTAAGGAATGAATGAATCTTCTACAGAAACTTAATCCAATAAATAATAGAAATATGACTAAAGATATTCTCAACAACCTGGAATGATAGGGCCAATCTTACGAAAATAAAAAAAAAAAAAAGTGAGATCAATGTTTCATACAAAGTGTATCTGTTTTTTCTTGTGCTAAAAAAAACTACCACAAGTTTAGTCGCTTAACACAACTCAAATGTATTATCTTATAGACTTATTTTCATAGGTCTGTAAGACATGGGTCTCACTGGACTAAAATCAAGGTGTTAGGAGGCCGGCATTCCTTTCTGTGTGCTTTAGGGAACAATCTAATTCCTTGCCTTTTCCCGCTTTTAGAGGCCTCCCACATTTCTTGGCTCATGGCCCCTTCCTCCATCTTCAAGCCCAGCAACAGCAAGTTGAGCTCTCACATGGCATCACTCTGACCTCCTCTTCTGCCTCCCTCCTCCTTTAAGGACCTTTGTGATTACATAGGGGCCACTCGAATAATCCAGGACAATCTCCCCATCTCCAGATCCTTAACTAAATCACATCTGCAAAGTCCCTTTAACCATAGGTTTCTGTAACATGCTCATACCTTCATAAGTTTTGTAACTAATCCATAGATATTAGGGCATGAACGTCTTTGGAGGGTCTATTCTGCCTAATGTACAACGTTACAAAAGAAAAAGAAAAAATGTGCTGCAGAGAAAAGGCTGATAGACAAAAGGAAAAAAGAGTTAACTCTCGTCTGGTGAGATGATATCTGGGATATTGAGTCAAGCTCTGAACATTACAGAGGAAATGATCTGGAACTGGGATGTGCTCAAAAGAGTGACTAGAATGGAGGAGAAACTTAAAACCAAGTCATGTGAAAAATGTTTGAAGTAATTTCGACAGATTAACTCAAAGAACAGAAGGCCTGGGTGCAAATGCCACTGTCTTTAAGAACCTGAAGAGCTGTCAACGATTATATTTAATCCCTAATATGAAAGGAGACATCACATTAATGTACCAGTAAGCTCAAGCTAAAGATAATAACTATGAGAGCTGAATGAAAAAGAAATAGCTAGTTTGGTACAATAAGGTTGAAAACTAACATTTGTAAAATTCTTAAAAACCCTTCATGTAGTATTGCATTTGAACTTCTCAACAAATCTAAGACTAGGTACTGGGATGAGACAGGGTCCTGGCAGGAATGAGAATCCAGTGCAGGTGGTTCAAGACACTTTGGATGGTTGACACAGAGGTAAGAGCAAAGACAACAAGACACATAGAGATTCTCAAGAGATTGCAACAGCAGGAAGGGGAAGACTTTATTACTCCTGGCCCTGAAAACGTATGGGAAAGAACTAACTTTACAGGATCCAGGAAAGACCATGTTGACATAAAACCAAAGCAGCTGTAGACAGGGAAGGATACAGTCAGATTACACAGCCTAGAGCAGTCAGAGACTGGTAAAGAAGTACTGTGTCCTCTCTCCTTGTGCCCTCCTCTATCTCCTGCTGGTGCCTTCCATGGACACAACCCAACAAGATGCTGGTAAGCAAAGGGACATGGAAGATGCTTTCTGTAGAGGTCAAGCCTCCTCCAGCAAAGAGAAGGACAGAGGTAAAGGTAAAGAATGAGGGACAAGATGCATAATGACCAGCATAGCACTACTACATTTATTTTACAAAGGAAGACATTGGGATTTGGAGAAGCTAAAAATTTTCTCAGGATCTCACTCTAGAAGGAGTCTTGTAGGGCCAGAACTCAAATCTGAGCCTTTAAAGCATCAGATGCTAAGCATTTCCCATGACAGTGCACTGCCTGTCTCTCAGGGGCTTCTTGATCACTGAAGTTACAGAAGAGGAGCTGGGGATGTTGAAAGGGAATTCACATTAGTAATCACGGTTTAGATGAGATTCTGTTATTTTTCTCCATGGAATTCTTTGATTCTCTGTTTCCTCACTCATCATCCTGCACTAGATCCACTTTATTTTTTTGTTTCCTTTCGAACCTAACTGCCTTAAATAGTTTGATACAGTGAAACAACAACAACAACAACAACAAAACACATGTATTCATAGTAAATGAAAACTACTCAAGCTTCTGTAGACTCTCTGGATATGACATTGTATTACTCTTTCTGTCTTTGGACTAGGTATCTTTATCTGCCTGTCCTTCCACATTAAGGTGGCCAGGGAAATATTCTAAGGTATGCATTGAAACTGGATGACTTAAGACTTTCAAGATACCTTTGATAGTTCAGAAAAATGCGTTTGATAAATGCTCTCTCATCGCTAAAGCTTAATGCTAATGAATTTTGTGTTCATTATTCAAGCCCTGGAAGTGGACAATAATTATGAAATAAAACTCTCCTGCCTTTTTTGCCCAAACCTTCAAATAAAGGAGTACTTTATATTAATAAAGGGATGGCTCTTACAAGTTGTATGAAAGCACTTTTCCTTCTCAGAGTTTATTTTCCCATCAGCTTTCAATATACTGTTGGTGTGCTTTCTTTAAACATAAATATTGTCCTAAGGTATTACAAGATGTTTATAATCGTGAAATTCGTAAGTGTTCTGTTAAAAGGAAAGTATTTTGTATAAGACTAAAATGCAAATCATAAAACATAAGCACAAATTGACTGATTAGGGCAGAGTAAAATTTTAAGCAAAATTTTCTGCAGTCTCAGTGTATAAAACACATAAAAGTTGAGTTGCTCTGGGTGAGTAAGGAGTGGAGGCAATAGAGAGGTTCCCATTCAACCTCTCTCTGGCTACTTATTATAGCCTGAGGCTCCACAGCTTCTTGGGTTGAAACTATTATGCCTGGATTTTATATTCAGTAATTAGCCAAAATCTATGTAGCAGTTTAAGCATAAACAGGAATTGTACATATCCTGTTATTCGGGTGAACTGAGGAGGACAGAGGTGGCCTCTTTTACTTCTTACCAGAAACCTAGTATATAAGCATTGTCCTCAGACCTCCACTTTCACCAGTGACTGGCAGATGTGTACTCACTGGCCCCTAGCAGAGGCCAGGTGATGTCCATGGGAGCAGCCTTGTGTGTGAACCCATATGATGTCCCCTGGGGGCCAAGTGTGGTGGCTCACACCTGTAATCCCAGCACTTTGGAAGGCCAAGGCAGAAGGATCGCCTGAGCCTAGGAGTTCCAAACAAGCCTAGGAAATATAGACAGACTCTTGTCTCTACAAAAAATTAAAAAGTTAGCTGGGCACGGGGGCATGTGCCTATGGTTTACTTAAGCCTGGGAGGTCAAGGCTGTGGTTGCAGCATTGCATTCCAGCCTGAGTGACAGAGCGAGACCCTGTGACGTCGCCTGGGGAACTCCAGAACTGTTTGCAGGCATATTGCAAAGAACTGAAATCCTGACCAAGTAGGTGAGGGTCAGATAGCTGTATTTCAACTGCCCCCGTTACTGTGGTCTTCTCTATGCTCTGACCTGCGGAATGAGGACACGGGGATCATGAAGCACATTAGACTTAAAGAAATAAAGTCATCTTCCCACTTTCTTTTTAGATCCCTCTGAGAGCACTACAAAAGCATAACATGAAACTCCCCTCCATTGTTTTAGTTTTTTTCTGGCTTCTAAAATTTAATCTATTAAACTGCATGAAGGAAAGAGAGATCTTGAATCACAAAGGAAGGTAGCAGAATTGGGGAGTGGGGCATTTATCAGGATGAAGAGATCTAAACATATGGTGCTGCAGATATTTAATAAGTCATACTTTCAAATTCTGCCATAATAAAACCTGTCAAATATCAAAATATGTGCTTTAAACTGATGCAGTAAGACTGAGGGCAACTTCTGGTTTGGTTCGAAATGATGTCCAAGAAATTACAACTAATATAAGTTGGAGGCAGCATTCCTAGGAACAACAGGGCATCATTTTAATTTTTATTTTGTTCAAAGAGAAGGGTATTTCTTCTGAAGTTGGTATGTACTGCTCCCAACCAACTCTGAAACAGCGGATTTTAGGTAGAATATATCAAAAGTTTTCATGCCCTTGTCTACCTTAAAACTCATGTTCTCTGAATAACAATGATAGTGAAAAGAAAAAAACCCACAGGTCTAATCAAAATAAGGTATTTGAAAACCGGGCATATACTTTGCATCTCTGCATGGTCACCACAGATTTTAGTCTTAGACTCATATGACTTAAAATTCATGAGACCAGTGTGCACAGTGTAGTTGACTCACAGATTCTTTTTCTTCCATTTGTATTGCCGCTTGAACTTTACAGTGAAAAAACACACAAACAGTTTGTTGAGTCTAATTATGCTCTTGGAAGGGTTTAGGTAATCCGTGCAGCCAAAAATTCTTCATAACAATCAGGTGAGGGCAATGGCTTTACAAGTAGGAAGACATTTATATGACGGCAACATCTGTGACATAGAGAAATGAAAGAGAAGGAGACAAGGAGTGAAACAAGAGAAGACTGGATTTGGGATCTGCAGTCCAGAGTAGAAGAGCTGAATTTATTTTTTAATCATGACAATGAAGCAAGTCATATCCCTTTTATAGACCAATTATAAATTGCTACATATTTGATATGGTTTGTCTCTGTGTCCCCACCCAACTCTCATCTTGAATTGTAATCCCCACGTGTTGAGGGAGCAAAATCACTGGATTTTTGGGGTGGTGTCCCCCATGCTGTTCTCATGATAGTGAGTGAATTCTCACGTGATCTGATGGTTTTATAAACGGTAGTTTTTCCTGTGTCCTCACTCCTCTTCTGCCTGTGAGGAAGGTACCTTGCTTCCCCTTGGCCTTCCGCCATGATTGTAAGTTTCCTGAGACCTCCCCAGCCATGCAGAACTGTGAGTCAATTAAACTTCTTTCCTTTATAAATTACCCTTTTTCAGGTAGTATCTTGACAGCAGTGTGAAAATGAACTAACACAATATTCTACTACTTCATAATGTTCTGGAAGTATAAACTAAGTGGAAAACCATAACCTATAATACTGGCCCTCATTCTAACTACCTGAACTAAAGACGTAGTGAATAAGCACTGAGCTAGTAATGAAAGATGAAATAATAATGGGTAACATGTTCTGGCAGTTTCATACATATCCAGCAATATTACCAAATATCATTCCCTTCAATCCACATCATAACCCAAAGAACTGGGTTTCCATTTTACAGATAAAGAAACTGAGATTAAGTTCACACAAAAGTTATTGGAGAACCCATGATCCAGAAGCAGGCACAAGACAGCAGGGCCCACACTCCTACTCAATAATCGCCTCTGTCTGTGTGTCAGTTACACTTCACCAGTGGACTTAGAAAAGCGCTGGAGCAAGGCTGAAATTTTGACAGTCTCCCTGTGTGGTTCTTGCTTGTTGATGCAGAAAAAAGCCAATAGTCATACAAATTGGCTACAGGTAATACAGAGAGGAGAGGGAAAGTGGAGGAGCCAAAGAAAGCTGGCTACCTTCATGAGGACAGGAGTGTGAACTCAAGGGTACACACCATATCACATTCATCTCTGTGCCTCCCTCATCTGGAACTGTGCAAAGACTGGTATTTATTTCAGGTTTTTGGAGTGAAAATTATGCAAATAATTTCCAACCAAGGTACAGTGAAAGAAATGGTTCAGGGAGAGGTGCCAAATGTGAGAAGGGTTAAAAAGTGGGAACCTACCTTCCAGGAGAGAGTAAGGATAAGCTCACTAGGAGGAGTGGTGTTGGAGAAGGGCTCTGAAGGACAGAGGGGATGGAAGGGAGAACTGAACGTCAGCAGAAGGACCCACAGGCCTCGATGTCAATCACTGTGCTTGAATTAACAAAAACTCTGAAGAAAGGAATTATCTTCATTCACAGGACGTCAGTTTCACAGGGCTACATCCTGAGACATCACAAAAACCTTGTCAGCATCAGAAAGACTTTGTTAAGAATTTTAGCTTCTCATGAGTATGCTATATAAATAATACAAGTTAACATAGCTTCATGCATACATTCTAAAGTAGGGATAGGCAGACTGTTTCTCTATAGAACCAGACAGTGAATACTTCAGTCTTTTCAGGGCAGATGGTCTCCATCACCACTACTCAATTCTGCCCTTATAGTGTGAAAGCAGCCACAGACAACATAATGAAACTTTATTTACAAAAACATGGACCAGGCCATAGTTTGCCAGCCGTGTTCTCAAGTTTCATATAACAAGAAACACCACAAAAACTGCCAGTCCTCAGAATATTCCCAGACTAGGATTCAATTTTGTTCTTATATTATTGTTTTATGTCTTATTTTTTTGCTAGAAAAGTAAAACTCACATTTTCAAAATGTCTTTCATAAAATTTTTTACCTTATTTTTAATAACAACTCTATTGAGATGTAATTTATATGACATAAAATTCACCCCTTGAAAGTGTTCAATTCAGTGGTTTTTAAATAGTCACAGACTTGTACAAGCATCACCATTAATTTTTACCTCCCTTTTTGAGCACAATTATTTCAGCAGATACTAATTGAGCATCTAGTGTCTGTCCATCCCTGTGCAAAGTTTCGGTTGTTGTTGCTTGGCTTTGCCTGTTTAGTTGGGTTTGGACTGGCATGGTGTGGTGTGGCTTGGTAGAAGGTGAGCCTAGTGGGTAGAAGGTAACAGGACAAATATAAGACATGACATGCCTGAAGCAATCAGCAAAAACTATAAAAAATAAGCAGTGGGAGGTACTAAGTAAGGTGGCCTGCAGACCACACATGCAATACAAATTTACTTTTACTAGGGTGGGGTGGGGATCCTAAGGATGTGATTTACAGACCTTGAGAGAGAACTTGGATTTGGATGGAGGTGGCGGGAAGCAAGAGCAAAGAATGCATTCCAGGGAGAAGGCACAGCTATAAGCAAAGACCTAGAGACTACAACAGCATGGCCTATGAAATGAGCAGCCATGGTACAGACCTAACTGGGGCATTGGCATCAGGATTATCAGAGGTTCCTGGGGAAATGAAAGATGATTCCAGGAGTGCTTTTGGAAGGTTAATAGTTGTGGGCTGGAGAAATCTAGAAACAGAGATGCTTTAATGGGTATTTATTTTATTTTATTTTATCTTTTAATTTTTGAGACAGGGTCTCACTCTGTCATCCAGGCTGGAGTACTGTGGCACAATCTCAGCTCACTGCAGCCTCCGCCTCCCGGGTTCAAGTGATTCTCCTGCCTCAGTTTCCCATGTAGCTGGGATTACAGGTGCACACCAGCATGCCCAGCTATTTCTGTATTTTTAGTAGAGATGGGGTTTCACCATGTTGGCCAGGCTGGTCTCGAACTCCTAACCTCAAGTGATCCGCCCGCCTCAGCCTCTGAAAGTGGTGGCATTACAGCCATGAGGCACCACTCCTGGCAATGTGTACATATTTTAAATGCAGGAGTAAATTTAATTATTGGGAAAAGATTATTAACCCTGACTCTACATTAGAATCACCTGAAGCACTTTATCTGGGTGGGGGAGGGGGTGCCGTGTATATGTTTCGATATCTGTACTTTTTTAGTAAGCCCCCCAGATTATTCTAATATGTGGCTAAGTTAAGAACTATTATTTCAGGAGAATGGATAATAGACTTTACATTGTTTGTGAAATTATAGTTAGCTCTGAAGTTTTCTGGTCTTTTTCTAGAATATTTCCATTAATTAAATCAGAATCCTTTAAAAATTCTCTGATGATTTGGATTTTATGAAGTAGCCAACGAAGGATAACGATTTTAAAGACAGAGGGGCTGAATGAATTATATAGTATATATTGGCAAACTCTTAGAATATCTCCCTAAAATAAGTCCTTAAACCTAAGCATGTTTTAGAGATTTCAAACTTTAGACTTACTCTACAAATGATGCTGCTCGCTCTGAGTCACAAGCGCATTGCAACCCAAACACCTGTATATAGCGGGTAAATGTTAATGTATTCTGTCAACAACAGATTACCTTACATGGCTAAATTACTCAATGCCATTATCTGTGCCAGCCATCTGTAAAGCTAATCCCCTCTGTGTTCAAAAATCCCGAGCGCCTGCTACACTATTTTTATTTTACATTCCTGCATAAATCTGGTAAGCTCAGTATGTTACCACAAATTCTCAAAAATCAAAGACAATCTGCTGGCCTATAAAACACCGGTTACTGAAAATCGAAAGGTATAATATGTTAGCAATTCAAGCAGTCAGTAAACAATCTTTACAGGAATGGAGTTGAACCACAAGCTAACTGAATCCCTTAGTTAAGGCCTGCTGTAAAGTCAGATATGTTCTTTCAATACATAGCAAAGACTTTGAACCCATTCATGTATTTCATATCTAATAAAAATCTGAACAGTTGGCCTGATTGGATTTTAAGTGATGCAAATTTGAAAATCAAATAGGCAAACTCCCTTTAGACTTCATCTATTTAGACCATAATTGTAAAGAACTACAAATTATATTTACCACACTATTGAATTCTCCAGAGATTCAATGTGAAATTTACAGACAGGGACAAATATTTGCAGGTGTGGCTTTTTGCTTGTAATGAATACAATTTTTATCTCACATAGGATGCCTTCTCCTCATGTCACTACATTTTTCTTAATACAAGGATTAGTTTAGTTTTTTCCACAAAATCTGTATTGATCTTAAGTGATAATGCTAATGCTTACATGTAATACCAACTTATATTTTGGCTGAGACTAAATTTTTCTTTACTACAGTAATTGTGCAGCATACATTTTCTTTTCCATGTACATTTTCAGTCATATAACTATATTGCTTAAAGAGGAATCTATTCTCTGGAAAGATTTGTATAAACGTTTAGAAAAAAAATCAATCCTCCAACAATTACAGTTAATATATTAAATATATCTGGCTGCTGATATTCAAATAACTAAAATATGGAAAAGAATGGAAAAGAGAGCATTTTGAAGTCCCACTTTTTTAGCATTATCAGGTATTTTAGAAGCTGGTTTCCTCATTTTTTTTCTTTTCTTAAGACAGGGTTTCACTCTTTCACGCAGGCTGGAGGGCAGTGGTGGGATCATGGGTCCCTGCAGCCTTGAACTACTGGCCCCAAGTGATCCTTCTATTTCAGCTTCCCAAATAGCTGGGACTACAGGCAGGTACCACCATGTCGGCCTAATTTATTTATTTATTTACTTACTTATTTTGCAGAGGCAAGGTCTAGCTATGTTGCCCAGGCTGATGTCAAACCCCTGGGCTCAAGTGATCCTCCTGCCTTGGCCTCCTAAAGTACTGGGATGATAGGGATGAGCCACTTTGCCAGGCATCTCCTCATTTTTAAAATGAACCCCATTTTCTTGAAATCTGAACAAATCTAAATACCAGTTCTGAAAGTTAAAATGGTCTTCCACATACGTACAAAGTTAACATTTTCTGCATAAAACAATCAGTCTGGAACTTTCCTGTTTCATTTGAAGTATTTTCAAATATGAACGACCTTTACTTAATTATAGAGGCAGTAATCCCACCCACGTTATTCCCTCATCACCAACAAGGCCTTGGGGGTCATAACATACTCGCTGCTTACAATACGAAATATAAATGATTATTCTCTTGAGACTTGAAATGCTAAGCAAAGATTCTTAAACTGTGTTTAATTTCAAATGCACCAGCATCTGAAAGTTTATGTAACATCTTTCTTGTTCAGATAAACATCTCCAACTTCCATGGCTCATATTTATAAACAATATGATAGGGATTATCAGGCTGACAGGATAAATTTAATAGGTTGAACAGTCATTAATATTTTCCTGGAATAGACATGGAATGTGCTCTTGGATAAATTGTCTCCTTTTTCTTCTAACTAATTGTCAGAGTTTAGTTCTCTCACATCAATACCTTCTCTTTTAACAAAACAAAAATCATAATAATGCTATGCGCCATGCACTGTTTGCAGCACTTCACTGTCATTAATCCATTTAATTCTCACAACTATGAGGTAGGTACTATCATTATTCCCATTTTATAGATGAGGAATCTAAGTCATGAAGCCTATTGTTAGCAATTAGAATATATTGCCATCACAATGACATAGTTTTCCTCTCAGTCACACTTCAGTGCAAGAAATATCAACATTTTAATTTCATGATTTAGGAGAATTTGATGTGACACACTGAGATATACCAGCCGGCATCCATGGATGTACTGTGAGCATCCATACTTTGTACACAGCTCTGTGCTAGGGAAGATGAATGCAATACAGGGCAGGACTGGTTTCCATAGGGATCTCACTCATTGTTGAAGAAACAACTCCTTAATGGCTATGGAAATAACCATAACTCCTCTTCCTTTTATTCACCTAGCAAACATGCGCTGAGCTGCTAGTGTGCATAAGGCATTCTGCTGTGTGATGAGGGAACTGCGGACACTACCACAAGACTTAGCCAGACCTTTCCTGCAGGGCAGGGACAGAAACACTGGGCACTTCAGTCATCTAAGTGATCTGTGGTCACTGTTGCCACACAGTCCCCTGGGTTGCTGCCTTCTTTTCAAATGCCCTCCCATGTGCTGTCTTCATTTATTACCACCTTATCAAACCTGCCTCTTTATGTCCATAGCAAGCCCCACCTCTTTCATAACCCTCTTTTAGTCCTCTTTACCTCTCCTTTCCCCATTCTTTGGGGGCACTTATACCACTTCATGATACGGCCTATGTGCACTCATCTTCTAGGTGCTGAACTACTACAGACTCAGGGAACAGAGTGTGTATCCTATAAAACCTTAATACATCCTCATCTCCCTGCACCCAGTACATGGAAAATACTTATTTTAATAACAATAGCATGACAAATAGCAAACATCTGACAAATGCTTACTGTAGTAACTTATTTGACTAAAAGGAACTTATACCTGAAACCAATCTAATGGTTTATCTGTTCAATGGCAGTGCAAATCCTAGGTATTTTTTGGTTTTGTTTCTGTGTCTACTAATTTATAAGAAAGGCTATTACCTTATAATACTGTCTGTTACATTTGCGCTACTTTGCATCATTACAATGTAATGTATTTTTTTAAAAAATTAGAAAACAAGCATTCCAACCCTCAATTTCAGGAAAATAAATCTTCTAGACCCAACTGGACACACAATCTATGAAGACTTAGCTAGGATATGTGACCCATTTATGTGTTATATATCCTAATAGAACAAAAACCTCTCTAATAAACATGAATAAAGGGCTTTAGTGAAAAAAATAAGCTCATTGAGTCAGATTTTCCACTGGAATTGATAGCAAATGTTTTCCTGAATTACTGCAATTTATTTTAACATACTAAATATTATCCCAGAAGTTTGAAAGTTACATCCGCTTATATAGGATTTAAAGTGTAACAAGGCAGTACTTTTAGACCTGAGATAATATAACCACTGTGAAAATATAATTTATATATGCCAGAGACTTAATACAACAGAATTTTTAGTGTATGTAATTCTGGATAGTTGATTATTTTCATCTAAATTAGTCCCTTTATCTTTGGATCAGCAGAACATAACGATGTCTGTCTCCTTCTTAGGGGCTGGTCTCTTCCACACCTGAGGGCTATTGCTGTAAATAGTTTTTGGTGCTTTTGTAGAACAACAGAAGCTTTGGCTCATTGTGCTGACTCTGAAAGTGACTTTCTGAAATAAATATCTGTCAATTCACTTCAACTAAGTAAGAGTGGGTACCCCTCTTACTGAAAGTAACAAAGAGTGGGCTAACATATCAGGTAGCCCACTGTGGGGGCTCAGAACACAGTTTCTGGCATGTCTTCAGCTTGTTGTCTGATAACATGCCTCGTTCATATGATTTCCTCTCTGAAAGAAAAATGCAAGATTAAATTATAATGAAGGGCTGTGACATTTTTATTTGGCTAATTGAAATTTTGTTGTGTTTAATATTGGACTATACCAGGCATTTCTATCATTCAGATATATACTTTGATATTCAACTTTAAGAAAAATACCACTTGAAAAATCTCCTTCATGGGGCAAAGTAATGACTCAGTGTTCAGTTCAAAGTAATAGACTCTCAGTTCAGTTCTCAGTGTAAGTAACACAGTGAGCCAAAGGGTCTCCAAATATTTCTATCATTGTGAGGTGTAGATCATTATTCTTGCTTGGTGTTAAATATGAAGTGGAATAAGGAGGCTTAATTTAGCTTTTGTTCCTGGCAACAGCTCCCAGTCTGATAAGACAGAGTTAAGAGACATGGCTTTAGTTCCCATTTTGGGCTTTCATTAGTTATTTGATGTTGAGCACATTAACCTCTCTGGGCCTCAGTTCCCTCCCCTGGGAGGGGAGGGCATTGCAGAGGGCTCTGACCATTCTATTGAGGTATTATTTTTTAATTTCCTTCTTTTGCCATGTACTTCCTTCTGCCTAGAATACTCTTTCTTACCTTTGCATGTAACTCCTTCAAAAATTAGCCAAACCATTACCTTCTCCTTGAATTATTTCACCCCTAATTCACTAGCTCTAATTTAGTAACCCTATGTTTTCTGCTCCCATAGCACTGTGTGTGCAGCCCTGTCTTAGCAAGCATGACACAATAAAATGAACACTGAAGCACTTGGGAGCCTCCCCTAATAGACTGTCTTGACCATTGGATTCTTGGTGCCCCATACTTTATGAGGACATAATGGATACTGAACTAAATATCTGCTGAATAAATTAATTTCTCTAGAATCTCAGAGGGTATGGCTTGTGACTTATTTTACAATCCATCTCCAGGATCTAGCATGATATTTGACATATGGCAGTTACTGAAGTAAATGGATATAATTTAACAAATAAGTCAAAAACCTAGTGCTTTGCTGAATTCAAATAGACAGTTAAATGGTCATGTCTATTAAGAAGGAGAGAATTAAACACATTGGTCAATGAATACACAGGATGCTAACTAGGCAGGAAAAGAATATTAAAACCTTTGCACAGAAAAATAATGGAAATATTTATATCAAATGTTAAAAGCAGTTGTGTTTGAGTGATGAGATATAGTATTCTTTTTCTGCTCTGATTAATTTTATACACGCCAATGCAGGCAGTATTATTACCTTTAAGATTCAAATGATTTAAAAAACAAACAACAGCAAAGCTCAATAGCTCACTCCTGCTATCTCAGCACTTTGGGAGGCCAAGGCGGAAGGATTGCTTGAGCCCAGGAATTTAAGACCGGCCTGGGCAACACAGCAATACACTGTCTCTACAAAAATAAAAAACTATCCAGGTGTGGTGGTGCACGCCTGTACTCCCAGCTACTTGGGAGACTGAAGTGGGAGGACTGCTTGAACCCAGGAGGTCAAAGCTGCAGTGAACCGTGGTGGTGCCACTGCACTCCAGCCTGGGTGACAGAGTGAGACCCTGTCTCAAAAGACAAAACAAAACAAGAAAACAACAACCAAATAATAAACTTATTTATGAGAAAAGGTAAATAAAAATATTAAGTACTCTCATTTTTGCCCTTCTGAGAATGGCAATGTATATTCCTGCAAACATATGTTGATACTTGAAACACAAAGAACTTGTATAAAACATGTGTTCATAAACTGTCTTTAATGAATCTTAACAGGCTTAATGAAATGTTTAAAACAATGCTGTCATTGTGTATGGAGGACACTGTGTGAGCCCTTTTTCTCCTTCTCTACTTATTGAATATGACAATTTCTTATGATTAATGCATACAATTTGAAGTGTTTTACTCTCCTACTCTAGGATTCTCCTCATGTGCTTAGATGTTGGTATATTTCAAATATGCACTCATGGGTTTCCTTATGCTAAAACTTTTGTTGCAATCACTTTCAAGCTTAGATTTCCAGGTTCCCATGCCCACCCCACCCCACCCCACACTGCATTGTACTTTGTGGTCACTGATTTCTGTACCATGACCTAGTATTTGCAGTCCCCATTATACTGGAGTGACGTAGTGGCCTATCTGACCATTTGACAGCTCACTGAGGTATAAGTGAAAGGACAAACATTGTGTTTGAGTAAACTCCTAGAAGTCCAAACTTTTTTTTTCTGAATATCCGAGTCATCACTTTAAAGTTGGGTACATATATATGACTTGTTTACTGAATGAATAAAGTATATGGTTCCTTGTTTTTACAACGTAAAGAAAACAAAACATTTTCATCCAAAAACATCGGCTACATCTAGTGGGTTGTTTCAAGACATTAGGGTAAGGTTTTTTAATTAAATGATTAGACTGTGAAGGTTTTAAGGTCTGTGCTTGTCTAGTTCCCACCCTTCCATCCCCCAATACCTAGCCCAATGCCTGGCACCTAAGAGGCTTTCAATAAATAACGACTGTGAGATTATTTCAAAATCCTCCTTTGTTCATTTCCCTGTAAGTTTTTTGTTTCTTTTATTTTAGGCAATTTCAGGCTGTGGCATTCTTATTTAGAAACAGACACAAGGAAAGAAAAATTGGCATATTAATTAATGGGTGAACTCATTCTCAAGAATCTCCAGTTCTTAAGTATATTATATCTACATGGATTACACCAGAACTAATATATTATGATTATATATTTTATTGCATATCTTTAAGCATGTCATAGATCAGTTACAGCAGAATTATCAATTTTGGTTACTGTTAATTTTTGGACACTTTTTAGGATCTTACCATGCCTTGTGGCAAAGGCTATCATTTGCTTAAACAGTGTTCATTTTCAGGCACTCTTTTATCTATAAAGCCTTTATAGTTTTGGAGGTAACAATGTGCCCAGGTAGAAATACTACTACGCCTCTCTATATATCCAGCCTTCTTCATGGAAAAGAACTAGCAATGAGCTGGGAGGGAATTACACGGTGCTTTGGGAAAACTTTAAAGGGCAAGTGCTGAGCTGGCGAGCGCTCTCTTGCTTTTCCTGTCTGGAATGGGGATAAGAAGGCTGAACCTAGGTCTATGAGACAACCTTGAGAATGGAGTCAGCACTATGGATGTCAGTGCTGAAATATGGAAGGAAGCTAGGATACTGATGATATCTCAGAGTCACCAGGACCATGTTTGCCTGTGGACTTCTTTTTTTTCAACATGATATACAAACACTCATCTTTTTAAAGCCATTGGTACTCGGGTCTCCGTTAGTAACTGAATCCAATTCTTAACTGATTCTCCTCCTGTGGGGTGAGTTTGCTAGAAAATCCACGCTCTTTCTTTTTAACTTTCTCTTCTGCATTCTGCAAAGTTGTTTTATGAACTAAGTGTTCTGAATAACTTCTTCTTTTTTTTTTTTGAGATGGAGTTTCACTCTTGTTGCCCATGCTGAAGTACAATGGCATGATCTCGGCTCACTGCAACCTCCACCCCCCAGGTTCAAGCGATTCTCCTGCCTCAGCCTACCGAGTAGCTGGGATTACAGGCATGTGCCACCACGCCCGGCTATTTTTTGTATTTTTAGTAGAGACGGAGTTTCACCACGTTGGCCAGGCTGGTCTCGAACTCCTCACCTCGAGTGATATTCACCCGCCTTGGCCTCCCAAAGTGCTAGGATTACAGGCATGAGCCACCACACCCTGCTGACTTCTCTTAAGTTACGATTCCATGAAGATTAACATTCATAAATGGAACTTCTTATTCTCAATGTGTCAAACGTACCAGTCCATGTAGGGTCTTTCATTTCTACATTGCATCTCATATAATTTTCCTGCATGCAAGAATAGGATGTAGGAAAATTTTTGTGGAACACAAAAGAGATTTGTTGCCAGAAAGGTAGAGGTCCTAATTAATTCCAACACCACCACTTACTGGGGATACAGCAACTGTGCCTCTTGGGTAAGTTGTCCCTTAGCATATAAGAACAATAAATGGCAGATATTACCAGAATATTATTGGCAAGACCCCCCCATTTGGTACACTGTTCCTACCATCAGAGTACCTAGCCTGGTAGATTCAAACTTTTAGGATTCAGGGTTCACTATATTTTATTTCTGCTGCTTTCAGTACTACCTATTACAATAATGTTTTCCCTGTTTTCTTTGTGTCTCCTATAAATGAGAACAATCTCTTATCAAAATAGAATCTAAAATATCACTAAGAGAGGCATGATGGGCAGCCATACACTGGTCTGGGAGCCATGGATCTGGCAACTTGATCATCTCTGCCATCTACAATTTGTGCCAGATGTGTGGCTTTGAGCAAACCATTGCCTTCCTGGCTCTCAGCTTCCTGGTTTGTCCAGTCATCTAGAATCAGTCTGCATGGACCTGATTTCTGGCATAGGCACCTGCTGGCTGTAACCTCCCAGGCAAGATAGTGACCCTCTCTAATGCTCAATGCCCTCAACTGCAAGATTTGATTAATAATGGTCCCTCCCCATCCTGTTGGGGTGATGATTAAATAAGCTGGTTAATATAAAGCACTTATGCGTGGAGCTTATGCCATAAACGACTTATGCTTGGACCTTATGCCAACATGATGTTATGGTTGTTGTTGTTATTATTATTATTATATTTAATTGCAATATGAGAAGTTGGATTGTAGTATCTCTAAGAATTTCTACAGATCTTTTCAAAAATAGTTTTCTGAGCTGGGTGCAGTGGCTCACGCCTGTAATCCCAGCATTTTGGGAGGTTGAGGTGAGGAGATCACTTGAAGTCAGGAGTTTGAGACCAGTCTGCCCAACATGGTGACACCCCATCTCTACTGCAAATGCAAAAATGAGCCAGGCATGGTAGTGGATGCCTGTAATCCCAGCTACTTAGGAGGCTGATGCAGGAGAATCGCTTGAACCTGGGAGGTGGAGGTTGCAATGAGCTGAGATGTTGTCACTACACTCCAGGCTGGGTGACAGAGTGAGACTCTATTTCAGGAAAAAAAAAAAAAGTAGTTTTCTGTCTTTGTTCTACACTAGTGTGGTTTAGAGACAGATATCATCCAGCACTCACTGCTAGCCGACCTATAGAAATCTAACTCAGTGGGGATTCCTGCTACTTGTGGGGCAATACCATTAATGAGATTAAGGCATCATGTTTATCATGAAGTATCTGTCTAGTTGTACCATTACAAGGTCTCAGGATGCAATCGACTGCCCGGAACACCAGAAAGATTGCTGCTGGAGTACTCCGCCTAACTGGAGCAGTACAGGAATAAGAGAGGGCGTGGCCAGATTCCAGATTGATGCAACCTGTTCTGAAATAGTAGAGTTAAGAACAGGCCAGTCAAAATAAATGAGTAGAAGACCACATTGAAAAGTTAACATTCAAATATAGGTTATGGGGAAATTAAAGCTATTTCTGAGAAACAGGCTAGCAAAGTTGAGGATGTTAAGTTTTCAGTAATGGTGCAAAGGAATGTGGGAATAAAAGTCAAACATGAGAGCAATGCTGGGATCTGCAGAATCCACATAAGGTGGACCTGGCAGCCACAGAGCTGATTAGAAATGCAGAAGCTCAAGACTACCAGTTCCTCAGTAGGCTTCCTGTGGCTTCTGAAATTCATGCTATAAAGATCACTCTTTGAGATAAAGCACTATGCATGGTCCTTGACTTACAATGGTTCCACTTAGAATTTTTCAACATTTCGATGGTGAGAAAGCAATATGCATTCAGTAGAAATCCATTGTTGAGTAGCCATACAACCATTCTGTTTCTTTTTTCATGCAATATTCAATAAGTTACATGAGTTAGTTAACCTTTTATTACAAAATAGCCTCTGTATTAGATGATTTTTGCCCAACTATAGGCTAATGTAAGTGCGTCGAACACATTTAAGGTAGGCTAGGCTAAGCTATGATGGTCCGTAGGTTGCATCTGCACTATAGACCCCTTGAGCACACAAACAGAAATGTGCCAGAGGAAAAAGGAACAACATCAGAGACAGAGGTTGCTGACAGCTCCCCCTACACATGGATGCCTGGGTCCTGACTGATTCACAGTTTTCATGGCAACCTTCATCTGTTGCCTGCTAGAAGGCTTGCTTTTTTCAGGTTGCTAGGCAGAGCAAGAACAGGGATAGAAGAAGTGAGGATGGGGTGAAAGATTTATAGTAGCAGCAATGGGTATTCCCAAGAAAAAATTAATGCTAAAGATCAAATGGGTATTTATCTGCAATTTCACATGTATAATAAGCATTTTGCAATTATCTTTAAAAACACAACAAAACAAAATCTTCCCATCAGAAAGTCTGCAGAAAATTTCTTTTAAAAGGTTGTCTTTCCATTTCCTTATTTTCTTGGTATATAAACTTGTTCTTGGAGTTTATAAGCTCCTGCTCCTAAATACTAAAACAATACAAAGTATATTCCAACACTAATTTATAAAAAGAAAACAAAAGATTCAATATTAACTTTTCTTAAAAATATTTTAGACAAATTAGTAGTGTCTATATCGGTTTCTTGTTTGTTTGTTTGTTTTTGTTTTGTTTTGAGACAGAATGGAGCAATCTTGGCTCACTGCAACCTCTGCCTCCCAGGTTCAAGTAATTCTCCTGCCTCAGCCTCCCAAGTAGCTTAGATTACAGGCATGTGCCACCACGCCCAGCTAATTTTGTATTTTTAGTAGAGACGAGCTTTCTCCATGTTGGTCAAGCTGGTCTCGAACTCCTGATGTCAGGTGATCTGCCCGCCTCAGCTTCCCAAAGTGCTGGGGTTACAGACCTGGGTCACAGCACCCAGCCAGGTCCATGTGTTTTTAAGAAAATCATGGCTTTGCAATTCTGTGAGCAGGAATTTTATTTCTTTATATTTTATAATTGATTATTGCTGACATATAAGATCATTCGTTGATGTTTACCTGTATCTAGACTTATTGCTAAACTTTTAGTTCTAAGAGTTTTCTAATTGAGTTTATAGACAAATGGCTAATTGTAGAATTTAAAAAATTAGGATATTACAAAAAGGGAAAACAAACAACCAAAATAAAAATAAAATTCCCAAAGGAAACAGCATTTTGGGAGAGAAAGTAACAAAAGATTTCTACAGCCTTTTTAAAAAAGATCTATAAATATTAAGGAAAAAACTCATTTTAAGACTACAGAAAACAAAATGAGTTCAGTGTATGTATTTTATAAACATTTTAAAATAACAGTCATTTGAATATATTTATTCCAATGTAAACAGGTAAATACTGTAGTAATGGACAGAGGGATGGAAAATAACAGACTTACACAGAAAGTTAAGTCTAAAAAGTCACAAGTCTCAATTTGGAGTCAGATGCTACAAGCTACTTCAGCTACCCATGTCTACACAATCAGGCACTCAACACACTCAGACATAAACAACTTGGTGCTGTGCCTTGAATATTTCTTTAAAAACTGCTAACAAAACAAAACAATAATAAACTCTGTGTTTGAGAGGCCTACTAGGCTGGTAAAACTCCATTTCATTTTGTGTTCAAAATTCTATAATACAAGTGAGAGTTCAGGTCAGGTCTCTCTTTTTCCATGGCTCCAGGTAACATGATTATGTTGGAACCCAGTGCACACTCCATCTGTTAATATTGATCTTTCAGGACCACTCCATGGCATCGTCTGTCAGTGATAGCTGCCTGGTCTTTCATGTAAGAGCCTTAGAGAACCAAAGGTTTTATTACATTAGTATGTTTCTGACCAATTCTACCGTATCTACCTATTCAGCTTAGCTTTAAAACCCAATTAAAATCTAATTTATCTGATCTCTGAATTCTGAGCACTATTTGGCAATGAATCAAACAACCTTGTAGTAACTACATTACTACACATTGTGCCCTAAGGTATTCTAGGTAATACTTTTTAAAAAATGGCAAGTGCCATTTAAAGCTATGGCAATCTCTTTGGAGCTACCTCCATCTCATTTGAAGAACAAATGCTTTGTCTTTTTGCAAAAAGTGCGTACTCTGATTTTATGTCTGTGATTTTAGTCATAATTTAAGTGCATAATGCGAACAGATCGCTCGCTGTTCTTAAAATTCGGTTCACTCTCTAAAAATGTTGGATAATATTTTCTGACAGCTACAAATCCCTCCAACACACACAGGCACATATACACATACAAGAAAGTATCTTAAAATTTTCTAAATTGTGAATCTACTCATATGTATAAATGTTATACTGAGAAATATCTTTAATTAGAATGTCAATCCAAATACATCAAGTTCTACAGTGTATATGTTTATTCATACTATTATATAGCTATAAAAACAAAGGGCTCATTTGCTTTACACAATGAAATAGATGACAGTGAGCTGCTTCTCCCCTCCTCCCTTCCTTCTCAGCTCCTCCTTGGTTGGGAGACAGGAGCAGATTTGAGGGCACTGCCATTTTTGAGGGAAAACCACTGTTCTAGGCTTTTTACATGTGTTTTCTAATTTAACACTTAAAATAGCCATGGGAAGTTAGTGTCACACCAATCAAATCTGAGTAACATAGAGTTTAAAAAATATGTCTGCCTCAACACATCATGATTAATCCCATCCTATAAAAGGTTAATCGAATGAATCTCAAAAGCCATGTGGCATGTCTACAAGAATAAAAACAAAAACTTTCTTCATCAGTGTTTCTCAAAGACTATTTTAGATAGAACCAGGATGGGACATTAAGTACCACCGAATTACTTAGAAAGAAATGTAGGCTTCTTTTAATTGTCTTTTCAGTCTTCTGATTAGCTTTAGAATACAGTCTTCATTTCTTTTACTTTAAGCCTCTCCAGCCTGTTCTAATCTTCCTTTTTAATAGAGGGAACAGGGCCCTCGGCAGGCTTCAGTATCTTCTCAGTATTTAATTTCATTTTCATGTCATTGTATTTTTTTCTGTGGTTATCTTCTAATTATGACAAATGATACTAATGTTCCTTTGAAGGCATAGTAATATACCATTAACCTTGTAAATACAGATGATTTTAAAAGTGAGAAAATTTAGAGAAATATGAAATAATGAGGAGTATGTGCAGATATGTCAAGAAATCATGAGTGAAGACATAAGCCTGAAGTTTGCAGATGCTACATGCAGAATGTTAAGTGAAACGATGGATTGTCTTCCAGGTTGTGTAGACTGGCCGCATCTTATGAGCAGGTTGTTTCCTCAAATTTCATTTCTGAACTTGTTATTTGGAACACTGATAGTAGTTTCCTTTATAAAAGTGCTATATGTGGCCGTTAGTTTTTCTATCCAGGCCAGAATACCCTAACTTAGAATATAAGTGAACTGACTTACATTTGAAACAAAAATTGATGTTTAAAGCAAAGTACTATCAAATACTATTATGATGTTGATAATTAAGTAGAAATGACAACAAATTGAATAAGAAACCTCTATATACTTTTTATGAACGTTTGTTTTCCATTGGGAGCAAGATTTAATGAGGAGAAGGGAGGAAGAGGTCATGAAAAGACATCTAGAGGTCAATGGCATTATTTTCTAGGTCTAATTTCATCACAAACTAATGGAAACTACCTTCACGTCAATACTTAGCAAACAGGATAAGACAAGTGGCTCTTTTCATGGCTTACTTAGGTCATGTAACATGACAGAAAACGAAAGAAAGGTGAGTGTGGGGAGGAGATAAGAGAAAAAGCTAAGAGACTTTAAGTTTCAGGACTCTTCATCTGCCCAGCCCTCTTCTAAATCCTGGTATCTGTTGTTTATTCATGATTTCGGTTTTTTTTTGTTTGTTTGTTTGTTTGTTTGTTTTTTAACTAGAGTCCCCCACTTGTATAAATTTTAGACTTCTACCCTTGGAAAGACTGAAACTTATCTGATATAATGAGGCAAGATGGGTTAAGGTGAGAAATGATAGATTAAGGTAAGGTAAATGGTTATGCCAGTATCCAAAAGAAAGAAGCTTCCTTAGACAACTTTTATTAAGCCTGTCTACAACTGAGGTGAGTTGGACTCGGGAAGGGGAACATCACACACTGGGGCCTATCATGGGGAGGGGGGAGGGGGGAGGGATTGCATTGGGGAGTTATACCTGATATAAATGATGAATTGATGGGTGCTGACGAGTTGATGGGTGCAGCACACCAACATGGCACATGTATACATATGTAACCTGCACGTTATGCACATGTACCCTAGAACTTAAAGTATAATAAAAATAAAATAAAATAAAATAAAAAAAAAGAAAAAAAAAAAAAGAAAAATGCTAGAAAAAAAAAAAAAATGGACTCCTGGAGTTTCCAGAAACAGCCACTAGATGGTGCCACTCGAAGGGCCAGAGGATGCAGGTTGCAGGCAAGAGGCAAGAGGAGGTAAAGGGGGTGGGTTGTATGTAACTCCGTTCCCATAGGGCACATTCAAGGAAGTAGGGGCATAAATAAGGGATTTTCACCATTCCTCCTTTCAAAGCTGTACAAATTAAATAATATTGTAAACTGTAGATAAACTTTGTACCTTTATAAGGCATTCAAAAGCATTCACCACTGAAAATTCACTGGGTGACTATTTAACAGAGGAAAAAAAATCCCAGCATGGGGAAAAAAAAAAAAAAAAATTAAAAAAAACTCAGAAATACTGAGAAAACGAGTACTGCCTCAGAAGAAAAAAAAATAGAATCAAACGAATATGTTTTTCTTTGCATTTACAATACACTAAATAGAGTACATTCATTGTTCTTTTAAGCCTCTTTGACTCTGATGTCTTTTTAGAAATCCTGTACCAAATAAGCATAAGCCTTTCATTTTATTTCTTATTAAATCTCTCTTCATTGCCGTTCTATAACATCAGCATGCAGATCGCTCAATTACGCAGGAAACGGTTGCAGCATGCAAGTCTGCCCTCTTCTGGGCATATCCTTTGATAGTTCAAAGAACTGTGACTTTCATTTAATTTTGATTTCAACAATTGGGTAAATAAACCTTAAACAGAAAAAAAAAAAAAAAGTCACTCAAAAAGGAAATATCTGCAAGGAAAAATAACACAAGATGTATTATTTATTACTGCCAGGCCTCTGTCAACATTCTTTCGAAAATAATCAGCAAACCCCAAAACATTTTAGAGGGACAATTTGTAAAAGGTAGTCATTTCTCCACCCAATGTAATCATTAGATTTATGCATTCATCTGATGTATAGTCTTCATATAACTACAATGTGACACCAATTCTTCTATTTCAAATATATTTGAAGTATAGAATTTCACTAGGGCATTGAACAAGGTGAGCCAGACTGGGCTGATCATGAGATCAACTAAATCCAGGACACTAAAAATAAATGATGGCCTCTCTTTGTAAGGCTGCAGTGTAACAGGAGGGTGTGGGGTCAGAAATAGGGCAAAATGTTAACAGGCAAATCTGAGTAAAGCATCTATCATTCTTTGTACTTTTTTTTGCAACTTTTTGTAAATTTAAAATTATTTCCAAATAAAAAGTTAAAAAGAGAGAGAAAGAGAGGAGAAATATTGGCTCTGAGCAGTCCAGCCTAAATTGTGGTTTTGCCTCCATGTGACTTTGGACAAGGCATTTAATTTTTTAGAGCCTCTGCCTCCTCCTCTGTAAAACAAAGATAATAGTGTTCTTCCCTAGTATCGCTGTCAGGAGAATCAAAAGAAGTAATGAGCGCAAAGCACCTAACATCACGGCTGGCGGAGAATAGCCTGTCAGTAATGTAGTCATTATTTTCATTGCTGTTATTATCCATTGGGGAGGGAGACTGGTGTCCATCAAGGAGATAACGCTAACTCTGCTCCCCCTCTCTGGCAAACATCAAACAAATACACCAAGTGTAAACGTATAACTTGTTGAGGATCCATGCAATCCGTAATCTCACCCAAATAACTATTAGGCCCTATTTATATGACCATCCTGAAATTCCTCTTAGCAAACTCATTCAAATTTCTACTTATCTTTGAAAATAAAACCTTGGCGCATTTATTCTAAATCTCTCTCTTTTCAGTAATGCTACCTACATTTGTAACATAAAATAGGATTTAAGCCATTGGGGTGGGTTCTTTCATTCCACCAATGGGTCCCATGTCTTTTCCCATGGGGGAAATGAGGAAGAGCTCACCTTGTTCCCCTCTGTATATCACATCTGGTAGTGTCTAATCCTGAGCTGCAGAGCAAGGACACGGATTTCATCAGGGAAGTGGCAACCAGTCCCTTAAACCACATACCCTCCCTACTTGGGATGTTCAAAGACTGCTGGGCTGGGACTTGTCTTTGGAATGATGTAAGGACAATGGGCTTGGAATGCAAGGAAAACTGAGTATAAACTCAAATCCCACCTGTAGTAGCTCTTCTGACACCAATCATATTAACTTATTTGAGCCTTAATTTATTTAACTGTGAAATGGGAACAACCACTCACAATTTTGCAGAGCTGCACAGTTAAAGATAACACACGATTTTAAAACTAGGCAAATTGTATTGCTAATAGTGTTTGGCTGTTGCTGATATCATTAGGTTGATGCAAAAGCAATTGCTGTTTTCACAGTTACGTTTGCACCAAACTAATATAATTAAGTTCTGTAATCGGGCCAAATTGATTTTCTTCTTCTTAATTCAAACATAAAATCAGAGAAAACAGAATTTCTTTTAAAAAGAAATTTTTGGATAACAGGCAAAATTAAAATAGTTCAAGAACATTTTTCAGACCATAAAGACATATAATTTTAAAGCTCAACCCTAGAAATGATGTACTTCTGCTTTCTCATTTTATACATAAATAAAATATTCAAAATGTATATTTACAGCTTGGTGCTGACCTGAACCTAAAATATAGACTTCTCCTGTTTTCATTTTGGAACGGTTTCTATTGCCTCATGGAACTTCCTTAAATTTTATATTTATTACTGATCTTTAAATGCTTCATATGCAATGTTATCTGGATATGTGATCAAGCTGTCATAATTATTCAAAAAATGTTAAAAACTAAAACCACACAAAGCATTAATACAGGTAAATGAAGCACAGAAACATTTTAAGTATGCTTAAAAGCATACAGGTGGTGAGACCACGTAAAGAATAATAATTCCAGAAGCCCAAAGATCTAGATTTGAATTTCAGCCTCATTGTTTGTCTGGTGCTAGTAGCTTAAACTCTATGAGATTCAATTTTCTCATTTGAAAAATTAAGATACAAATCCCAGCCTAACAGTGTTGTTAGAAAGTTTCAGTACCATAGCCCGTAACATGGTGAGTACACAATAAATATACAATAAATATTAGCTCCCTCTGCCTGCCCCTTTTTTATATCAAACCCATGGATCTATGACATATGAGAAAATGTCTACCCAATTTACAGAGGTTGCTCAATAAATACCATTGTAATTATGGTGGTAGTGGGTGATGTTCACCCAGAAAACAAAAACCCTATAAAGCATGAAATGATAACTATAATTTCCAAGATATCCACAGACAAAACTCTCCAGTTAGAGCGAATCAAATAGATATGCCAGAAATATTGACAACAGAGAGCTAACCTAAAATGACACATGTACAGACAAAATAAATTAATGACTGGTGAAACACACACTTTACCTCAAAGATCACAGGGATCCACAGGATTAGTGTGCACTATTACAGTGGACACATTCAAAGTCCTCTTGTCTGGGTATCAACAGGTGCCTCTAATGCCCCTGGTATGAAATACGAAGTGTGATGGTAAAAATGCAAGGAAGAAGATGGGGTGCTTTGTTAAGTTTGTAACTCAATGTATGTAATGAAAAGTTTGAGGATCTAGTTTTTCAATATTCAATTAAAAATAGGTCTGGTTTGGTGAAACCTCGTCTCTACCAAAAACACAAAAAATTAGGCGGGTGTGGTGGCACGTGCCTGTAGTCCCAGCTACTCAAGAGGCTGAGGCAGGAGAATGGTGTGAACCCGGGAGGCAGAGGTTGCAGTGAGTTTAGACCATGCCACTCCACTCCAGCCTGGGCAACAGAGTGAGACTCCATCTCAAACAAAAAAAAATAGGCCTGGTTAAAATGTACAAAGTCTTGGGTACTCATAAACTAGCAGTTACATAAAATGTAAACAATACTTTATTTACACTTAATATTAGGGATTATTTTAATATTGTAAATTGAGTAGTTCATAGTGTACACACATCAGGCTTACTTCAATAACTGGATCACACCAAAAATTCAAGCTAAAACAGTATTTTCGTTGATTTAGCATTAAGAAAACACAAAAAAAGGAAAAAAAAGAATCTCACACACAAGTATCTCAGCATAGGTGGCTGAGAGGTGGCCGGAGTTAAAAGACAAAACCTTAAAGGTTTTAAACTATGATTTCACATACTCTCAGTTCCCAAGTTCACTGGTTCCCTCTTCTCCATCATACAGTTAGCTTTCTCCCCTGCTCCTCTTTCCCTTTTATCTGTTTCTTCTCTTTCCTCTCATCATTTTCCTTTTCCATCCTGTATGACTATAATACAGCATTGTTTTTTACAGAGAAAGGGAGGGCCCTGGAGGTAGAGTGTGGGGAGGAAGGGCAGGTCCCCATAGCCTTTAGGGCTCAGGTTCTGCAGTCTGGGTGTGCAGCAGTGAGACTTACTCCACTCAGTCCCAGGTGGGTGAGGCTAGTCCCCACAGGAATCCATTGGATCGGAACGTACCTTGGGTCCTGAGCTTTGTAAGCCAACCTCATCAAAGAATCTGAAGGTGAGACAGAGGCTCAATAGGCAATTGCAGACCGCATGCATTTTAAACAGTACCTTCCATACACAACTGTTTTTGTCTAAAAAAATAGTGCTGGGGATTTGGGGCAGTAAGACTGGGTAAGGAGAGAGGGATTCTGAGAGTAGGTGACCTATCCAAGATCCACAAATCCCTGGATTCCCATGTTTGGATCAGGAGCCTTGTATAGCATTAAGCTAAACTTGCTTGCCTGTATTGCCTTTGCAAACATCTGCTTGTATTTTTGTGGTTGTCTGCCTCTTTCCCCTTTTTGGGTATTACCATCTGAAAGGTAAAACAAGGCTTCCCAGACTATCGGGGATGAAAAGTAGCTAAAAAAACAAACTTCCAGTCTATTGTGAACTGATTAACCTTTGTAAAATTCTGTGCCATTGTTGTGGAAATGTAAAATTACTACACAAGTTTCTCCACGCTGACAATTATTGTACATATCTCATTGAAGACTAGTAACAAATAGCTTACAGACTAGCACTAGTCCTCATATCACACTTTGAGGACCATGGGTACAAATCAATTAAGAAATGCATTCTCCTCCACGATCTCATTTATATATGGAATCTAAAAAAGTCATAGAAGCATAGAATAGAATGGTGGTTCCCAAAGGCTGGGATAATGGGGTAAAGGAGAGCGGGTATAGGAGAGAAAAAGAAAAACAAAAGAAACCCATTCATCATAATTAAAATTTGCATTTTAAAACATATCCAATATTCATAAATATAATTAAGAAGACAAGATGAATTTAAATGATATAAAACTACAACTTACTGGTGAGTCAATTACATACAAGCTCTTTTAAACACTAGTTAACACATACACTGTGAACAGTTGCATTGTGCAGGATATTAATGCATATTGCAGAGTTTAATGGATTGAAATTCTGCATATTGAAGAGTTTAATGGATTAAAATTATCACAGGAAATTTCATAATTTAAAAATTGTCTAATCAAAATCACCAGATATAAAAAAAATCACATATTATTTTTGCAGTTAACAAGTCAAGTCACATACAGACTGAATAAAGAGGCAAATTCCAAGTCCAATTGCTCTGCCAGAAAGCAAGGGTTAAAATCTGCTTTATACTGTTGAGTAATATTTGCTGCGGAGAAATTCTTAACAAGCCAGGGATATTCCAAATACCTGCCTAACTCTACTTTCAGTAGAAACATACTTTGCATTTTAAGAAGTAAAATATTAATTTGATGCTTAAAGAAATCATGCTAGAGTTGACCTCCCTAGAGGAATGGACTCACATGAGGAATGACTTTATAGAATAGAATTGATTTTCTGGAAGCAACCTCAGAAAATATAACTTCCAGTTTAGCCTTTGGAGAAATCTTGCCCAGAATCATTATCACTAATTGACAGTCAGAAGATCTGGGCCTCCAGGAAGTCTATAGTGGGTAGCCAGACTCAAAGTACATAGCAGAAATCCAAAATGGATGTCCAGGCACCATAATGCAATCCCTATTTCACAAAAGTTTCATTATCCACCAGTTGCACCAAGGCCTGGTTGTCTTTACTGTCTCCGGGAACAAAGGCAAATATAAGAGAACCTAAGGTTGCTCTGCAAAGGTTATGTCAAAAAGTCCTCTGAAGTGAGGGAGGAGGTGTCTAGAACCCATGTTATTCCTTCCTTCCTTCCTTCCTTCCTTCCTTCCTTCCTTCCTTCCTTCCTTCCTTCCTTCCTTCCTTCCACAGAGTCTTGCTCTGTCACCCAGGCAGGCTAGAGTGCAATGGTGTGATCCTGGCTCACTGCAACCTCTGACTCTGCCTCCCAGGTTCAAGTGATTCTCATGCTCATGCCTCAGCCTCCCACGTAGCTGGAACTACAGGTGCTCACCACCACGCCCAGCTAATTTTTGTATTTTTAGTAGAGATGGGGTTTTGCCACATTGGCCAGGCTAGTCTCAAGCTTCCAATCTCAGGTAATCCATCCGCCTTAGCCTCCCAAAATGCTGGGATTACAGGCATTTGCCACCACAGCTAGCCAGGAACCCAGATTACTTTTTATGATATGGAAGAACTATCCTCATCTTTGCTAAATCATAGCCAGGTTCTTTCTACCTAAATGTCCTCTCAGCCAGACACTAGGTAAACTGCAAAATTGTTCCATCAAGAACTGACGAATAAGGAATATGGAACTGATTATTATTTCCATCCTGATCATCTAAAAGCCCAAACTTCCCTCTCATTTTTCAAACCAGCTTTGTGTATAAAATGGACCAAAGAAAAACTACACAAGTAGAATACAAGGAATGAGGAATTTCCTTGATGATGGGGTCAACCTATATTCAACAGATGCATGTCTAGAAAATTATGAAAGTGATGATGTCAGGGAAAGGAGAAACCTTAAAGTTCAGCCTCATTATGTTTTAATTTCTAGTTAGGGCATTCCTGCTAAACGCTCACAACACACAAGCTAATGAGAGAGAATTTACTAGCCTTTGAGGCAGCTCAGAGTGCTTCAGATGATAGAATTTGTTGGCGAGCTCTGGCTATTCTAAAGTTTTTGCCTTCTATTGAGCCTAAATATTTCCTTGTGGTCATACATACACTTTTGGAATATGTCCCTTTTTTTTCTTTTACAAAAGAGTTCTTCAAATATTTGAAGGCAGTTATTCTCTCACTATCTTTTTCTAATCAAAACATCTCTGATTCCTTGAATCTCACTATTTTGAGTACCTACCTCTCTGGTTATTCGCTGAAAATTACTACTATAAATTTCCCTCTGGAATTAATTTACTACCTACTTTTGGATGGAATGATATATTCAGTTGCTAATCCACCAAGATGCCCCTAGAGCTACCCAGAAAGACATTAAAAATGTGGGAAGTCTTTGCTGGAGCTCCAATCCCTATCACATCTCCCTGTCAAAGGAAGGTTATCCTTACGTGGCTTGTATTTAGTAAAAACATGTAGGGCTGTGGTATTTACAGATACTTCATCTATGAACCCACAAATCATCCCTTTCATAATGGGTTTTGCAATTTTGCCTGTTGTTATTATGAAACAGACAATATATACCTCAAGGTCAGGGATATGGTAACTATTAACATTTTTTTCATGTATTGTTTCAGGAATGGTTGGACTATATCACCTGATAAATCTATCAAAGGAAGAAGTACATTTCCCAGTGAGATTTCAAACCAAACTAAGAGGTGTTGACCCTATCAGGTAAGTGTGAATATACATGAAGCTGCCGGATGATCCACCTCTGTCACCTGTATCACCCATGCAAAATGAAACTGGCTTCAGGCTGATTGGAAATTGGGCAGACACATTGGTTTTTCAGAGGTAGGTAATAGTTTCTTTCTTGGATAATAATGTATCAAATTTAATCTGACTCAGATTCATCTTAATCAACAAAATACTCTATTCTCTATCATGTCATGAACAACCTGAACAAGCACAAGGTTCAAAATGTAGTTATTTCAGAAATAATGAATAGAATAGTATATTTCTGGACACTACAAGGTATAATTTCCTTGAAGGTATAGTCAGTGGCTCATTTATTTAATTTTTTCCTGTTCCAAAAGTGTCTACAATAGTGTTTTGTATAAAATGGATACCAAATAAATATTTGAACACGGTTGAATACTAGAAATATTACCTTATGTAAGTCAACAAAGTGCATGGCAATTAAAACCACAGCTGCCACAGGGCAGAGAACTACCTACAGGAAGGCTCTAGGTAACAGAACACACTTAGACAAGATCCTTGAGCTTCTTAAGGGGTGTATCCTGAAGTATTAATGAAACGTAATGCTCACAATTCTTCTCTAATACACAATTTAAGAGGTACAATTAAAGAATAGCTATGAAAGCTAAATGACCCCTTAAGATTCAACAAACTCAAGGTAAACATCTTTTATAAGGCCAGTTTTTTTCCCCACAAAGAAATTTTTTTTCCCAATTTTAAAAATAACAACTTGGAAATGATTATGTCCCATATATTGAGCCAAAAATGACCACCAAAGAGACAGATACTGGCCTGTCCACTAGGCCAATCATAGCCTTCAAAGAGACTCTGGAATGTGAGACTTAAACCCAGGCCTGAGCAGAACTGCAACATGCTTTATACCATGAGTTTTGATAGCATAACGATTCAATCAAAAGCACTAATAGTCTACTGTGTGAATACAATAAACAACAAGTGAAGACAAATATTTACAGAGTAACATTATACGATAAAAACCTAATATATGACAGATTTTAAACACTGTTAAATGCTTTTCTTCAAAAAATATTGTCAATGAATTTGATCAGTCCTAACTTAGTGACATATTAATTCAATGAATAATTGATAAATACATCTCATGAAAAGAGAAAGGCAGTATTTTTGGTTCCTTCCTCCGTCTATATTGTTCTTGAAAAAAAATCCATCCTCAGGTTATTTTAATTACTCTCCTTGAATCTGCTTTTTCTCCTTTTCATTCCCACTGTCTTCTCTGTAGTTCAGACTATATTGTCTTCTGTCTGTACTTTCCTAAAAGTCCACTAACAGGTCTCTACAGCCTCTTATCTCCCGTGGACACTCTCAAGAGCCACTCTCCACTTCTGCAGGCAAGATGGCTGTTTCCAAACACTGCACATATTACCTAATATCATGATCATGATAACACCAAGTCCAACCAAAACAAATCAAACCAAAACAAATAAAAATTTCATAACTACCTACCATAATAAAGCATGCATTTCTTAACTTGGAATCCTATCCCTCTGTAATTGAATCTCAACATTCCTTTGCAAACATAATTTTTCTCTATTTGATATCCTTTTATCTAATCAAGCAGGCTTCACTGTGCTCAGAATGTACCATACACATTCCCATAACAAATTTTGCGTTGCGTCATTCCTACCCCCAAAGTATACTCTCCATCTTTGATTTCTCTTATTCCTGTACGCTTTTCAAATATTTCAAGCGCTACTTCTGCCATGAATAATTCAGCATCTTGACCCAGCTCTCCTTCTGAAAACCTAACTCATATCTACCTATTTCTATCTTGATATGCATTTGCCTTTATTATTTGGAAGGGACTTTATCAGCTTACAACATTTAAAACCTGCACAAGTCTCTCATTCTATTGCATACTATTTAATACTGTTGTATCTAATATAACTCCCAAAACATAACACTCAATAAACTCTGAATATTTTTTTCCAGTTTTAGATGTTCAATTCTAAATTTTATTTATAAACAGATAAAATTGCCCTTACCATTGTCAGCAAGTAGCCTCGCAGCACTGTTATACTATAATAACTATATACATTTAAAACCTTATTCTCAAGTTCATTAATTATCATTTCCTTTTTGTATTAAAGAAAATATAAACAGCCTGATTTATTCAGCCAGTGGGTAAGCATTAGTTCTGCTAAACTGTATGGGTGTAATTCAGCGTTTCATTACAGGATAAGAAAAGGCCTGGAGTTCATCTGTAGCTATCAGGAAAGAAAATGCCTCAGAATAAAAGAAAGAAATAAAATGTCTTGTGGGATGTTTTGGAATATTACAACTTATGTATGCTGTAAAATATTACATCTATATTCTTCTAAAAACTAAAATCCTGACACTTTCTAAAGAACATGGTGAAAATGATGCACGTCAAGAGTTCTAGTATCATACTCTATAATCAGCATGCTATTCTTCACCTAAAAGGTATGGCACAGAGTCACTGGGGAATACTGAAGGAAACCCTGTAGAATAAAATATTTAACCAGGAACTGCTGAGAAACTTGGACTGGGGGTGAAGAGGTGGCCAGAACCATTCTCACTAATTTGAAGAGATTTTATACAGCTAGTATAACTTGATAGCCAAATAGTGACAAGAAGCTCAGAATTTGTTAATTCATTTGGATATTTCAGGACAGGTCTGCTATCTGCAAAGAGCTGGGCTTCTCTATTCTATCACAATCTTGAAATATTAAATTCAATTAGTGTTGGGGATACTCAGGGAAAAACAGATCGGGGGGACAGAGGGAACTAAGAGTCACACTCATTCCTCTCTCCTGGTCTCCTACTAATGGGGATGTGGAAGCACGCAAGGCTCCATGAAATGCAGTATCGAAACTAATAAATTAACTAAATTAAAAGCAAAAGAAATTTTGCTTTTTCTTATCCTTTAACCATACAGATGTGTCAAACTATGTATGATTTGCTAGTAAATAATCCTTTCCTTAGTGACAATTATTTGGTGGATGGGTGTTAAATTTTTAGGGAAAATTTAATGAATGCTAATAATCACAATACATTAGTAATATATCACAAGAACTTCCCTAATGGTTGTCCTGAATTTAAATATTTCATGTATCTGTCTCTTGTCACTGTTTCTGGCAGGTGAGTATAAATTTTATATAAAAATATGAATTGTTAGATATATCAATGTGCATTTTTATAAATCAAATCATTGGGTCACACACCTAATAAAAGTTCTAAGGATTAAAAGATGTAAGTTCAAGAGTAATGTGTAAAATAATATTACAGGGGAAAAAATAGTAATAATACAAAAGATAAATGCAACCTTTAGTAAACAAATAAATGTATGGGAATAATCCATTTACAAGGATCTTGTGGTTCTAAATATACTGGGAGAGATACTTAAAATTATAAAATGGTTGAGGTAATAACATTGGACTCGATTATCCTTTAACACTGTGCTATGGATCATATTGTGGTATCATTTGTGCAACTGTTATTAGCAACTAAGTGGGATGTAGCATTCAATAGACTCTGAAACAAAGTTTCTAAAGAATTATTTATCATCATGTGATAAATGCCCAATTTCTATAGTTACTTTACATGAACAACAAAGACAAGGTATTCACAAGCACACTTTCTTCAACCTCTAAATAGGAACAAATGTCTATAATGCTTTCATTAGGAATGAGATAAACAATCAAATACAACAGAGTGCCTACATCAAATAGATCCTCCAACTAAGCTTTATTCCAACACATTTGATCTCACCTCTACTTTTATCCAAAAATCTCAATTCACTTTGAAAATGTGCTTTGATCAACTTATCTTGATTCAAACCCTTGGTCAAGTTAGGTACAAAACAACCATCCCTATGTCTGGTTATAGCCCCTAAACATAGAGATGGAAGAAACCTAAAACCTTTCTTAAAAACAAAAGCAAGGTGTGACTGAAGATGGCTGATTGATTTAACACACATATTTATCACTGCTCTTTTCTGAAATTCCATTAAAATTATCATAAAGCCACTTCCTTTTAAAGGCATTAATTCTTCGGACAAAGACAACAGAAGGAAACAGCAGTAGTATTCTGAAAGCTGGATTTCAGAAAGAGGTGTGCTAGCCCATTTAGCAGGCCAGAGAAAGCCAAATCCTAAGCCAGCAACAGGGAAGCTCAGAATAACCCAATTTATACTGCAAAATCCCAAAGATGTAGAAATCTGAGAAAGGAGAAAGGTGAGATTTTTAAAAAGATGATTTCTTGAAACTCTATTTAAAAAGCAGTTACACCTCCAGGTTCATCCCCATTGCCAAAAAATGGCAGAATTTCCTTTTTTTAAAAGACTGAATAGTATTCCATTCTATGTATTCACCACATTTTCTTTATCCATTCATCCACTGATGAACCCTTGGGTTGCTTCCATGTCTTGCCTGTTGTGAATAATGCTGCAATAAACACGGCAGTGCAGAGATCCCAACATACTGATTTCAATTACTCTGAATATATACCCATAAGTGGGATTGCTGGATCATATGGTAATTCTATTTTTAGTTTTTTGAAGAACTTTCATTCTGTTTTCCAAAATAGCTGCACTAATTTACTTTCCTGCCAACACAAAAAGACAAATACTATACAATCTCACTTCTATGCGGAATCTACAAAAGTGGATCCCATAGAAACAGAGAGCAGAGAAACAGTTCCAAAGGCTGAGCAGCGAGGGGGATGAAACATGGGGAGATGATGGTCAAATTCCTTCAGTTAAACAGAAGGAATTCATTTTAATGATCTTGTTTCACAGCATGAAATAGTTACACAGTACAGTAGTTAATAATAATGTATTTTATATTTCAAAGTTGCCAAAAGAGATTTTACACCTGCCCACCACACAAACAAATGGTAAGTTGGTGGGGTGACGGATATGTTAATTAGCTTGATTTAATCTTTCTAGAATGTATACACATATCCAAACATCACATAGTACCCCACAAATATATACGATTATTACTTGTCAATTTAATTAATTAATTATTAAAAGCACACCACCAGATCTTCTCTCCTATTCAAAATTGCAGGCAACTAGGTGATTATTTTCAGAAAAAAACAAAAGTCAGATCTCTGGACAGATATGGCTAGCTGAGGGCAGAACCACTGCACTGAGCCCTTAGGGAATTATGAAAAAGTAGATATACTAGTGCTGGCTGCTATGGTTATTGCCACTACCATTGTCTCTTACAAGATCGACAGTCTCCACCTAGATACTGAAGCCAAGAGATTCTGCATTCTTGAAAAATATACAATTCAATGATTTGCTGCATTAGCACCTACTCCTGCCAAAACAGGCTCTTCTTTGCCCCTCTGTAAGGAATGCTGATGGCTATCCCACAGGGTCGCTGCTGTCTGCCTTCTATTTGGAGTACTAGTAGGGTTCTGCTAGGATCTGTAGATTCTTACAGATTGGATATTTGTCCAGAGCCTACCATCTAACTAACTCTGAGGGATTCAAAATATATACATTAGGGAAAAGATGGGCACTACACAATGTAGGGCTGTAAATGGAGAGAACAGAGTATCAAAAAATACAATGTTGTGTATAGGTTCATTAATATATAACACAAAGTAATGAAAAGAATCACAGAGCGGCAATAAAGAGACCAGAAGACCTGTGTTCCAATTTTAGTTAAATCTAAACATGTGACCTTGGGCAGGTCCTTAACCATTTGTTTCACTGAAGAGAGCATGCTACTCATTTTCATCTAAATAATCTGAAATCACAAAACAGAGGTTTTAGGAAAATGGGTGGTGATCCTTTGAGAATCTTGAAAGGACTAAAAACAAATAAAGTAAAAAAAGGATATAGTTTTAAAGGTTTTACATATGGTTGAAAATAAACTAATAGATGAGGAAAAGGGGCAACACAAAAGATAAGAAGCCTAAAATTAGGCCAACAGTGGGGGGAAAAAAAAAAGGCAATGTCTGGAATAGGAAGAGCAGGTCAGAGAATTAGCATCTCTTTAAATTTCTCATGGATGCAGCATTTACTACATCCATAAGATACATAGTAAAAGATGTATCTGTCTATTTTGCAAGAATAATAGTGTGAAATTAATCACCAGATCACAGGACTGATCCCTCCTAACACCCAAGTGTGCAGACAAAATAATAAAAAAGGCCAATGTCTTTTTTCAAAATTATTGAGGTGAAACTTACATAATATGCAAATACTGTCTTTTTGAGTCACTTCAGGGGGAAAAAGAAGAAAATTGGCCTCCAAAGGTCTTCACTAGTTCCATGGCAAGGAGTAGTGGAGGATAATTTACAGAGTGAAGAGAAATAACAATAAATAACACTGTGAAAATGTGATTTAAAAAAATGGAAAAAAGGAAATGTATGATACCTGTCTCTGAATCCAGTGTTGATTACGTCAGATGATTCTCAATGCTGGCATAGTCCAAGGCTTGTGCAGGACTGGAGGCAGGAGAATTCCCTGGGATATTTGCTAAAATAAAGCTTCCCAGTTCTTTCCCTGGAGATTTTATCATTTTAGGACCAAGGCAGGAACCTGGAATATGTGTTTTTAAAAATCTCCTTATGTTATCCTGATACATAGACATAAGAATTTCAATAGATACAAGAATTTCAAGAGCAGTCAGGCAAAATGTTCCTTCCTCTTAGAAACTGTGCCCTATAATAGTCACCAAAAGAACCTACAAAGAAAGCTCAATTCAAGGGGTAAATGGCATAGCTCTGGGTTGGGGCTATAAATCTCTCAGCTGCATTCAAACTAGCAGAGTTAATAGGTAACTGAAGTCAGCAATTAAGCTGTTAAGAAAGAATTTCTGAATAATCTGTGAGACTTGATATTCTCTTTCTGGCATTGGAGAATACAGTCCTTCCAAGGTAAAAAAAAAAAAAAATGGTCTTTTATAAATGGAAAAGTAGATGAGTAGGACGAGGTGTGTTTGAGAGTGGTGATGTGAAAGTTAGACGTTCTGAAAAACAACTACCCTTTAATTAGTATCTCGCAGGGCAAGGTGCTGGTGAAGATTTGCTCATCTATTTCTAAGGAATTCGAAGAAGAGATTAGCTACCCAGCTTCACGAGTCTCCTCTCATACTATGAATGTCTAGGATGAATAATATATAGCTCAAGAAAGCTTCCCAAAAGATAATTTCAGTTG
>NC_045448.1:80700323-80745323 GCF_002776525.5 Piliocolobus tephrosceles | reverse complement strand
AGGTCTAACCATGAATTGTGCGTAAAGAAATAACAGTTTAATGCATCTCCTTATTGTTCTGCATTTACCGTTTTAGTACCTAGAATATGTAGTAATTTTTCTCCTTATAGTTCTGCATTACAGTTTAATACTTCGAATAAGTATTAAATTTTTCTAGTCTTTTATATTTATAAGAACGTGAACCATACTTAGACATTTTTGGTGATACAATGTTGAAACAAAATTTTTCTACTTAACTCCCCTTTCAAATGCAATCTATCTAGCAGAGTATCCAGGCATTGCCAAGTAAGCTATTTACGAATTGTTTCAACATCCCAGTAAATCAGAATTTCCTGTGCAACCCAAACCAAATGAAGATATCATATTAGTTGCAACTGATACAACTGTGTCATTCAAAATGCAAATGTCCATTTTATGTTCATAAAACAGATACATTCTTCTTACTAGTTACTTTATAAGCAAATTTTATTTATAGTCAGTATTTGAATACTCTATTACTCTTCTACTACTATCCCTTGGTCCAAGAGACCATCCTCTCATGAATATTCCGGGACTCAGGGCCTCCTCACCTGTTTTCACCCCTTTTGTTTTTGTGGCCTGTTCTCAGCACCTGAATCATGGCATTTTTCTCTCACTACTCTGCAATGGCCTCTCATTCCACTAGAATGAAAGTCAAATTCTGTATAATGGTTCACCAGACCCTGCACAGACTGATGCCTCAGCACCATACAGACGCCATCTCCTGCTATCCCTCTACTCACAATAGCCACTATGACTCCCATGGTGCTTCAAACGGGTGCACCAGGTACCCGTTCATAGCAAGGCACTTGACCTTGTCATCCCTTCCTCCTCAAGGCCTCTTTGCTTCCTCACCTCTGAAAAGTCTTTGATCTAATGTCAACTTTTCAATGCACCTTCTTAGGCCATTCTTAATTTCAGTAGTACCCGGTGTACTCTACCTCCCATGTTTTAGACTTTCTCTTTGCATTTATCACCATATGAAGTAATTCTTGCTTAGATCACTTAGTATTTATTCTCTGTCTCTTCCCACAACAGTGTAAGCTGCATGAGAGCAAGCAGAGAATTTTACCTGTTTTGCTACTTTCTGTATCCCCAGAGGCCTAGAGCAATGCCTGGCACAAATGGCCAGCACATAATACACATTTGTTGAATGAATAAAATATTCTAAATCTGCATTCCTCACAATATTCTTATTAATAAAACCCATTAAATGTTATGTTTATACTGCTGCCAAAGAAAGCTGCCTAAAATTATTAGTTCCCAAGGAAGGTTTATGTGTTCATTATAATTTGGAACTATTTATAGTACTCAGCATAATGCTTCAACCACCACACTGATAGCACTCATCCCAATCAGCATCTACAGGCCGCACATCCTTTTAAGTTTCTCTCTACCCATTAGTCTTCACATATGTACAATAATAATAGTCTACTTAAAGGGGAATTATTTTTAAGAATCTTTTCACTTTGAATTATATCTTCAACTAGATAAAGCAACTTAAGGCTAGCCAAGGCTTTCCTAAAAGAATTCCAACCATCCTCTCTACCACCGCCATGATCTGTGATAATTTTCACCATATGCCTCTGTTCACCCAGCCTTTTTTCTCATACCACAGTTTCTTTTAACTGCACAATTTTTGTTGACATCTTCAAGTTGCCCACCCACGTTCATTAAGTAGAATATACATTTGTGGAAATATCTAACACGTGACTGCTATCCTATTGAGTTCAATGGAAGCTATGTGGCTAAGTCATAGCCCATGCTCCTTGAAGACCCTTTTTCTATCAGGTATGGCACACAGCTTCTCTTCACAGCCTCTGTCTCCCTCTGTGTCATACAATTTGGCACATATACAATTTTAGAACAGCTTCAGCTACAAGCAAGCATTGTAAGTGGAATGCTCATCTGGGACTGACCAGGAGATTCTCAGAAAACAGAAATGTCAGTTATGCTGATTTTTAAATATTTTCAGTTTAACAACTTGTTTATCCTAATGGTATTGCCTAGCACATTAGGATGAAAACTTGCAAGGTGATAATTTGATAACACCTTTATTCTCAGAGCTTACAAAATTTAAAGAGAAATATAACAGCCCAGGAATGATAGACTGATTTACTGGTTGCTGTTAACTACAATAGACTTTTCAGTCAAGGCATGGGTGTGTATTTTTTTTGTATTCATATATGCTATATCAAAAGAAATAGGAATTGACTGTGCAGCAGGATAAATGAGTGCACTGGACAGGAACTATTAAGGTGATCTGGCTGCATCCAATTCTACCTTGAAATCACCAAACAAGTGTGAAGTCCAACTAAATGTTAGACAGTTTACATAAATGTCAAGTAGGAGGTGTTTTATTTCAGGCTTTGATCATGATGGTTCAATGTGAATGGAACGTGTGCAGTTTGAAATTTAAGCACTATACCCATTGATGTATCGTCTGTAACCACGTCAAAATAGAAACTAAGATTTCAATAAAGCACAAACCATTCCTGCATCACAAGGCTGCGAACAGAAAACAAAAAGTGCCTGGAGTCAATAAAATACAAAAATCCATCAGCTCTGCAGATCTGCATGAGCTTACACTGAAAGAAAAACTTCTAGTTGGCAGGATTCTAGACACCAAACTGAAAATTACATGTCACGTCTCGATCGACTCTTATTTAATCATGTTCTGTGATTTCTATTTAAAGAAACATACTTTTTTGTCTGATTTATTTATATTGAGATCTTAACCATCACTGTTATCTCTGTAGTTTCTACTTCCTTCTTTGGCAGTAACTATTGATTAATAGAACCACTAGCATGCCTTAATGTAAAACCAAATTCCACATCCAGGTAATTAGCCCTTTGCTATTTTGTTAACAACAACAACAACAAACCAACAAACAGGGTCTCAGATTTCATAAGCATTCTTTGTTGACACATCTGCTATTCAAAAGATTCACTCAGTTGGGAGACCATGGGATCAACATTTCTAGCTGTACCCTACATAATACCATAGATCAAAATTACAGAAAGTGTTGGTCATCCAAGGTCCTATAGAGATGTCCTCATAAGCAGCTGGGTGCCACATGATGCATTCACATTTTATTCTTTGCGTGCTGAAAATGGCCAAGTCTTCCAAAATCAAAGAATCTGAAGGTTCACGGAAAGGAAACAAATTTTATTTTTTTTTAGTTTGTCAGGTTTTCTCATTGACATCTTTTTGCTTTCTGAATAAGTTCTCTGGAGGGTCTGCAGGAGGAGCACTGCTACTGTCAACACTCATTCCTTGTTTGTTTGAATGTCTGTTAGCTGCATATTGATACTCATGATGGGAGTGGTAAGATGCTGGAGGGAGGGACACTGAGCGGCTGCTTTGTTTCAGCATTGCCTCGGGGTGTTCTAATAATACCCAACATGGACTTCAATAGCTGTGAGCAGATTTTCAGTGTCTCTGTTACCCACCTGGTCACTATACAGGTCATTTCTTCAAAATGTAATATCAAGACCTCACTTTATCTACATTTTTTCCCCAATTTGTGCTAAATTCTCTCAAACCCTAAAGTCCAGGAAAGGGGGAAGTACAGATCATCCACTGCTGCAGGCATTGGCCATCGCCTCAGCTGAATGAATGTAGCATATCAATACAGCCATAATTTAGTACCTTTCAAGGCAAAGAATGTGAGTTTCATCACCTTCTTGCAGGTTACAGGTATACAGAAACTGTCACATTTTATAACTATAGGAGAGGATGGCTATTATGTGCCAAAATACAATTAGATACCACTCATACATACCTATTTGAAAACTTAGAGACTCACTCTTATAAGTGATTCCTGACTGAATCAATAAAACACCTCCAAATTTTACTACAGTTAGAACTTTTCCTTAAACAACCCTATCCACACATTTTATAAAGCTAGTAGATTTATTAATGCCTTTTAGGGGTGAAGAATCGCATCTACAGCTATCCTTAGGTTTAAAAGTGCACTTTTTAACAGAGGACTTAGTATATTCTCAGCTGTTTCCATCAATCATCTATCTTTACCAATTGACATCTTACCTACTTCAAAATGCAGCCACTAAAATGATCAAGAAGAAATGAGCCAAGTAAAAAGTGAAAGAGCTTACTGTCCATCTATCTGCTCCATATTGAAACAAACAAACAAAATATGGATTCTGAAACAACATGACACGCGCTCTCCCAAAGCAGTTCTTTGGTTTCACCTGACTCTCTTAGGTGAACACTTGTCTGTTCTCTTTTCCTGCTATCTATGCTTCCAAAAGAGCAACACGATTGCAGAACAGAATCCACCGAGACATGAGAATGGAGAGCCCAAGACTTACATTATTCATGTACTCGCTGAGCAGGTCCTGGAGCGCCTGCCGCACGGCGTTGCACTCCGCCACGATCCTCTCCCGCCTGTCGTCTCGAGTGCAGGAGGAGTCGGCCATCAGCGCTGCGCCGCTGATGATGCTCTCCAGCCTCTCCTCCAGGGACGGCCGGAACCTGGCCTCGCTGAACGTCATGGGGTCCAGGATAATTTTATTCTGAAAGTATCACAATTAAAAAAAAAAAAAAAAAATTCAGCAGAGAAGAGAGGTCTGCCTTGGCACCCTGTTTTGAAACCAGAAATATCTGAGGCAACAACAAGAGTCCCCAAGGAGGAGAAACTGGTTACTCAAATTCTAAAGTTGCCTTGACAAAGTATTAACTTTTTGTCGCTATTTTGTCCTAAATGTAATCTTCAGTTAAAAGAGCACATCTTGTTTGAAGAACATGTTCTTGGCAAAGGCTATCTCAACGGAAGAGCTTTCAAATAAGATTAGGACACTTTTTGGCATTTTTAAAACACGTAGCCTTTAAGGAAAGAACATTTCAGTGTAACGCTTTGGGGAATTATATAAAGATTTTAGAGCTAAAACATGATAAATAATCAATATCTTAATTATGAATTAGCTGTGACTTGTGTACACAATTAATGCTCCTCATGAGAAGCAGATATGGGCACCCATGGCAGGATGCCATTTGAAACTTGGGCACATAGTACCCAACAGGCATATTCAGTACAGGTTAATTTATCACTGGGAACTGATATCTTTCATGTCAAAGCTAGTGTTCTAGAAAAGGATTCTTAATGTGTGTATGAGACTTGTCACAAATAACTGACAGTATCCTTATAAAGGTATTTACATGTTTGGAAGGAGTCTATATAAGAGCAGAATAGAGATATTTCCTAAAAAGAAAGTATCACATAGAACATGAGCTTAGCATTTCCCCAGCCAAGTTTGAGGAGCCTGGAAACATGTGGGCAGAGATGCCCAGAGGTAGATGGAAATATGCATCCAAAATTCAGGAAATATAACGGTCTTTATAGGAATCTGGTAAATGTCAGGCGTATCTGGACACAAAGTAGTGAATGACATACGAGTAAAGTGAATAGAGCCAGAAGAGCAGGCCAAAGAAGACCTGTGAATTAAGGGTGTACAGAAGGACCAGAATCAAAAAGGAAGACAGAAAGTGTAGTCAGAAATGTAGAAAGAGAACTTGGAAAACTCCCAGCAAATGAGGAGGGTAGAGTGTGATGAAGTATGTGATCATTAACTGTGTGAAGTCTAGAAGCAAAGGTGACGTTGACCAAAGGCTGGTTTCCTTTGGGGAAGCTTTTCTGCCTAAGGCAAAGAAGTTCATACCAGCAACGATGATCAAAGTAGAATGACCTGCTATGGGAAATGGTGTGCTTATCTTCATTGGGGGTGCACTCTCAGAAGTCCAAGAACCAGAGTGGCAGTGATGGGGTAAATGGTCTTCCAACTATAGAATACTATGGTGCAATTGGCACTCTGTTACTGTTTCTCTTTTGTTCATTTTGTTCATTTGTTCATTATTCCTTATATATTCACCAAATTTAAAGAGTCGTTAGAAAAGAACAATTTACCATATTTATGACACAAAAAGTAAGTGAGAATATGTAGTTATTCTATTGCTAATCTGCACCTGCTGAAGACCTACTATATGCCTACTGCTGTACTTAATGCTAAAAAGAAGGGGAGATAAAAGAGGCTTCTCTGAATTTTTTTATTCTGATGTAGTATATACAGTAACTGCTTAAGTTATTACAAAGTGAAGTCCAGCTGTGTACTCTGGGAAAGGTTGATGTAATCCTCCAAAGCATCCTAAGGTATTTGTTCAGGTTGCGCACAGAACATCTGGGCTCCAATTCTCTGATTTCTGTTAAAATGCAAATCTCCGGAGCAGAGAGATAGATCTTTTGGGCACAAGAATGTTGAAGTCTTAAGGAATGAGTGTAGGCAGGTTGGGAATTAAAAAGGAACAGGTATAGACCAAACCTAGTCAGACAGACTAGGTCTGAGGTCCACTGGAATCTTGGATTTTTTAGAAAATCACTAATTGGTAAAAGTCTCTTTTCAATTTAGAAAGCAGATGCATGAAATCTTGCAAATAAAACAGCTATTCTGTGCCAGCTCTGGCAAGATGACCATTCTTACATTTGTACTCTCTTACATCTTGGGAAAGGGATGCAAAAGGAATGTTTACTTTACCCAAAATGTGTTATTTGGGTTTTGTCCTTTGTGCCTTGGTTTTAGGCACAGCTGTTCAGTGTCAAAAAATCATGTGGAGGCTGCAATACAGTGGATGGCCCTACAGGGTTCATTATTACAGGTGAAAGTCCCAAAGGAAAGCTGAGAGGGGAGCACAGATATTCCTGCTATACGTACTAGTGCTGTGTCTGCAATGTCTTTTTCCAGGGACATCCATTGGAACCCTCTCTCTTTCTCTCACATAGTCTCTCTTGCTTTCTATTGCCTTTTGGTTGATGCATTTATGATGAACATATATGTGTGTGTGTGTGTGTATATATATAAAATCCATATAATATATGTTAAGAAGTAATATTCTAATTGAGGAAATACCTGGTCAAAATATAATTAGACTATCTTACTTATAAAGATTACTGATTTTCAAAGACCTATTTTATAGAAAACCATGTTAACATAAAACATAATAAAAACTGTATTTTCTGCTTTAAGATTTCAGGAGACTCTTCAGAATCATATACTGGCTTTAGAACAGGTGTTTATTTTACTTTAGGATTAAACACACAAAGAACTGCAAATGTGATGGAAATATGGGGAAGTAAATTTGAACTCTTCAGTAAGGACAATTGTAAAACAGTTTCTCTGCAGTAGAGAGAATGTACTAGTGTCATTAGAACACTATTTCCTAAATTATTTTCCATGGAACACTGAGCTTAGAGATATAATGTTTTGATGAAAAAATAAGGTTCCCTGGACAAATATGTTTTGGAAATATCGCATGACCTACAGCAAATTATCATATGAAATGCTTTGGGGAGCTCAGCATTAAAGGAGTCAGTTCACTGTAGCATTTCCCAAATCTATTTGAGCATGGAAAGTGCTGCTTTTAAAATGCATGAATTATCTATGAGAACTCAAGGAACACACTTTGGGAAATGTGGCAAGAGAGACTTTGGAGTGTCAGCCAATTGAGTTTCCTACCTGCCATGGCCTGGGGCTGTTGTGAAAGTAAAAGCCTGAAACATTGAGCTTGACAAACTCTGCATAAAAGTTACACCATCCATCACATTTCTAATGGAATTATTCATTATTTATAGATCACAGTGGAAAAGCTTTTTTAAAAATCTACCAGGAAAAGAAACAATAATTTTACAATATTCAGATCTGTATCTGCAGTACAGATGGGGAGCATTGCAATGATGGATGTGAAAAGCAGCAGGGAGAAGCTGCTCGGTAGAGAAAAGGCACAAAGAAAAAAGGTCAGTGCATGTGGGCCTGTGTAAGTGTATACATGCACATGTGCATGGGTTTCCACACACATGATTGCATGTGTGTGTGTGTCTGGATGTGTGTGTGTGTATCCCGGATGGGATGGGCACTGGTTGTATGTGTGTGGAGCTGTGTGTGTACGTGTGTATGGGGAAAGATATGTGCTATTTGTGTGTGTGTCTATGGATCTATGAATGGGTGGGTACAGTTTGTATGCATAGGTGGAGTGGATGCGTGTATGTGTGTGTGTGTGTATGTGCACATGTATGGAAGGGGCTGTGGCTTATTTGTGTGTATGTATTTGTATGTGTCTGTCTCTGTCTGTTCCTAGAGAATTGGTCGGGTTTCCAACAGCTTCAACAAGTAAGAAAATAAGGAAAGAAAAAAAAAACAGAAATGAAGTCAGAGGCTCAAGAGCTAGAGGAAAAGGTTGTATCTATATTTCCTACAAATAAGAAACCAATCCCTGGAACTGAATCCTGAGCAAGAAATACACAGAGAATGAAAAAGTGAAAAGAAGGAGGAGTATTTGCTGTTACATAATTTGAAAGTAATTAAAACGATAAGAAACACCTAACTAACGTCGGGAACATTCAGATCAGCAACAATCATGAACACAGGGCTCTAACAGGCCTCAGTTCTCCACCCCAGCTCTGCCTGTCCTCACCTCTCTGTGTGGCTGCCCTCTGCTGGCAGGAAGGCGCGCCAAATCACCATCACCAACATCATCACCATCATCACCGTCATCATCAACATCCAGGAGCCAGATTCCCCTCCCTGGTCACAGAAGAATACTTTAAGAGGGCAGCACCCCAACACCAAAGAGTGAAAGGACAAGGAGAAGCCCTCCTGTCTCTCCCTTTGTGGCAAAAGAATGCTCCTGTGACAGGCTCTTATGTTGTTTATAATTGTACAGACTTATTTTAGTTCATTCTTTTACACTGTAAATACCTCCATCTCCTGTTGTCATTCTTAAAGCTCATTTAGTCATTTTATCTTTTTGATCTTTTAGTTACATCTTAGATTATCATTTTAGTTCATTTACAGATACTGGGTCTGCATTTCTTGTTTTATCTTTTTCTTATATTTTAAGTTAATCTGAGTTTATCGTGTCTATTTTTATTTTGTTTATTTGATTTGCATAATATTTTGTGCTTTATGAGTTTTACTTATTTTTATTAACATCTCTACTTTAAAAAATTATCGTTTTCATTCTTACAGTTTATAGGGCAATTGGAATGCACAGCCATAAAGACAGCAGCCACAATAATTCACCCCCAACCCAAGAAGACTAGAACCCTATTCTGCCATCAAGTCAGTGCTATAACATTCTCTCTAGTCTCACATAATTGATCTCCCATTTGCTCTCATGTGGCGCTCTATAAAAAATTTAACCTAAAATAATTTAGCAGACGATGTAGTTCAAAACCACTTCCCAGAATAATACATTTACCAGCACTCACCACACATACAATTGTTAGAAGACCACTACTTTTAAATTGCTCTTATCATTCACTGTCTCTACAAAAAGCTATGTGATCTAAAATGTAAGTGTATAATGGGACACTGAGCTAGCTTGATGCAAGCTCTGACACAAGAGGAGGAAACAGAGAGACCTCTATCAAAGCAAGTAGTTGGATGTATTACCAATGGTTTGATGGGTTCAAAATGCAGTGTCTTTGAGATCGCTATCCCCCCATCTTACTGAATAGGGAAATGATGCCAGAGATGTTGTCCCATGGTCATTCGGCTCACAAATGAGGTCACCAGGATTTGAGCACAGGTCTTTTGATTTCAAGCCCAGTGTTCCTTCAACTGTACAAGACTGTCCACATTTAGGTGAAATGAGTCTAATATGTCATAATTATAATTATAAAGTATAGTATTTTAAAATAAAAATATAATTCTTTTAAACTAAATATAATACTTAAGTGTCATCTGTCATGCTCTCCTTTTTATGCTATCTGAGTCACCTAATGCTCCCAATAGATAACTGAGAGTAAAATCATTCATTCAGCAAATGAGTGCTGGTTACTGTAGGAGTCTAAGAGCACACACTAAACAATCCTTTCTTCAAGAGGTTGACTCTCTAATCAAAAACAAAAACATGTACAACCAATTGTAATTGGGGAAATGGCTGATGATGTTATGGAATGACTGAATGATGGCAATTTGCACAGTTGAGAGGTAGGAAGTAAAAATATACTTCCAGAAGAGGTTATCCCTCAGCTGAGACTTAAAGAGTGAAAACCAGTTGGCCAAGCAAAGTTAGGAGCAGGAAGGGGTGATGCAGATGGGCTTGGAGGTGAGAGATGGCATAGTATATGAAAAATATTACAAGAGATCAACTGAAGCTGGTCACATATATGGTGACATAGAGGGGCCCCAAGCCACTCTCCTCTGAGTTAAACTGCTGAGGGGCATAGTTAACTGACTGTCTCCATCTGCTGCACCTGTAGTCCTACTGCAGCCTTATGTGTAGGCTGCACTTGGCCCCAGGCAGCGCCAGTCAATCACTGGGCACAGGTCCATGCTCCTGCCCAACAGGGACTCCTCCAACAAGCAACTTCAGCTCCTGATCCCGGCTCCCCACTAGCCTGACTGGGACTTGCTGGGAACAGTGCTGAGCCCCTTCCTACTCAATCCTCTTTCTTTCCTGCTCCCCTTTCAAAGGTGTTTGACCCCATAGCAGTCTAAAAGCTCCACAAAAGCCCATTCACTCCTATTTTATCCTTCACAGGCAATTCCTCCTTATACATATAATCCCATCTACCTTGCTTCTCCAAGGGCCTGAATGGACACAAATAGGAATGGGAGATGCAGCTGGAGAGAGAGAAAGAACTAGGTCCTGAAGCGACTTCTCTGCCACGTTACAAAGTTTTCAATTTGAGAACAGCCCTTTAGGCAATGATGAATCATCAGAGATCTTAAAGCAAAGGAGCGACATAATCCTGTTTGGGTTTCGACAGTTTCTTACTGCAGCTAGGGCAGTTAGCTTTGGCAGGACTGCAGGCAGAAGGCAGGAGAGTATTAAGCCTTCAGAGCCCAAAAGAGAGGTGAGGAAACTACCAATCAGGATTGTGTCTATATGGATAAAGAGAAGGTAATGAATTTAAGACAAATTTAGAATGTCAATCTGACAGGATTTGAAGAGATATAGGCTATGAGAATGAGAGAGAAGGAGACAAAGATAAAACCTAGACTTCTAACGTGGACACCACCAAAAATGCAGGTGTCAGCAAACTAAATCCTAGGAGTCAACCTCCTACTTTGCAAATAGGGTTTTATTAGAACACAGTCAGGCTCATTCATTTACGTACCATCTATGCCTATTTTTACACTACAGTGGTAGAGGGGAATGGTTAGGACAGAAACTGTATGGCACACAAAGTTTGTAATATTTACTCTTGGCCCTTCAAGAAAATATTTGCTGGCTGGGCGCGGTGGCTCATGCCTGTAATCCCAGCACTTTGGGAGGCAGAGGTGGGCAGATCACGAGGTAAGGAGTGCGAGACCAGCCTCGCCAATATGGTGAAACCCCGTCTCTACTAAAAATACAAAAATTAGCTAGGCATGGTGGCACACGCCTGTAATCCTAACTACTCGGGAGGCTGAGGCAGGAGAATTGCTTGAACCTGGGAGGCAGATGTTGCAGTGAGCTGAGATCGCACCACTGCACTCCAGCCTGGGCAACAGAGCCAGACTCTGTCTCAAAAAAAAAAAAAAAAAGATGGAGAAGGAGAAGAAGATGCTTGCTGACCCTTGAACAATTATGACAGATAACAGATGAAGAGCAGGTGAAATTCTTACGATCCCTTTAAACGGAGAGTTCTGGTGGAAGGTTGATTATAAGTGTATGAACGTTGGGTAGTGTGGTATGGGCACCTGTATTAATATACAAAATCTATTGCCTTCATAAAAGCAAGGAATATCCAATAGAAAGACCTAATATTCAATAACAAGAATTGCAAAGCAAAAAAAAGACACCTACATGTCAAGTAGATGTAGCAAGAAATGTATTCAGATAGATGAATAATTGTGCAGGCATTACCTCAGGGCAAAGAGCAGAACTGGAATTGGGATGTGTGCCCTCTAGGTCTGGCGTCTATGCTCTTAGCCACTGCACTAATTGTTTCCCTCATGTATCCTTTCTGCATGCATGATGCTAATCATCATGAGGTATTAATGCAACAGCCATTTCCCCATTTCAAAAACTAAAGTCACAGTAGTATATTATTCTTTCATACGTCAAGAGGGGATAAAAAACAGCAAATTTTTCTTCTACCAGGAAGGTAAATACAAATATTGCTCAATCTTTCTTTGACTAGCAATTAACCATCTTAAAGCTGAGTTTGTATCTAATTGTACTCAGCTGTAATTGAGAAAGATGGGCATACCTGATAAGACCTGGAGCATAAAGTAATATTTTTAATTACAGTTAAGTCAGTAGTAAGGCTCTAGCACACATACAACACTAATGGAATGATTTTACCCACAGATTATGTTTCAAAGACTTTAGTGCACAGCTGACAATAGTGATGCTTTTTTTTCTTTACTAGCCAAGAAACAGCTTGTTAAAGAGTAGGAAGAAAATCTTATTCATCTTTACACTTTCTGGCTTTCAACATTGGTTAAACCTTTAAGAGAACTACTTAGTCATCCGAAATGTACACAGAATTTTCAAAATGCCAAGAAAGACAACAAAGAAAGCAATTTGATAATATCAAGTGTAGCTGATTTCATAACATTTTTCCAAAATCTAAGCTAATCAGCATGGAAAATGCAAATGCTAGTGGTATGAGAAAGCCTGTGATTCTGTGATTTTCTTTGCTGCTTGTGACAACTCTGTAAGATAAATGTGTCCTGGATTTTGACTACCTTCATAGTTCAAGGTAGCAACCAAGGAAAATAATAAATTGCTGTTCTCCCTCATAAACACCAGGCACTTACCACCTGCTGTCCAGCATGACTATTTTGAATCAAGCAAGCAGAAGAAAGAATAAATGTCAACATGCCTCTATGCAGTCTTTCACTTTTATCTTTTAAATCTTAAAAAAAAAAAACTGAAAGAGAAACTTAACAGTAGTCAAACTCATTCTTTCAAAGGAATATGTCCTTCTGATATGGGGCAATTAAAGCAATGAAAACCAGAAAACCTAAATGACAATGCATGTTTAAATGTAGGAATATTTCCCCATTAGTTATTCTGAGCTTTTCCCAGGAATATGCTACAACATACCCATGTCTTCACTTTCTGTCTTTTGTAACTTTGTCATCATCCCCATTCCATTTACCCTTTAAAAAATTATATTTTAAAATTTTTAGTCATTATGGCTACATAATGCATGTATCTATTTATGGGGTACATGGGATATTTTGAGACAGGCATACAATGTGTAATAGTCACATCAGGGTAAATGAGGCATCCATCACCTCAAGCATTTATCATTTCTCTGTGTTACAAACATTCCCATTATACTCTTTTAGTTTTTTTAATATGTATGATGAATTATTATTGACTCTTCTATTTACCTTTTAATATTTAAATTTTGTGGTTTGCCTTGTCTTGCTGTATAACTGGGTAAGTTTTATATCACAGATAACACAAAGCTTCCTTTCTTCTTCCTCCCAAGCATAACATTCAAGATTCTGTTTCTTTCCACGTAACGAAGAGGGGGCAAAGCCATGTGGTCTGGGGTACCGATGCCACAGGCCAGGTGAAATATAACAGTGACTGGGCATGACTACAGAAATGTGAGCTTTGGTTTAGCTTAGGGCTTCATGCTGTGTTGACCCATTACCGAGTGTCTAGGTCACAGAAAGCTTTAGTGGGATCGAAATTTGTTAAAGTATTTTATGCATTATATTATGTTTTGCTGCACTGATACAATCCCAAACAAAACAAAACCTAATAAACAAGTCCAGCAATACCTACTGATTAACTCTTCACTATAGAACCTTCTTAAAACAAAGTAAAAAGTTTGCTATTCAGCTTAAAATACTTGACTAGTAACCCCTGAGGCAGCCTCTCCCAGTTTCCCATTAAAATGCCTATAAACAGAGAAATAAAATTGGAATTTTGCAGCACTGAAAATTGAGAATTAAAGACACCTTTTGACCATGAGGCATGATCATAATTCTGGCTCTGAATGCTTTAAATACATCTTTTAAAGACTGGAGTCTGAGATAAAAGCATAAATCAAGACCATTTAAATAAATTAACTGAGGTGTCTAAATCAAAAGAATGTTATTTGGTTGGTTTTAAACACTTACTCTCCCTGTAGTGTATCAATAATTAATACAGATATATTTTCATCTTTTTCATTCTGTGCCAAGCTCTCTCAGGGTGAATCTTTCTATCTTTACATGAAAAGTTTCTCTTGACCTAATTGGGGTAGCACTAGGAATGAAAGATGCTAAGGACCTTGAGTTTTAATGATGTATTTTTTACTAAGCTACAGAAAAATTCTAACCACCATTTTAGATTTGGCTTAATTTTTAAATTGCAAAGTATTTTATAAATAACTTGCTCTTTCTTCACAGGCATACAGTTAAAAATAAACTAATTATGCCATTTATCTACTTAAGATGTTATTTGTAATTAAACAGTTCAGTTTAATTGGAAATAAATGACAAAGATAATGACTTAATAATTAAACAGCACTATCCTTAGATATTTAATGTGCTTTTAAAGAGAAATTTACCTAAGCTCACATTAGCTTCATTTTTGAGAAGAAGCTTATATTTAGAAAGACAAAGTTATTTACCAAAGCAAATGAATAAACTGGGCAAGGAAGTTCAGCTCTGGGCTGTTCTTACTGGACTGTGAAATCTAGTGGATGCCAACTTCATTTTCCCTAATCCCATCATCTCTGTGTGTTGTTGAGTTGCTATGGCATTTCAGGAGCACATTCCCTAGCTCCAACAAGGATAGTAGTTTACAACTAAGTATGTAAGGCAGGGCAAAGATAATAATCCTTAGCTTTACATTATGCATTGATTAAAAAATGAGTATCCAAAATGTACTTAATCAAATCAAGTTTTTAGAGGGCTTAACAAAGAAAATGGATTTTACTTTTTCCGGAAAAAAAAAAAAAAAAAAAAAAATTGGTCATGTTATCTCTATTCTCCTGGAACTCTCTACATTCTTGACCATCCTTTTTATCCAGTATAATTCAAACCTCTTTGAACTCTGTGTGTTCTGAACACAATTTACCATCCACTGACTAAGTTAAGCCTCCCCTATGCTTTACAAAACTCTGCTTTACTGTGGTTCTGTTCATACTTCTCCTTCCCTTCACCTGCCCAGTTCTTCTGCTGGATCTACCTCAGTAAGTTGGTATATCTCAATGCCCTCCTCCCTGTTCTTAGTAGTTCTCTCAACTCTTTCTTAGAGCGCTCAACTACCCTCTACTATCACCTGCTTGTGAAAGAGAACCAAAGTACCATGTCCAATCCCAACCCTCTAAGACACTGGCCCTTACTACAGCTGTACACTGGACATGATCTGTTGGGGGTTCTGCCATCACCTCAAATATCAGATGTATGAGAAGTACTTTTCATTTTCCTCCAAAACCTAACACTGTCACTTCTACAGAGGAAAAACGGAAGTAGAAGGGAAACAAGAATCCATAATCTCCCTTCAGTCTCCTAATGAGAAATTAGAATTAATGAGAAATCTTCACTTCATAAATGCAAAAACTGTTCCTCCATCAGGTTAGATGACTTGATGAAGGCCACACAGTGGAAGACTTGAGAAGTCTTTCTGACTCCAAGGCCCATGCACTTGTAGCCTTGTTCTCTTGGAAACTTTGTTGAAAGATCAAGCATCAATATAATCTAAGACTGGCTGGGCGCGGGGGCCCATGTCTGTAATCCTAGCACTTTGGGAGGCCGAGACAGGTGGATCACAAGGTCAGGAGTTCGAGATCAGCCTGCTCAATATGGTGAAATTCGTCTCTACTAAAAAAAAAAAAAAAAAAAAAAATTAGCTGGGCATGGTGGTGGGTGCCTATAATCCCAGCTCTTCGGGAGGCTGAGGCAGGAGAATAGGAGAATCACTTGAACCTGAGAGGCAGAGGTTGCAGTGAGCTGAGATCGCACCACTGCACTCCAGCCTGAGTGACAAAGTGAGACTCTTTTTAACAAAAAAATAAAAAAAAGAAGAAGAAGAAGAAGAGAAAAAAAAAAAAAAAACATATATATATATATAATCTAAGACCAAAGTATAAAATGTTACACGGGTTAAGAGTTGGATGCTGATATGGTTTAAATGTGTCACCTCCAAAACTCAGGTGTTGCCAAGGTGATAATATTAAGAGCTTTAATAGGTGATTGGGACATGAGGCTCCTCCCTTCTGAACAGGATTAAGGCACTTATAAAAGAGGTTTCACAGAGCATTTGGCTAGCTTGCCCTTCTACCTTCTGCCATACCAGGATCCAGCATTCTTCCCCTCCAGAGGGGAAGGGCACCATCTTGGAAGCAGAGAACAACCCTCACCAGACAACCAAACATGCTGGCACCTTGATCTCGGATTTCCCAGTGCTATAACTGTGAAGAAACAAAATGTTGCTCTTTGTAAATTACCCAGTCTTCGGTATTTGGTATAAGAAGCACAAATGGACTAAGATAGCTGGCTTGGATTAGAAACCTGGCTCCAATTCCTTCTAGTTGTAATTCTTTCTGACCGAGTAGGTTGCTTAAATGCTAAAAGTGTCTCAGCTTTTCATTTGAAAAACAGGAATGAATCTTAGCAGTATCTACATAACAGTGGTGTTGAGAAAATTAAATAATATAAGGAAAGAGATTTGAACAATATATGAAATGTAGTAAATTATAGATATTAAACATCAAGTCATGTCAAATAGCTCTTTTTAATGTAATACTTTATATTTCCACGGTCAGTCCATATTCAACCCCTCATTCAAGTCATGATCTTCTCCCATTTCCTTCATCGAAACTTTTTTTTTTTTTTGAGACAGAGTCTCGTTCTATCGCCCAAACTGGAGTGCAGTGGCCGGATCTCAGCTCACTGCAAGCTCTGCCTTTCGGGTTCACGCCATTCTCCTGCCTCACCCTCCCAAGTAGCTGGGACTACAGGCGCCCGCCACCTTGCCCGGCAAGTTTTTTTTTTTTTTTTTTTTTTTTTTTTTTTGTATTTTTTAGTAGAGACGGGGTTTTACTGGGTTAGCCAGGATGGTCTCGATCTCCTGACCTTGTGATCCGCCCGTCTTGGCCTCCCAAAGTGCTGGGATTACAGGCTTGAGCCACCGCGCCCGGCCTCCTTCATCGAAACTTTAAATTTACCTTTTTTTTTTTTTTTTTTTTTCCTGGTAAAACATACTTTCCTAACAGCCTATTCCTAAAATCCTGCTTAACCACACTACCCTACTGGCCCCAAACCTTCAATGGCTCCCCATAGTCTGTAAGAGGTTATCATCTAGGACCCGACGAGTTTCAGATGCTGGACTCTTCTCTAGTAATTCTGCAGTTTCATCTCTATTATATTAATTTTATGAGATATGTCAAAATTCATAAGGGAATAAAGCAATGAGTTGCATTTTCACCCAGCCCTTGAACTGAGATGCCATTTTCAGCAAGCATTGCATAAAGAAATATAATCTCGCCTCCACTCAGTTCATGATTAAGATGCCTGGCCTTCAAGATTCTCAGCAATCTGGCACAAGTCTCTGCCTCTCAAAGTTCATCTCTCCTCATGAACCCCTGGCTCCTGCCAAAGTGGTCGCTGTATTACCTGACCCCAGCATGCTTCATGTGCAACTGTGTTATTAATTCTTCTCTGCTGACAATTTCAGCCCCTTCCTCTCTGATGCTTCTTGGCAACATATGTGTATCCTTCTCTGGAAACACGATCTTCAACTCTCTTGTGTACAAAACTCTCCTCTTTAATTCCCAGTATTAAGCTCCTTTTCACTTATTCAAATTTCCCTTTTGGCTCTTATCTGATATTACCATGCACTGGTAGCAGTGAGCCTGTGTGCACACACGTGTGTGTGTGAGAGACAGATCACCAGTTAGGATGCTTTCCTTACATGCTGGTATCTTCTACTCCACCCAGTGAATGTTTCATACATAAGTATTTGATGAACATTTGCTGATTAGTGCAATCAGGATTCCTAAAACAAGAATATCCTTTTCCCAATGTTTACCAAAAGGCTTCTGGAGCAAAATAGGTCACCACAGTGAACCTAGTATTTGCAGATGAATATATGTGGATGGCCTTTTAGTTAGATATGTACATTTAGGTCTACACTAGTATTTGATGTGGGTCAGTGCACTTGAGATTCAGAATTATTGGAATGGGGATATGTAACCTATTATATGACAAACGTTAGTTCTACTTTTTTTTTTTTTTTTTTTTTTTTTTTGAGACGGTCTCACACACTGTTGCTCAGGCTGGAGTACAGTGGCATGATTTTGGCTCATTGCAATTTCTGCCTCCCAGGCTCAAGTGATCCTCCTATTTCAGCCTCCCGAACAGCTGGGACTACAACTACAGGCACATGGAACCACACCTGGCTATTTTTTGTATTTTTTGTAGATAGAGGGTTTTGCCATGTTGCTCAGGCTGGTCTCAAACTCCCAGGCTCAGGCAATCCAACTCCCTCAGCCTCCAAAAGTGCTGGGATTATGGGCGTGAACCACCATGCTCAGCCTAATTCTACTTTTAGTGGGCAGGAGACCAGCTGAGGCAGCCACCTCCTGTGATTGGTGAATTCTGAGTCTTATCTGAAGATTTGATTAAACCAGGGTTAGCAAACAATGCTCTGTGGACCAAATTAGGTCTGCTGTCCATTTTATATGACCTTAAGCTTAGAAAGCTAATAATAATTTTTACATTTTTAAGTGGGTGGATAAACCATGGGCCTACTGATATGTTACATTTCTGTCCAAAATCCTCTCCCTCATGACACCCATAAATAGTCAAAAGGCATGCAGCAAAAAAAAAAAAAAAAAGAAAAGAAAAGAAAGAAATTTCACAAATCACATAATCCCATAATTAAATAATTAGTAACTGGATGATCAATGGTTGAATTTTTTAAAATTTAATACTAGGAGAAACAAACTTCTTGTCCCAGAAATCAGTTACACTCTATGTCGGTGGTTTGAGATGTTAAATTATCCATTTAAAATGGAAAGTCAATTTATATTTCTCAGAAGCAATTGTGACTTAATTGCTGTTATCAACCTAATAAATTAGTAGGTGATAACCACAAACTGGTTATACACTCAAATTTCATGTCTGATGAAAGAATAATTGTACCAATATTCTGCTAATATGAAAAGGAAATGTGTTCATGGGCCACAAGGGAAATGCATACACCTTGAGCATAAACTCATCTATCTTCTTCTGTCTATTTTTAAGCAGGCAAATTAAGATGGGAAAGAAACAGTTTTTGTCTCACAGGAATAATGTGTGATATGTTAATTGCTTTTCAAGCAACACTGCATGGCCTGAAAATATGCTTTTTGCTTAATGAGAATTTCATGTTCACTTCTGAACTCTGAATTGTGATGCACATCTGTTAACGATCATTTAAATTATATATAATAAATTTTCTGTGTAACACTGGAAAACAATAGCCCTAAGAGAGTTAACTCAAGAAGATGATGGATGCACACTAGAACATAACAGCATGATCATGTAGCCATGAGCTATCTATTGTGATTGGTATGGCATATACCAACATTCCAGAAAACTGAGAAGAAGTTAGGATGGATAAACTAGATAGCTACTAAGATCAAACAGCTAATATGTTCATTTAAGCAGTCATTCAACAAACATTTCTTTTATGTCTATGTGCTAAAAGTGCATGTGAAAGTGTAAACAATACATGATGTCTATTTGGTGCTCACATTTGGAGAGACAGAAACAAAAAACAGGACAATATTCTTAACAATATGCATAAAGTACAATAGTAGCATAGAAGGAATCGTGGCATAGAAATTGGGGTAGTCAGGAAAGATTTCCAAAAATAAGCTAGATCTGGAAGGCTGAATATAAATTTATTATGCAGAAAAGAAGGGAAGGAAGAAACAGACAGAGGAACTCCCATGAGGGCCAGCACACGGATTAAACAGTGACTACATACCTGAAAATGATCAACGGTTCATTGTGGCAGAATGTGGAATACAACGTGTGGAAAAGGAGGATATGCAATGGGAGATGTATTCAGGGACCTATTGAAACAATTTGGTACTGTGCTAAGAGCTTTAAAGTTTATCCTGAAGACAGAGTTTTACTAGTAAATAATATGTGACTAGCATTTTAGAAAGGCTAGGCTTACCAAGATGATGGAATACAGAGGGAAGGAGTTGGTGGGGCGGGGGCCAGGGCAACCAGTTAAGAAGTTATTGCAATGATCCAGGCAAAAAATATGGGCCTGATTAACCAGTGTTCATGAAGATGGGAGAAACAAATCAAGAGTTCTAAAGGGAATTGAATTCATAGCATATCAAGATTAACTGGAGAGAAAATTGGGCAGGATTCTCAGTTTTCTGGATTCAATAGCTGTATTACAAAACATAGTTCCTTTAGCTTAAAAAAAAAAAGAAGAAGAAAAAAGACTAAGCTTGACAGAATAAAAATGCTTAATTTAGTTAGAGAACTTTTCAGATACTTAAAAATCATTCAAATTCAGATGTTAATATACACAGCTAAACAGAGGTCTGGAGCTCAGGAGAAAGTTTAGTTATTCTCAGATAAAGTTAGTCTAAAAAACTACTATTTGTATAATTATAAATGTAAAAACATATATAAATAGCATAATTGACTTAAAATATCTCTAAAGAATAAACTGCAGGATTAGGATTGTTGACATTAGCAAAAGTAATAGAAAATCAAAGTTACTCACACTGGTTTGAGAATTGGTTTGTTGGAAGCTTTTCGGTCAAAGACTGATACACATGATTTATACCTTATTTCCTAGCATATTATTCTCTAATAATAAACCCATCATTTACTTTTTCAAGGGTGTGGCAATCGGCCACCGTATATTAATTTAGGTTGGATTATAAATATCTAAAATTGGGACACCCAAATTAAAGAGTTGGTCAATATTAACTTAATGTATAGAATACATTTTGTTAAAGTAACAAATATTGAAACTTAAAATCTTTAACTTTTAACAAAAGAGGTAACCAAGGCAGTTCCACTTGAAAACCTTACAAGAACCAGCGGTCTCCTCCTCTTCCCAGTCCCATAAAAAATAAGTCAACCTACTTGTAGTAGTGAGTGGGACTTCTGGAAAGAGATTCTTGTGTAAGCAGAAGAGAAGAGAGGCATGGAAGCCTATGATTTTTAGAAAGTTAACTTTAGTGGTCATGTGAGAAAATGGGCTGATGGAGGAAAAAACGGGAAAGAAATCACTTAACAGGCTTTTTTTCATGATGAGACACAACAATCTGGCACAATCAACTATTCTCAAATATTTATTTACTACCTATCATATGTGAAAACTGATCTGGGGAGAGATTGCTATGAGATTTTCTCATCAAGGATTTCTCAGCCACATCATGGAAATAAGACATGTCTGTGACCATAATAAAATGTGGCAAAGTCTAACAATCGAGGACAGGTAGAATGCTTTGGTAATTTACTTTGGAAATGTCAGTGTAAGAAGGAACTCTTTATTTTTAACAATTACAGCTTTTAACAATTAGAACAAGTCATCTGCCTACACCCCAATATTTCCTCTCAATAATGTCCTGTAAAGGCAAAAGTGCAGATGTTATGGCTGCTGCAGTGGGAACTTCCGATATTAAGAAAGTGACACTGGATGGCCTCAAATATCTTTCTCAATTTTGAAGTTTTATGGGCCTATAAGAAAAGAAATGCAGCATCATAGCAGCTAGTTATCTTCAGAAATGAATGAATTATACAGATCTCTGTCTGTCTCTTTGTCTGTCTGTCTCTCTTTTTTCCCCCCTACTGGGGCTAAAATACAAATGCCCTATCTTTAAAATATCATATGTTTTATTGTTTACACTGACCTAATTGGAAATCACATTCTATTATATTTTAAATAATGTTTCTTAAATAAAATTTCATAAAATAGTGAAAAGAAAGTTTTCAGTATTATTTCATAATCCTCCAGGAACAAATTTAACTGTATTTTGTGGGTGTTTTTTTTTAATACAGGTATTGAGAATAGGCATGCATGAATTAGTACAACTTTGGTTAGTGATTATTTGCAGGGACACAATGTTTCACAGCCATGACTGTCTAAAGTCAATATTTAGAGAGATTTTGTTAAACAGAGCCTTCCATTAAATTAATAATTACTTGAACTAGGCAAAACTAGCAAGCTTACAGGAGCGCTGGTGCAACCCTTTTATAAATCTATAAATCTTAATGGAACCAAAGAAATACTCTTTGCAATTTGTGTATGTATATGTATGGATATAAAATAAAGATGATTTTATCCACTTAAAAATAGTTAAGGAGGCTGGGCGCGGTGGTTCAAGCCTATAATCCCAGCACTTTGGGAGGCCGAGACGGGCGGATCACGAGGTCAGGAGATCGAGACCATCCTGGCTAGCGCGGTGAAAGCCCATCTCTACTAAAAATACAAAAAACTAGCCGGGCGAGGTGGCCAGTGCCTGTAGTCCCAGCTACTCGGGAGGCTGAGGCAGGAGAATGGCATAAACCCGGGAGGCGGAGCTTGCAGTGAGCTGAGATCCGGCCACTGCACCCCAGCCTGGGCGACAGAGCGAGACTCCGCCTCAAAAAAAGAAAAAAAATAGTTAAGGAGTGTATATATGGAAGAAGAGCAAACACGTATACAAATGACAAGCCAATATGATAAAATATTAACAATAGTGAATCTACATAAAGAATATGCCAGTGTTCCTTATACTACTTTAATATTTGCAACATATCTGCAAACAGATTTAATTTTTCCCAAATACCATGTATATTTTTTATTAAAGAATATTCATGAAAAAAGTTTGGAAAATAATAAAAATAGGAAAAAATATTTATGCTCACCACAACTCAAAGAAACATCATAAACATTTTGACATAAATATATTTTTTCAGGTTGTTTTGTATTTTCAATATAAATTTGTTTCTTCCTATCTATTTACTTCAGGAAAAGTAATTTCTTAGGTGTTGTAATATTTATTAAGTGTGCCTTTGCCTAGTGTCATTTTAAGTTTATTTTGCTGATGCAGATTTTGAAAGTGATTCCAACATGTAGACTTGAGAGAAACTGGAAATAAAAATAGCCTGCATCCACTGGCCAAAGGGCTGCCACATTCTGGGGGTTGGTGGCAGATAACCACGTTATCTTCTCCTCCCTAAGAGATCTACCACTCCATCAGATCTCTACAAATGTCATCTTTCTTCAAATCTGTGGCAGAGGCAGACCTTTGTAAAAGAAAAATGTTCTATGGAAAACTTACATTTGGTCAGTGACGATTTTTATCTTAAGTACTTGTGCCAAACACAAGATTGTGTCGTTAAAATGTAGGATCTTAAAATCTTTGAAATATATATTCAAATTAATTAATGCAAAAATTCTACATAGTGATTCAGTTCTCAAGTACATCACCTGAGAAGATTAGCCATATACTTGTTTTAAAGTAAAAATCGATTCTTAACTTCCATGCAAATCTGGTCAGTTTGGGTAGGCACAGAAAATATCTTAGGAAACCCTGTAGTTCAAACCTCCCAACTATAACTTCATTTGGAGCCTCAGGTAATATGTATAGGCATCTCCTGGAAGAAATGAAGCTGTAAAATGTAAAGATCTATGCTTTTTATTTTGATGTAGAAAAATGTCCAAATATCCTATGGTCTGAATGTCTGTGTGCCCTCAAAATTCATATGTTGGAATTTAATACCCAAAGTGATAGTATCAAGAGGTGTGGGCTTTGTGGGGTGACTGTATCTGGAGGGATCCATCCTTATCAATGGGATTAGTACCCTCATAAAAGAGGCTTGAGGGGGCTCCCTGCCCCTTCCACTATGTGATGACACAGTAAGAAGGCACCATCTTTGAAGCAGAGAGTGAGCCCTCACAAGAAACTGAGTCTGTCAACACCTATCCTGAACTCCCTAACCTCCAAAACCATGAGCAATAAATTACCATTGTTTATAAATTACTCAGTCTAAGGCATTTTGTTACAGAAGCCCAAACAAACAAAGACAACATATTTTATATACTGTGTACTTGTGAAAGATTATCTTAAAACTTTTTAAACAGATGCAAAACTAAGAGAAGAAAGGAAAAGAAAATAATATCCAGACGATCACCAGTGTAGACCTCAGTGTCCCAAATAAGCTTAAGAAGCATGATTTAAGGTTGTAAATGATAACAGCAAGAGATTTTCAAACGAATGGATGGAGAAATAATATTTTCCTGGTCCTTTCATAGGATCTGCTAAAGTGAGGAAAGCACTAAACCTGGAAAACAAGCAGTGTCCGTTTCAAACTCCTTCATAGGACACTTGGGGAAGAGACAATCTGGTTGGGAGGGAGACAGGACCTGTCTTCAAGCTGCATTTGCATAGCATGCACATTCTTAGATTGCATGATTATTTGGCAGCATCTTTTGGACAGAACACGTTTAAAATATGATAAACTGCTTCAGGCTGTGGTTCCTGGATTCATCAGGGACCACAGTCTACGTCATCTTTTCTTCCTTTATCCTTACTTGCTTTCTTGCCATTCGCTTCTCTTTCTTCCAGGTGCTCGCTGAGCGATCTTCAGAGACCAACAAACCAGAAGAAATCTCATATTTAATGTGAAACCAAAAATGGCATTCACAGCATCAGAAGCTGGTTAAGCAATAAGAATTCCCAAATAGACACAACGGAGAAACTTTCATTCTTAGTGTTCACACTGGACTTGTTAGGTCTCACATTAAGAATCACTCTTGCACCAAGAGGTAATTGAATCTGTTTGGAATTTATCCTGTCACATAGAATTGCCAGCCTCTCAAGATTGCTTTATGCTTTGGCCAGACCTTCTTGGAGGTCTGCTATGCATTAGCGTTTGGCTATAGCCAAAGGAGAGCAAATGACATTATAATATCAATAGCTGCTGTCCAGTGGCATAACAACTTTTCAGTCAGGAGCTTTTTCCCAGGGCTTTTTTTTTTTCTTTTTTTTTTTTTTATACTTTAAGTTCTAGGGTGCTTGTGCACAACGTGCAGGCTCGTCACATATGTATACATGTGTCGTGTTTGTGTGCCACACCCATCAACTCGTCATGTATACTAGGTATATCTCCTAATGCTATCCTTCCCCCCCACCCCTCACAATAGGACCCAATGTGTGATGTTCCCCTTCCTGTGTCCAAGTGATCTCAATGTTCAATTCCCACCTATGAATAAGAACATGTGGTATTTGGTTTTCTGTTCTTGCGATAGTTTGCTGAGAATGATGGTTTCCAGCTGCCTCCATGTTCCTACAAAGGACACAAACTCATCCTTTTTTATGGCTGCATAGTATTCCACGGTGTATATGTGCCACATTTTCTTAATCCGGTCTGTCACTGATGGACATTTGGGTTGATTCCAAGTCTTTGCTATTGTGAATAGTGCTGCAATAAACATACATGTGCATGTGTCTTTATAGCAGCATGACTTATGATCCTTTGGGTATATACCCAGTAATGGGATGGCTGGGTCAAATGGTATTTCTAGTTCTAGATCCTTGAGGAATTGCCACACTGTTTTCCACAATGGATGAACTAGTTTACAGTTCCACCAACAGTGTAAAAGTGTTCCTATTTCTCCACATCCTCTCCAGCACCTGTTGTTTCCTGATTTTTTAATGATTGCCATTCTAACTGGTGTGAGATGGTATCTCATTGTGGTTTTGATTTGCATTTCTCTGATGGCAAGTGATGATGAGCATTTTTTCATGTGTCTGTTGGCTGTATGAATGTCTTCTTTTGAGAAGTGTCTGTTCATATCCTTTGCCCACTTTTTCATGGGGTTGTTTTTTTCTTATAAATTTGATTGAGTTCTTTATAGGTTCTGGATATTAGCCCTTTGTCAGATGAGTAGATTGTAAAATTTTCCTCCCATTCTGTAGGTTGCCTGTTCACTCCAATGGTAGTTTCTTTTGCTGTGCAGAAGCTCTTTAGTTCAATTAGATCCCATTTGTCAATTTTGGCTTTTGTTGCCGTTGCTTTTGGTGTTTTAGACATGAAGTCCTTGCCCATGCCTATGTCCTGAATGGTATTACCTAGGTTTTCTTCTAGGGTTTTTATGGTTTTAGGTCTAACATTTAAGTCTCTAACCCATCTTGAATTAATTTTCATATAAGGAGTAAGGAAAGTTCTGGCTAGGGCAATCAGGCAAGAGAAAGAAATAAAGGGTAATCAGTTAGGAAAAGAAGAAGTCAAATTGTCCCTGTTTGCAGATGACATGATTGTATATTTAGAAAACCCCACTGTCTCAGCCCAAAATCTCCTTAAGCTGATAACCAACTTCAACAAAGTCTCAGGATATAAAATCAATGTGCAAAAATCACAAGCATTCTTATACACCAGTAATAGACAAACAGAGAGCCAAATCATGAATGAACTCCCATTCACAATAGCTTCAAAGAGAATAAAATACCTAGGAATCCAACTTACAAGGGATGGAAAGGACCTCTTCAAGGAGAACTACAAACCACTGCTCAGTGAAATAAAAGAGGACACAAACAAATGGAAGAACATACCATGATCATGGATAGGAAGAATCAATATTGTGAAAATGACCATACTGCCCAATGTAATTTATAGATTCAATGCCATCCCCATCAAGCTACCAACGACCTGCTTCACAGAATTGGAAAAAAACTGCTTTAAAGTTCATATGGAACCAAAAAAGACCCCACATTGCCAACACAATCCTAAGCCAAAAGAACAAAGCTGGAGGCATCACGCTGCCTGGCTTCAAACTATACTACAAGGCTACAGTAACCAGAACAGCATGGTACTGGTACCAAAACAGAGATATAGACCAATGGAACAGAACAGAGCCCTCAGAAATAATACCACACATCTACAGCCATCTGATCTTTGACAAACCTGACAAAAACAAGAAATGGGGAAAAGATTCCCTATTTAATAAATGGTGCTGGGAAAATTGGCTAGCCATAAGTAGAAAGCTGACACTGGATTCTTTTCTAGGGAATAGCTTCACAGCTGAATTTGGATGAAACATGTCTGGCCAACACGACTATTTTTTTTTTTTTTTTTGAGACGGAGTCTCACTCTGTCACCCCGAGCTGGAGTGCAGTGGCCGGATCTCAGCTCACTGCAAGCTCCGCCTCCCGGGTTTATGCCATTCTCCTGCCTCAGCCTCCGGAGTAGCTGGGACTACAGGCGCCCGCCACCTCGCCCAGCTAGTTTTTTGTATTTTTTAGTAGAGACGGGGTTTCACTGTGTTAGCCAGGATGGTCTCGATCTCCTGACCTCGTGATCCGCCCGTCTCGGCCTCCCAAAGTGCTGGGATTACACCAATACGACTATTAAGAGGGGTAGGAGAAGAAGAAAACTAGCATTTATGAGTGCCTACTATAGATTAGACACATATAAATGTTTATCCCACAAAATTACTACCATCTTGGAGTCAGCATTATTATCTCCTTTTATAGATGAAGAAACAGAGGCACAAAAGGCAAAGTTATTTGGTAAGATTCAAACACAAGCTTGTTCTCTGCCCTATGCGATGCTGTCCCATCATTGTTTAGCATGGCCAATGTAACCAGGGCAATCCACAACCGACTATTTATGTTCTCAGTTATGTTGGGTACCTGCTATTATGTGCATATGAGTAATTGTTTTTCTACAGCCTTAGCTCAATGAATTTACACAATCAGAAAAAAGACAGTATCAGAGAACATTTGGGGAAATAAAGAGTAGAACTTAATAAGTTATAGTGAATTTCCCATAATATTCTGCTGGAAAAGAAGTTCAGGAAGTACGTTGAGGACTATGGTTGAAAAATCCAAATTGATGCTTCAGAGGGAGGGGCAGTTGTTGCACGTGTGTGTGTGTGTGTGTGTGTGTGTGTGTGTGTGTGTGTAGTTTACCTCACCATTGAATCAACCTAAATCTTAGAACATTTAAGTAACTCCCTATCACATTCCCAGCAGTATAACATAGGAAACACACGAGAAGTCATAATCCTGGAGGGTGAAGTAAAGATTAGCAGTACTAACATAAGCAATCACACAGAAAACTAAAGTAGTAAATGTGTTTAAAGATTAAAGAATCAAAAGTTTTAAATAAACCACATTTCTCTAGTAAAGAGTTCACTAGATAAGTGGCCTTATTTTGGTCCCAAATTTGAAAAAGTGTAACTAATAGATAAGTGACAATCAAGATTATACTTCCCATCAATGTTAGACAATTTTGAATATCATAATCAAGTACATCAGTATTCATTATTATATTTGGTACTAATTTGAAATAAAGGTGAAATCAGACGTAAAGAATCTGTCAATCAGACCTAAAGAATCTCAAAAGCAAAAATTATTCACACTAGGAAGAAAACAAATTCTTACATTTTTCCCTGCCTTAAGAAATAACACAAGATTGGAAATACAATAATTCAGATTAAACCTGATAGGGGGTCAAAAAATCAAAATATAAATTGCAATTATAAGAAATAGTACCTCAAATTTCATTCTTTTATTTGCTCAACAATTTTTAGAGATCTTTATTTACTATTGAAATGCGCAAGAGAAAAGTAAATTGTTTGGGAATATTTCCTAAAGCAACTGTAAAAAAAATTGAAAGGTAAATGATTCTATCAGAAAATACTCCTAGATGTATAAAACCTTAGAAAAGAAAATCTGTTTAGAAGCAATATCAGAGGTGTCAATAACCTATATGAGAGGTGTCAATAACCCAGAAAGGGATTTCTGGGCAGAAAAGATGGGTCCTGGAAAGTGAAGCAGTATAGCTCAGGAAGCAGCGAAGACTATGTTGTCTATGATGACGCCTAACCTGGTCCCCAAGCACCCAGCAGAACCAGCCTCGACTCACCACCCTACCTTGTACTCCTTTTCCTATAAGCTCACATGTATTGCATCCATCTTTATCACCATCCCAGGGGTAGGGATGGTTTTAAGAATTAACTGGACTTGCATTGCATAACATTACTCTTCAAAAGGTTGCCACAGGTAGACTAAACACTTTTTGAAGGATGACTACACACTATCCATATTTGTATCCCTTGGATTTGAGCCCATAGTACATAAATAAATTGTAGTACGTTTACAGGGATTTAAGAACCCACTGGAGTGTTTCTTAATGCTCTGTTTGGCCACCAGATGTCAGTGTATGATAAAGAATGCTGGAACACTGCTGCTTGTTTCTAGTTAGAAAGAATTGAAAAGGCAGTTTTGATGAGTTTAATTTGCCAGTGAAAAAGAATAAATAAATTTGGCAGGTACTCCACTGGGAGAAGATATGGTGAACAGGTGAGGATTTCTGGTTCCCACTAAGCATCAGTTACTGATACCATGCCCTAAAGATGGAAAAGTTTTTCTCCACTTTTCAAAAAAGTATCAAAGTGTTTTTTTTTTCCTTTTTTAAGAAGTGAAAAGAGCATGCTAAGCACATAGTAGGAACTCAATTAAGCACAAACAGATTAACCTAAGTTAGAAAAATCCTAGATTTTGTGGAATTTTGTTTAAGAACATTCAAAATACGTAATATCTGCATAAATGACTAGGGATTTAACAATCATACTGATGGGAATGAAAGTAAACTAAGAGCCAGGAAAATCAATGCAAGAAAGTTATATTATGTAAAAAAAAATCAAATTTTCAAACAAATGGCTGAAAGTTCTCAAGATTTCATAATTAGACTTAGAAAATGTTTGGTTTTTTAATCAGCTAAAGCTTACTTTACAATACAAAACACTATTTCAATATATGGACATATGAAGTACAATTCTCATGACCTATTGATTCTACTTCCTCAGTATGGTTCAGATTCATCCACTTCTTCCTAATTCTACTCTATTGCTGTCCTGTAGACATTCCTAATTTCTCACGCTTATCTGTCTCCCTACTCTGCAGCTTTGCTTCTTCAAACTCATTCTCCACCCTGCAGCCACAGGGATCTTCAAAAACACAAGTCCGGGCCAGGCACTGTGGCTCACGCCTGTAATCCCAGCATTTTGGGAGGCCAAGTTGTGCAGATCACTTGAGTTCAGAAGTTCAAGACCAGTCTGGACAACATGGCGAAACCTTGTGTCTACTAAAAATACCAAAATTTGCTGGGTTGGTGGTGTGCCTGTGGTCCTATCTACTCGGGAGGCTGAGGTGGGAAGATCACTTGAGGCAGAGGTTGCAGTGAGCTGAGATCATGCCACTGCACTCCAGCCCAGGTGACAGAGTGAGACCCTGTCTCAAAAACGCAAACAAACAAACAAACAAAAACCCCACAAGTCTGACCATGCTATTTCCTTCTTTAGATCACCAGCAACTTCCTAATGCCTTCAGCATGAAGCCCAGCCACTTGCAAGGGCTGAACAGCTCTTCAGGATCTGTCTCCTGTTTGCCCACTTACACTGACTTTTCCCTATCCTCTGTACCCTAGAAATGAACACTTTATGCAGGTGTCACCCACCATACCACTGCATGCAATGATGTTCTTTCTGCCTGGGAAATATTCTCATACACACTTCATCATGTTAATTCTTACTTAGCCTTTAGATGTGGCTCATTTACCTCTTCTTCCAAGAATCATTCCACGATTTCATCTTTCCCAATACCACCCCCTTAAACACACATAGTAGGTTAGGTGGATACTATATATGTAAGTGTATGAAGCAGCATTTATGCATTGCAGCAACTATAGCTGTTTACTATTTTCTCCTTTTACATATGACACTCCTTTATTATTCTATCTCATCTGGCACTTATAAACTTTGAATGAATGATCTTAGCTATCTGGTGGCTAAACCTTATCCTAAGAGATATAAAATCCAAGGCCTAGAGATGGGCTCAGTAGCCCATGCTCACACATACTTAGTTATTTGTAGAGCTTGGAGTAGTAGCCAGATACCTGAATCCAAGTCCTGGACTCTTTCCACTGTTCTTGGTTACTTCTATTGGCCATTCAGTGGGAATCAGTTCATAGACACATAGCAGAGATAATTATAACGGAGTATTAATAGAAGGGCCATGTCATCTCAACTATTCACTGTCATTCTAATGTAATGTAAGATATAGGAAACTTACAATCTTCATGGCCTAACATGGAGGGTTGCTAGATATCTGCAGTCAAATGACCTTATAAAATATCAAAGTAGGTAAGGCCTGGGGTAAGTTTCCCTGATAAATAACTACATTGGTTGCCACAGCAAAAGTAAATATTAGAATTGAGAAGGGACAGAACAAGATGCTTAGTGAAAATTTTATTTTTCCAGGAGGCACTTATCCTTCCCTGATGTTGAAAAAATCATAAGTCAATAAAGCATATTAAGAACCCATGAGCCAGTCAGAACTCTGGTTCGTGGCCCCTTAAGGGACAGAGCTTTCACAACAGTATCTATCTGATTCTAGGAACAATAAGAATTAATTATCACAATACTCAAAAACCATAAAAGTGGCATTTGAAATGGAGGCACAACAGAAAAACTCTCACTTATTCAGAAGCCTTCAGTGTAGATCTCCTAGGTCTTGTATTTGGGCCTCTGACTTACCTATATAGCATTTCATTCTCCACTGAAAATGCACTCCAACCCTGGATCTCCAAATACTAATCTTGGGTTGTGAATCCTCTCAAAGGTCCTGCAACCTCTTAACGTCCCTTAAATGGGCTGGGAATCTGCTGTGAAATGACTGCTGCCATGTGAACTACTATGGCTGAACTTCACTCTTTGGCCTGGAGCTCCTTGAATATCTGTGTGCACCCAGAGAAGCCTACAATTGGGATAAGCTTTGGGCAGTGACCACAGAAGCATGGCCTGTGCTCCCCCAAAAGACAATTATCTCATCCTCACAGTTAGCCTACATACAATTCTTGACAGCCAGCGATGATTTTTCCTTGCATTGGTCTGAGATGCAGGTGTTGCATCATTGCTCATGTTAACATTCCAGTATTTCCATCCACTGAATACCAGATCAGAAAGAGAATTACAATTTGACCAAGAACAGAAAAAAAAAAAAAAAAAAAAAAAAATTAAAGAGAAGATGAAAAAGGGAAGAAAATGTAAGAAGGGAAAGGCAGGTAGGGAAAATTCGGTAAAAATAGGAAGGGGAACTTATGTAGAGTTGCTCTATCAGGGAAACATTTCAGCGTAATGCGGTTGAGAATACATTGTCTTATTCCTCAAGTGCAAATATTTCAATCTTACAAGAGATATTAGTGGTAACAGAAAGAAAGAGAGGCATGGTCTGTATAACAATGTGTTCCCCTCCAAAGCTGAAGTATTCAAAAACTAGAAAATAAAAGCCTATCAATTTCGTGAGAGAGTGACAGTCTCTGGAGACACTCAGGTAGAGCGCTTGGGGAGCAGCGAGGAACCGAGGTTAGCATAGAGGCTTGTGGGTTGTCAGGAAAAGAAAAGATAGCAAAACTATGAGAATATAGTAATTTTAGGAGCCTAATGCTTTATTTTCTTTTTAGGTTGTCAGAAGGTGAATGCATTTTTCTGTAGGTTGAGGAGATGGAACGAGTGGAGGAGAAACCAAATGGACAAGAACAAGAGAATTGCTAGTCAAACAAATTCCCAGGGCAAGTCGGGAGAAAGAAAGCAAATCACAAATAGAAAGCTAAAGTTAGAGGAAGTCAAGATAATGTGTACTGTCTGACTTAAAAGAAAACATTTTTAAAAGGTGAATAGCTAAAGATTATAATATACCTTTGCAAATGGTGTCAATTTTAATTTGTTACAGCAATAGCTTATATTATACATCTGTCCTGAGTCCTAAATGTTATTCTCAGATATTAAACAAATTGATACTTTATTGGGTGAAAAACTCACTCAAACTTCCTGTGGCTTATTTTCTGGCAAAATTTCTTACTGATACTTGGTGTAATACAATTATGTAATGCCAATTTAAATAATTTAACATGTTTGAGATGTTGAAGTATCTCAAAGATACTGGAAGGGAGCTTCATGAATAGTGTCAGTTTAAAGTTTTGAAAGTATCTTCGTCTACAAAAGAGGATTCCAAGAACAAGATATGGTATACTCTCTTTTCTTTAATAAAATATGGAAAATTCTGTAGGAATTGCTTTTAACATTCCTCTCTCCCACTACTGAAAGTTTGTTTTCTGGAAGTCAAAACTGACATTATGTTTTACTTCTGAGCAGTCAATACATTTTTCTTAAATCTTTTGAATATTCCTCAGTAGATAGTTTTACTGGATTAAAATTGACCATCTCAAGCTGCCACATTTAAACAGAGGCTGAGTTTTCCATTGATTATCAATTACTTTACTTTTTACTGTTTTATCATTGGAAACTCTCTTGACAGTTGCAAGTTGTTAAAATACTGCTTTTTTCCTCATTCTTTTGATTCATAAATCACTACATCAACTATTTACGTAGGTGCCAGAAAATAGGTCACCAAGCATTTAGTCACAATTATGACTACTCAGATAGAAATCAATCCTGTAATTTTAGACAAATAAATGTGAAAATACTATTTTTATCTGGTTTCTAATCAACTATAAAATGTTAAGCCACTTCTGTATCCAGCCTCCCATAAAACTGGGTTTGACACACTCGTGACTATTAATATGAAGTGTGTTTCAAATCCAATTTTTGGAGGGTGGGATCAAGATGGCCAACTAGAAACAGAGGCCATCGGAGGCTCTCACTGAAAAGTAACCTAATAAGCATGTGAATCCTTCACCAGAACTGAAGTATCAGGTTTTCTCATCAGAACTGACTAGTTGGCTGGCGTGATCCACGGAGGGGAAGAGCAGTGTGGTGCGGCCCACCTGAGAGCCACACGGGGCATGGGAGCCCCCACCCCCGAGCCAAGGGAGGCAGTGAGTGACCATGTAACACAGCCGGGAAAACTGTGCTTTTTTCATGGAAATGTGCAACCCACGGATCAGAAGACCCTACTCACAAACCCATGCTATGGGCACCTAGCATCCCAACCCCAGAGCTACGGAGATTCTCAGCAGCCTCTCAGCTGGAACCTGCTGAAGCCTGCCAAGCTCCCAGGGGGAGGAGTGACCAGCAGCACAGCTGTGGCTGCCTGCTGTCTAAGCCATTTATGCCCCTTGGTGGAAGGACAGCAGCCAGACCTGGGAGGCACAACTGCCTAACATGCTAAGCTCCCTGGGTGGGGGAAGGGCAGCATCCATTCCTATAGCTCCAGGCCATGCTTTTCCCCTGCTGGAGCCAGGAAGGCTGGAGAGTTTAGTCCCAAGACTTGTCCCTCATAGCCCAACAAACTAGCTGTGGCAGACTGCTACCAGAGTGCCTCCTCAGGCCTGAACCTGACCCATTCATCCTCACTGGGTGGGGCTTCCCTGCAGCAACTCCAATAACTCCAGCCAGAGGCTCAGGGACAGAAAATGGATCTCCCTGGGCCTGAGTCCCTAGGGGAAGGGGTGGCCTCAGTCTCTGCGGACCAGCAGGCTCAGCCTTTCTTCCAGGTAGTTCTGAGGAATCTGGGCAGCCCAAACAAGTGGGTTTCTCCCTAGCGAAACACACTCCCTCCACCAAGGGACAGTCAAAGTGATTCGTTAAATGGGTCCTATTTCCCATGCCACCCAACTGGGTGAGACTCTCCAACAATAGGGTTGTCAGACACCCTATACAGGAGTGATCCTACTGGCATCAGATTGGTGATCCTCGAGGTCAGAGATCCCAGAAGAAGGAGCAGGCATCCATCTTTGCTGTTCTCCAGTCTCCTTGAGTGACATCTCCAGGCATGGGATCAAACCAGATGAATAGGGTCTGAAGTGAACCCCCAGCAAACCACAGTAGCCCTACAGAAGAGGGAGCTGGCCATTGGAAAACAAACAAACAAACAGAAAGCAACAACAACAGCATAAACAACAACAAAAAAGGCCCCATCAAAAACCTCATCCAAGGGTCAGCAGCCTCAAAGATCATAACTAGACAAACTCGTGAAGATGAGAAACGATCAATGAAAAAATGCTGAAAATCCAAAAGGCCAGAGTGCCTTTTCTCCTCCAAATGATGGCGATGCCTCTACAGCAAGGGTGCAGAACTGGACGGATGATGAGATGAATAAATTCACAGAAGTAGGCTTCAGAAGATGGGTAATAAAAAACTATGCTGAGCTAAAGGAGCATGTTCTAACCCAAGGCAAAGAAGCTAAGAGCCTTAATAAAAGGTCAGAGGAGCTGCTAACTAGAATAACGAGTTTAGAAAGGAACATAAATCACCTGCTGGAGCTGAAAAACACAGCACAAGAACTTTGTGTCGCATGCACAAATACCAATAGCTGAATCAACCAAGTGGAAGAAAGGATATCAGAGTTGGAAGACTACCTTGCTCAAATAAAGTATTCTTTTTTCTCTAGTCTTGCATGCAGACAAGACTAGAGAAAAAAATGAATGAAAAGGAATGAACAAAGCCTCCAAGAAATATGGGACTTTGTAAAAAGACCGAACCTACAATTAATTAGAGTACCCGAAAGAGACAGGGAGAATGGAAACAAGCTGGAAAACACACTTCAGGATATTATCCAGGAGAACTTCTCCAACCTAGCAAGAAAGGCCAACATGCAAATTCAGGAAATATCGAAAATACCACTAAGATACTCCATGAGAAGATCAACTCCAAGATACATAATCATCAGATTCTCCAAGGTCAAAATGAAGGAAAAAATGTTAAGGGTAGCCAGAGAGAAAGGTCAGGTCACCTACAAAGGGAAGTCCATCAGACTAACAGCAGACTCCTCAGCAGAAACTCTACAAGCCAGAAGAGATTGGTGTCCCATATTTAACATTCTTAAAGAAAATAATTTTCAACCCAGAATTTCATATCCAGCCAAACTAAGCTTCATAAGCAAAGGAGAAATAAAATTCTTTACAGACAAGCAAATGCTGAGAGATTTTGTTACCACCAGGCCTGCCTTGCAAAAGCTCCTGAAAGGGGCACTAAATATGGAAAGGAAACCCAGTACCAGCCACTGTAAAAACACACCAAAATATAAAGGCCAATGACTCTATGAAGAAACTGTATCAACTAGTGTGCAAAAGAACCAAACAGCATCATGATGACAGGATCAAATTCACACATAAAAATATTAACTTTAAATTTAAATGGGCTAAATGGTCCAATTAAAAGACACAGACTGGCAAATTGAATGAAGAGTCAAGGCTCATCAGTGTGCTGTATTCAGGAGACCCATCTCACATGCAAAGACACACATAGGCTCGAAATAAAGGAATGGTGGAAAATGTACCAAGCAAGTGGAAAGCAAAAAAAGCAGGGGTTGCAATCCTAGTCTTTGACAAAACAGACTTTAAACCTACAAAGATCAAAAAAGACAAAGAAGGGCATTACATAATGGTAAAGGGAACAATTCGACAAGAAAAGCTAACTATTCTAAATATATATGCACCCAATACAAGAGCACCGAGATTCATAAAACAACTTCTAATAAGTCTCTTTGTAGGTCTCTACACACAGTAATAGTGAGAGACTTTAACACCCCACTGTCAATATTAGACAGATCAATAAGACAGAAAATTAACAAAGATATTCAGGACTGAACTCGGCTCTGGATCAAGTGTACCTAATAGACATCTACAGAACTCTCTACCCCAAATCAACAGAATATGCATTCTCCTCAGTGCCACATGGCACTGATTACAAAATTGACCACATAATTGGAAGTAAAACACTTCTTGTCAAATGCAAAAGAACTGAAATCATAATAGTCTCTCAGACCACAGTGCAATCAATTTAGAATTCAAGATTAAGAAACTCACTGAAAACCATGCAATTACATGGAAATTGAACAACCTACTCCTGAAGGACTCCTGGGGAAATAATGAAATTAAGGCAGAAATCAAGATGTTCTTTGAAACCAAAGAGCAGAGACAATGTACCAGAATCTCTGGAACACAGCTAAAGCAGTGTTAAGAAGGAAATTTATAGCACTAAATGCCCACATCAGAAAACTAGAAAGATCTCAAGTTGACACACTAACATCAGAATTAAAATAGCTAGAGAGGCATGAGCATATTAATCCAATAGCTAGCAGAAGACAAGAAATAACTAAGATCAGAGCAGAATCGAAGGCAATAGAGACACAAAAAAAAACCCTCCAAAAAAGCAATGAATCCAGGAGCTAATTTTTTGAAAAAAACAAAAACAAAAACAAAAAGAAACAAAATAGATAAACCACTAGCTAGACTAATAAAGAAGAAAAGAGAGCAGAATCAAATAGACATAATAAAAAATTATAAAGGGGATATCACCATTGACCCCACAGAAATACAAACTACCATCAGAAAATACTGTATTTCAAATATATAGTATAGTATATAAATACTATATGAACTCCTCTATGCAAATCAACTAGAAAATCTAGAAGAAATGGATAAATTCCTGGACACATACAGTCTCCCAAGTCTAAACCAGGAAGAAGTAAAGTTACTGAATAGACCAATAACAAGTTCTGAAATTGAAGCAGTAATTAATAGCCTACCAACCAAAAAAAGCCCAGGACCAGATAGATTCACAGCTGAATTCTACCACAGATACAAAGAGAAGATGGTGCCATTCCTTCTGGAACTATTCCAAACAACTGAAAGGGAAGGACTCCTCCCTCACTCATTTTATGGAGCCAGCATCATCCTGATACTGAAACTGGGAAGAGACACAATAAAAAAAGAAAACTTCATGCCAATATCCATGATGAACATCAAAGCGAAAATCCTCAATCAAATACTGGCCAACCAAATCCAGCAGCACATAAAAATCTTATCCTCTACAATCAAGTCAGCTTCATCCCTGGGATGCAAAGCTGGTTCAACACAGACAAATCAATAAGCGTAATCCATCACATAAACAGACCCAAAGACAAAACCACATGATTATCTCAATAGATGCAGAAAAGGCCTTTGACAAATTCAACATCCCTTCACGTTATAAACTCTCAATAAACTAAGTATTGATGGAACATACCTCAAAATAACAAGAGCTATTCATGACAAACCCACAACCAATATCATATTGAATGGACAAAAGCTAGAAGCACTCCCTTTGAAAATCGATACAAGAGAAAGATGCCCTCTCTCACCACTCCTATTCAATATGGTATTAGAAATTCTGGACAGGGCAATCAGGCAAGATAAAGAAATAAAGCGTATTCAAATAGGAAGATAGGAAGTCAAATTTTCTCTGTTTGCAGATGACATGATTGTATCTTAAGAATACCCCATCATGTCAGCCCAGAAACTCTCTAAACTGATAAGCAACTTCAGCAAAGTCTCAGGATACAAAATCTATGTGCAAAAATCACAAGCATTCCTTTACATCAATAATAGACAAGCAGACAGCCAAATCATGAATGAACTCCCATTCACAAAAGCTACAAAGATAATAAACTACCTAGGAATACAGATAACAAGGATGTGAAGGACCTCTTCAAGGAGAACTATAAACCACTGCTCAAGGAATTAAGACAGGACACAAAAAAATGGAAAAACATTCCATCCTCATGAATAGGAAGAATCAATATTGTGAAAATGGCCATACTGCCCAAAGTAATTTACAGATTAAATGCTACTTCCATCAAACTTCCATTGACATTCTTCACAGAATTAGAAAAAACAACTACTTTAAATTTCATATGGAATTAAAGAAGACCCTGTATAGCCAAGATAATCCTAAGCAAAAAGAACAAAGCCGGAGGCATCAAGCTACCTGACATCAAACTATACTACAAGGCTACAGTAACCAAAACAGCATGGTACTGGTCCCAAAACAGACAGATAGACCAATGGAACAGAAGAGAGACCTCAGAAATGACACCATATATCTACATCCATCTGATCTTCGACAAACCTGACAAAAACAAGCAATGGAGAAATAATCTCCTATTCAATAAATGGTGCTGGGAAAACTGGCTAGTCATATGCAGAAAACTAAAACTGGACCCCTTCCTTAAACCTTATGCAAAAACTAACTCAAGATGGATTAAAGACTTAAATGTAAAACCCAAAACCATAAAAACCTTAGAAGAAAACCTGGGCAATACCATTCAGGAAATAGGCATGGGCAAAGACTTCATGATGAAAACACCAAAAGCAATTGCAACAAAAGCCACCATTGACAAATGGTGTCTAATTAAACTAAAGAGCTTCTGCACAGCAAAAGAATCATCAGAATGAACAGGCAATCTACAGAATGTGAGAAATTTTTTGCAATCCACTCATCTGACAAAAGTCTAATATTCAGAATTTACCAGGAACTTAAATTTACAAAAACAAACAACCCCGTCAAAAAGTGGGCAAAGGATATGAACAGACACTTCTCAAAAGAAGATGTTTATGTGGCCAACAAACATATGAAAAAAAGCTCAACATCACTGATTATTAGAGAAATGCAAATCAAAACCACAATGAGATACCATCTCAGGCCAGTCAGAATGGCGATTATTAAAAAGTCAAGAATACATAGATGCTGTAGATGCAATTGATGCTAGCAAGGCTGTGGAGAAACAGGAATGCTTTTACACTGTTGGGGGGAATGTAAATTAGTTCAACCATTGTGGAAGGCAGTATGGCAATTCCTCACAGAAATAGAACCAGAAATACCATTTGACCCAGCAATCCCATTACTGGGTATATACCCAAAGGAATATAAATCTTTCTACTATAAAGTCACATTCACACGTATGTTTACTGCAGCACTATTTACAATGGCAAAGTTATGGAACCAACCCAAATGCCTACCAATGATAGACTGGATAAAGAAAATATGCTACATATACTCCATGGAATACTATGTAGCCATAAAAAGAAATTATATCATGTCCTTTGCAGGGACGTGGATGAAGCTGGAAGCCATCATCCTCAGCAAACTAACACAGGAACAGAAAACCAAACACCACATGTTCTCATTCCTAAGTGGGAGCTGAGCAATGAGAACACATTGACACAGGGAGGGGAACAACACACACCAGGGCCTGCTGGGGGTGGGGGCGAGGGGAGGGGACTTAGTGGATGGGTCAATAGGTGCAGCAAATCACCATGGCACATGTAAACCTAGATAACAAACCTGCACATTCTGCACATATATCCTGGAACTTAAAGTTAAAAAAAATCAATTTTAGGGCATACTAGCTATGCTGACTATGAAAATATATTTTGCATTTTTATGGTTCCTTTTACTTCAGCATTTCAAAGACGTTAAACGTATTTAAATTTTCATTATATGAGAAAGGTATTATACAAAGTATCAGTAAGAGATTTTGCCAGAAAAGTAAGCAACAGGAAGTCTGAGTGAGTTTTTCACCCAATGAAATATCAATTTGTTTAATATCTGAGAATGGTATTTAGGACTCATGACAGATGTCCATGAATTCAAAATCAATTTCAAGTTAGCATGCCTGAGAAATTAAAAAAAAAAAAAAAAAACAGTATTCATCATATAGCTATGGAACAGAAATTTATAATTTAGTCACAAAATAAAGAGAAATGGTATATTATTTTAATGAGAAAATTTCAAATATCATTAACTACTGTCTAGGTTTGCTGATGTCAGAAGTGATGGAAAATCTACAGTAGATGAATCACATTATAGTCTATAAATTCAACACTAATTTGCTAGCATTACTACTTTTGAGAAAGTGCTGAAATTAAATTGCATTTATTAAATGACAATTGTTAGGGAACCACATCAAATGTGATTGTTCAAAATTGCAATTCAGACAGCTGCTCCACATTTTGACTTTTGTTGACCTCTAAGAAGTAAAATGTTGACCATTAGATAATGCTTTAGGTAATTCTCATAGCTTGAGAAACAGTACACATTTAATAAGAATATATTATCTCATTAATATACTAAGCTAATATAAATATAATTTTTATTTATGTAATATACTTAGTTAATATTATAAGTCATATAATTAGTTAATATAGAAGTTTAAAGTTAACAAAACATGGTGACTTATTTACCATATTATGCTTTATATCTTAATTTTTTCCAACTGTTTCAAATATATCATGTTTTATAAAAAACACCTTTGATGGTTATATTCCTGTGTTAAATTTCCAAAGCCTTATTTGTCCAGCATGAGCAGATAACACTTTTGGGGGGAAAAAAAAACTTTGAACATTCAACATGTTGACATACTTTGCTAACAGATTTTCCCCACATGACCTCAAGTTTGATTTTTATGAATGAAAGCCTTTTGCACTGTTGCAGTGATGCATCGCTTGTTACATTAATTGGGGATAAAAGGTCCTTTTAATGAAAATGGTCTGGAAACAAAAGACAGCATGGGGAAGCAGGAGCTGTCACACTCTCAGACAGAAGGTGGCAGCAGCTGAAGGTCCTGAACTGTTCACAGGCCTTCTCCCTGTGCTTCATATTTTCACTCTTAACCAGCTCCTCACTTAGGTTTTGTTGTTTATTTTTGAATATAAAATAAACTATAACTAGAATAATGTGACAGTGTCAAAATCTGACTAAATAATCCATACTTAGCTAATTTTAATAAACATCAATTTATACAATAATTTTGTATTTGAGATTATGTTTTTTTATTGTTTTATGGATGAGTTCATTTGTGTCTCAATACACACTTTTAAAATTAATGTAGCATTATGTTTTAATATCTGTGTTTATCACTTGCTCATTTACTTTTCCCTGGAATATGGGCTCATTCATTCTTTATTCTAGAATATAAAAAAAAAAAGACACATAAAAAAAAAAATCCTTTATCACTCCTCTGTCAAGTTCCAAAAGAATCTTCTTAGAATTTGTATTGGGATTGCTTGAACATTATGAAAATTGATAGGATCAATAGTTCTACTGAAGATCATGATATCATTTACTCAGGAGTAAAACTTGTCCCTCAGTAAAGTAATATAATTTGAATTTTTAGGTCCTTCACATCTAATTAGACTTATTTCTAGCAGATATAAGAAAAAAATAAAATTAAATTAACTTTTAAAAAATCATTTGTTTTGTGAATAATATGTCTCCTCATTATTCTATTTTACATGATGAAAACTTAGAGAGTTTTATATATTTATGTTATATAAAATAAACATTATTCTAAACTCTCCCATTATTTTCTATGAATTTTTGGTTGCTTCCTGCAATTTTGTGAAGAAAATTACCTATTATTAAGTCTTCATTTCTGTAGCAAGTGCTTTAAATATATTATCATATTTAATCCTTACAATAAAAACCTTAGGAAATAATATATGGTGTGAGACACATATAACTAATTGTAGAAGTATGGGAAAGAGGAGAGACCACTGTGAAAATGGTAAGAGCTATCTGAATATGAAGTAGTAAAATTATTCCTCAATTATATCATCCATCATCTCCAAGCCTTGAACAATCATTGCTTTGCTTTTGGACCTTTTTACCAACCGCTAACTAGTTATTTCTTGCCAAAAATTCACATCAACATATTCAAAAGCAAGCTCATCATCTTTCTTCACGACCCTTACGTAACCTATTTTTCTTCTATGAATTCCTGTAACATTGTGTTTAATCAATTAAATGGTGTTTAGTGCATTCTACTTCCTTCATCTCCCCTGCAGGATTATATAACCCTGGAAAGTAGATGTTAATTATTTATAAATCTTTATAGGCTTTCATTGATCATAAGATAAATAAATTCCAACTTCTCACAAGTCCTCTGACCCGGGTGAAGCAAGGGCTTTCATCCCGGGGTGCTGATGACATGAGTGCAACCTTCTCACTCACAGTGATGCTTCACATATGGCTCAGCACAGTGAACAATCCTACAATCCTCCTTGCTTCTTCCCTCACTTTGAAACACCTCCGGAAACAGCCAGTGTAGAATGTAGGACTTTCACAGAACTGACACAGGCACTTCCCAGAGGGGCCGTTCTAAGGAAGACCAGGGTCCTGTGTGGGATCATAGGACAATGGACTTTATCACTGATATAAAACAAGAAACGGATGGCAGCTTTCCACCCAGGCACAACATAGAGGCAACATACATCTAGGCTGCCCATAACATGTGCCCCTTTAATAATAAAGATGATTGCCAAATTATGAACTATCCCTAAAATAGCCTGTAAGGTATCTCATCCTTTACCTGGAAGGAATTGGGCACTCTTAAATACAGTTGTTTTTTTTTCTTTTCTTTTCTTTTCTTTTCTTTTCTTTTCTTTTCTTTTTCCTTTTTTTTTTTTCTTTCCCCTCCGAGACGGCGTTTCACTGTTGTTGCCCAGGCTGGAGTGCAATGACACGATCTCGGTGCACCACAACCTCCGCCTCCCGAGTTTAAGCGATTCTCCTGCCTCAGCCTCCCAAGTAGCTGGGATTACTGGTATGCACCACCACGCCCGGCTAATTTTTTTATATTTTTAATAGAGACGGGGTTTCTCCATGTTCAAACTCATGACCTCAGGTGATCCTCCCTAAGTACTGGGATTACAGGCGTGAGCCACTGTGGCCACATTTTCTTTAAAGACAAGTGATAATGGCTCAGCCAATATATTACAGACATGCATTATGTAGTTTATCTTACTATTAAAACCTCCAAAAGAGAAAAATCAATGTAAATTATTGTAGTGGCCCTTCATCCCCAACACACTTTTCTTTTTTTTCGTCAGCACCAGCGCCCACCCCTCTGTGTACCTCACCAGGATGCTTACGTCAAACTCGTTAAGAGCCGCAGCCAGCTCGCCAATGCCCGTGTGGCCTTTGGCTTCGTCAGTGGGCGAGGTAGCTTGAGCAGCATTGGAGATGCCAGCGATGGCCTCCTGGACTTGTTTGAACACATAATCTCGGTTGGCTCTAGTAGCGGCAACATCTGGGTGGCGGAGAAATGCTTGAGAGGCAGTGTACAGCATTGTGGCATTCTTCTTCAGAGCCCCTCGGGCGGCTGCCATCTCATCTCGACAATGAGGATCCTTCAGCTCCTGTGTGTGTAACACATGAAAGCTGTCACATACATGAAATTTGCATGGAAATATTTGCAACAGAGCTTGGAGTCACAGACTCTTAGTAACACACTGAACTTCAGAAACCCTTGTGCTGTTTCTAGCTGCCAGGCCTTTGCATATACTGTTTTGTTTGTTTGTTTTATAGAGACAGAGTCTGGCTCTATCACCTAGGTTGGAGTACAGTGGTATCATCAAAGCTCACTGTAGCCTCCATCTCCTGGGCCCAAGTGATCCTCCCTCTTCAATCTTTTAAGTGGCTAGAACTACAGGTGCATGCTTCCACACCTGGCTAGCTAAAAAAAAAAAAAGAAAAAAAAAATTGTGGAAGTGGGGTCTGGCTATGTTGCCCAGGTGGGCCTTGAACTCCTGGCCTCAAAGGAATCTCCCACCTCTGCTTCCCAAAGTGCTGGAATTACAGCCATGAGTGACCACGACTGGCTTACTGTCCCTTTTATGTGAAATGCCTGAGCTTTCCTCCTCTGCCCTACCCTTTCACTTGACAGGGCTCCACTGACTTGGCACATCCTCCACCCAACTTTCTAAGCTGTGTCCCCTTTTATCTGTTCCCACAAGACACTATTCCTCTCCTATCACTAACACTTATCCTACTTTACTGTATTATTTGAGCATATATTTTTCTTCTATAATGTGCCTCTAATGACAGCAGGGAGCCCTAGTTGTCTTATTCAGTGGCTCTTCAGTCATTAGCACAGTGGCTGGCCTATAAGAGGCATTCAATAAAATATTGCTGAAAGAATATAAAAACCAAGCCACTAACAAGGTAAGCTGATTGCATGGGCCACAGAGTAAGTTATGAACAGAGAGAAAACCTGAAAACGTCAGTCTTCTGAAGCCCTACTTGCCTCCATATTCAATTACTGTTACAAACCTGGGAAACCAAACTTCTGATTTTTGCTCAGCACATCAATGTCCCTTCATTATCATTTTCAGAATAGGGTCCTTTCTTTGTTGTTGTTGACAGCCTCTAATGGCAGCTCATCATTAAGTTTAGAGAACAGAAAATAACAGGCCAAAGATGATTTGTTTTCCTAGTTTTGGATGACAAAA
>NC_045448.1:80696982-80700313 GCF_002776525.5 Piliocolobus tephrosceles | reverse complement strand
AAACAGGTAACAAATATTTGAATGTATTCTCTATGCAGGGCAATGACTTGGGCACGAGAGGTGGGTTTCTCCTAAACAGTCATGAAAGCCTTTATTAATATCAGAACATCTGGTCCAGAAATTCCATTCCTGGGTATCTATACTGAAAAAAATAATAATAAAATGATAAAATAGATCTAAATACACAAGTGAGAAATGTGGGTTGCGCAAATCTCTCCATAAAGATACTTGAAGAAACATGTTTTAACCATAAGAAAAAAACTGGAAACAATCTAAATATTGAATTATCAAGAATTGGTTGAAAAAAAACTACTGAAACCTTCATATTGGAGTATATGATGATTAAAATTCATTTCTAAAAATTAATAACATGAATACTATTTATAAGATAAAAAGCAGAACACAATATGCATATTTGTATGCATAGTTTGATTTTAAATACATTAAAATGTGAAGCTAAATATCTGAAAGAAAATATACCAAAATATCAGCACCATATTCTTTGTGGGTGGTAGGGTATGATGTGTTTTTCCCCTTTCTTTCTGTTCTACTGTTTTTCTAAATTTTCTTGAAAGAGTCTGAACTAACAATCAACTAAAGTATTAATGAAGCAAAAATAAATACTGTAGGTATTTTCATATGATCATCATCTATATTCTCGTGGCTTTTAATGTCAGCTACATGCTGATGACCCACATTTCTATCTCCAGGCCACACTTCTCTTCTATTTGATGTTTCAATGTAGATATCTCAAAATCAACATATCTGTGTTGGTTATTTTAGGTGTCTACTTGACTGGATTGAGGAGTGTCTAGAAGGCTGATGAAGCATTATTTCGAATGTGTCACTGTGAGAGTGTTTTAGGAGGCAACCAGCATGTGAGCCAGTGAATTAAATAGAGAAGCTTCATCCTCAATGTAGGTGGGCACCATCCAGTGGGCTGAGGGCAAAGATAGAACAAAAAGGTGGAGGAAGCATGAATTCATTCTCTGTCTCCCTTTCAGAGCAGAATGCCCTTCTCCTCCTGCCCTTGGACATCAGAACACCAGGTTCCTAGGCTTCTAGACTCTGGGGCCTGCACCAGTAGTCTCCTGGGCTCTCTATCTCTCTCTCACTATTCAGAGTAACTTTGCTCCTGTTTATATTACACATCGGGCTACCATACAAGATTCCCTTCGAACAAGGAATTCTGCTGATAAAAACATACTTAAAAATAACCACATAAACGAAAATCACATTTATGTGCCTGTTTCACAAAGGACTAGCTCTTGGTTAAGTTCCCAATCCCAGCCTCACTTGAGCCTGGCACAGAATGAACATTCAACAAATGTTTGTTGAGTGGAACCTTCCTGTTGGTCGGAGAGAAAGTTAGAGAAACTACGAATGGCCCAAAATATTTTTTTAAAATTTGGAAGCAGTCAAGAGGATGAGTGAAAGGATTTTAGGAGATCCTTCCGCATTTGGAAATATTTTTTTCTATGGCAAAAGTATAAAAACTCACTCTGTGGGAACAAAATACTAAAGGTATCCAGTGAGCAAACAGAGCTAGCTGAAACTGAGAAATCCCTAGGCAAAAGGGAGGCTGATATGGTCTGGCTCTGCATCCCCACCCAAATCTCATTTTGAATTGTAACTCCCACATGTGGAGGGAGGGACCTATAATCCCCACGTGTGGAGGGAGGGAGGTGATTGGATCATAGGGGCGGTTTCCTCCATGCTGTTCTCGTGATAGAGAGTGAGTTCCCACGGGGTCTGATGGTTTTATAAGGCAGTTTTCCCTGCTCTTGCTCACTCTCTCTCCTGCTGCCTTGTGAAGAAGGTGCCTACCTCCCTTTCCACCATGATTGTAAGTTTCCTGAGGCCTCCCCAGCCATGTGGAACTGTGGGTCAATTAAATCTCCTTTCTTTATAAATTACCCAGTCTCAGGGCAGTTCTTTGTAACAGCATGAGAACGAACTAATACTGAGGCTGAGGAGATCCCAGGTCACACAGCATCATCACAGTGACTCACGCTCGCCTGAGCTCTTCTCACCCCCTTTTCCCTTCCTCCCCTCCCCTTTCCCTCCTGTTCTCTCTGTCTCTCTTTCTCCATCCCCCTCCGTGCCTTTCCTCTCATTTTGTTCATGTTTTCTTCTTCTCTTTCATAAAAATTTCACCCCACATACTACATATCCTGGGAGTGCATATGTGTGGTGGTATTCAAAGGACTAGGAGATAAAAAGTGAGGGCAAAGGGTGACATTCAGAGAGTGACCACAGCACCACCCCACAGTTTAATAATTTTCATTTGACGTCAGAGCTGTGTTCCTACAGTGGATAGAAGATCAGAGTGTAGTAGGGCTAGCAGGGTGGGTCTCATCAGTGAAGCAAATAACCTGTGGCCTGCATATAGGTATGGGCCAGAGATTGGTCCAGAGCCCACCGTGGCATCACAACTGGCCCCTGCAGGAAACAGTCTTTGTCATCACAGGTTCTTAGGGCATTTGATAGCAAGCAGATGCAGTTGATCCATTGTTCAGGCCTATAAAGCTACGGGGTTATGTAAACTCACCCATTTTCTCCCCTAGCATTTCCAAAATCTTTCCCACCTGTTGTCTTCTTGCTGCTACATAGTTAAGTTTCACCATCTCTTTTCCAAACTCTTTAAAACGGTTTGCAAGGTCTTGCTCATTTGTAGCATTTTTGACAGCTTCCAGGGCCTCTTCCACCTGCAGTGGTGAAAAACAACATACTTATTAGTGGATAGTATTTAAATATTATTCAACATGTTAGAAATGGAATTTGCACCCAAAAAATCTAAAACACCAGTATGTGTTAACATGTAAATGAAAAAATAGGAGAAGAGTTCCTCTAACAATCATGTGTAGTCAGATTAAATAGTTGTTCAAGACTTAAAAAATATTTTGTATACAAAAGAAAATAATTGCTGAGCTCCTGGTGCATATAAAATCCTGTATTTATTATATTTTATTAAAGTATGATTTGGAAAGAATATCAACCTTTAAGTAGAAACACTAAGGAAAATATATTTGAGAAAAAATACCGAAGTTTAGAAAAAAATCTAGAAGCCTTCAGAAGAGAAAATGGTTTATAAACAAAAGACTGGAGAAATTCTTGAGCTGCTAAAAATTTAGGACAGCATGAATCTGCAACCAATGTTGACAACATCTCTAGGACTGGGATTAAAGGGATTATCTTTTTTTTTTTTTTTTTGAGACAGAGTCTCGCTCTGTCGCCCAGGCTGGAGTGCAGTGGCGCAATCTCAGCTTACTGCAAGCTCTGCCTCCTGGATTCAAGCCATTCTCCTGCCTCAGCCTCCCTAGTAGCTGGG
>NC_045448.1:80650185-80696882 GCF_002776525.5 Piliocolobus tephrosceles | reverse complement strand
TTTTTAGTAGAGACGGGGTTTCACCGTGTTAGCCAGGATGGTCTTGATCTCCTGACTTTGTGATCCACCCACCTCGGTCTCCCAAAGTGCTGGGATTACAGACCTGAGCCATTGCACCCAACCTAAAGGAATTATAATTTTAAGCTGAGTTTATACCTCTCCATCCAATGGAAAGAGGAAATATTGTTTCCTTGAAAGCAAGTGAATTTGAGGTTTTGTTGCTACCTGACTGACAGGGACTTAGCGGACTCCTTCACCACAATATCTTAATTTTAGTTAATTGTATCCACAGATGGGATAACTTAAAGGTTTACCAATTGTGGATTTTTTCACACCATATTGAAGTTAAGATCATTGTGGAGGGGAGAATAAAACTTCTCAAAACTTAAATTATTTATAAAGGAATTTTGATGCTATACCACTAAGGTGGTATCAAGTGGAGTGGAATGGGGGTGGACAGGATGATGGCAAGCACACTGCCCTACCAATGTGCCATGCTTCCAAATCCCCACAAACTGTCTCACTGAACTTTTCCATAGTAGCATTGGACCTGAATTGTGAATTCCATCAAAATTCCTTTATAAATAATTTAAGTTTTGAGAAGTATTATTCTCCCCTCCACAATGATCTTAACTTCAATATGGTGTGAAAAATTCCACAATTGGTAAACCTTTAAGTTATCCCACCTGTGGATACAATTAACTAAAATTAAGATATTGTGGTGAAGGAGTCCGCTAAGTCCCTGTCAGTCAGGTAGCATCTTTATAGAAATAATTTCATCAGTGGAAATAGCCAAGAACATGGTCCTGAGTGAATAAAGCACAAGTCATACATGTTTTTGGAAAAATCAACTGTTCTTAAACATGAAGGGAGCCTGATAGAGGCCCCTAACTAGTTCCATTTCCTGAGAGAGGAATGGAGCGCTAAGGCAGCTTTGAAAGAAAGAGGAATGAGAAATGCAGGAAATACTTGGGCAGAATTCAGATAGGCTCTTGCTTAATTTTGGGCAAATTAAAGGGCATTATACAGACAGTGCATTGTTTGACAATTCTGAAACACAAATGACAACTACAATGGCTGAAAATAGCCATAGATTATATTAACTCAAATCTGAACTTAATTGAGGCTTGACGCAATCACAAAGGTGGCTAATTTCACTTCCTTATCAAGTGCACTGAGCAAAGGAAGAGAATATGTATCTAAGCCAGTAATAATGAATATCATCAAGTCTTTTGTCCGAGAGATATGTAATACCATTCAATTTACCAAATAGGCTAATTCCTTTTAGTAAGGAAAGAGTGGTAGCAAGCAAAGGAAGTAATCTGGAATGATACTGCTGGCGGGGGTTGAGAGGGAGGTTAATCTAGATGCCACATAATGCTTATGTGCTGGATTGGGAAATTTAAGTTTCCATTCTCAATTTCTATGGAAAGCATGCATCTTCTTTTTTTTCTAATTATAAAAATATGAAATGATGATGTAACTCCTCAATGTTAGTCATTCTCAATTCCTATTAGGCTCTAATAGTGCTCATGTAAAAAAGGAAGTACAGTTGAAAAAGGAACTGTCATGGGTTAGGTTTTTTAGGCACTCAAGTCAAATTATATTTTATGGTATGGAAAGGCACTTTTAAAACATTTTTATAGTTTAATGAGAATCTCGTACCTCAAATCTCTGAAACACCAAAATCAATGGTGTTGTACATTCTAATAGATTTATAATCATCTTAACTTGGCTATCAACAGCATCATTGAAAGGACAGTTCTTGGCAGCTAATTTGTTCCTGCTGCTTATTTGAGATGTAAATCTCTTCTCAGGACATAAAACCTGGTTTCAGGGAAGAGCAAAATAATTATCTCAGAGGGAGCTAAATTCTGGATTTGTTTTCTAATATATATAAAACAGGCTTCTTATCAGCTGTTAATCAAACCAATTTAGAATATTTATTTTACGGTGTTACACATAACTTATTTTCTCCGTGGTTTTCTCTGAAGAATCTAGATGCCAGTTTTAATTTGTTCTTATAATTCAATAAAATATTTCTCCAAAGAAACACCAAGCAAGAATGGGTCTTTCTGTGTAAAGGTAAACTTAACTATATGCAGAGTTTGAATCCAGAAGGATTTAAGAAGTCTAAAAGTTCTCATAAAGAATCATGGGGCAGAATCTGTCCAAGGTCCCACAGAAATAAAGGAAATGGAACCAAAGTCTGGATTATGGGCACACACTGCTAGTAGACAGATGAGAGATGGAGATAGATGGATGGATGGATGGATAGACAGATGGACGGATAGGATAGATAGATTAGATAGATAGATGATTGATAGGTGATAGATAGAATATTGAAGGGACATAGAAAAAGAAGAAAAAAACAAGTTTAGTGAACAGACACTATTGACAATTCAAAATTAATATAAAAATTAAGTCTTTATTTTTGAACAGTCAAGGATCTTTTGTTCTTTCCGGGCAGCTAGAGAAAGAAAATGGACTCCTATGGGCCAAACAAATACCTTGCTCTCAAACATTAACTGTTCATGGAGGAGTTAAAGACTGCCAGTTGAACAAAAAGCAGAAGATACAGAAGAAGAGCAGGCACTTTAACCAAGATACACCTGTGTGGGCCCCAGCATGAAGAATGTTAAGTACAACTGTGTGATCAGATTGGTCTGGATTTGAATTCCAACGATGTCCTTGGCAAGCTCTGTGATCCTGGCAAGCTACTTCACCTCTCCAATCCTCACATCTTCATTAATAAAATGAGGATAATAATGTCTACACACTATGCACAGGTTTTGTGGGAATTAAAGGAGATAATAAATGCAAAATATCAAATGCTTAGCAAAATGTACAGCAAGCATTAGGGGCTCATTAAATAGAGATACCAACTTGCTGCAAGGGGGAAAAATGCCTTAATAATTTTGAAGATGAAAATTTCTGTCTTACTTTTGGAAAGTCGGCAGATGACAGGGGCACTGGGAGGACTAGAAAGAAAGCTGCAGAGAAACTACAGGCAGTGGGCTGCCTAGTGATGGCTCTAAGAAGGACACTGGTGTCAACGGCTGAGCCCTTTGATAAGGGGGAGGTTTGGAAGACTCTTATGCCCTGGATTGGGAAATGATTTCTAACGAGCTGACATAAAGGGATCGCTCAGAGGCAGCTGTCATACCCTTTCCTGTTAAAAATGCCCTCTTGATCTTGGACATTACAGCTAGCCATTCTTCTCCCACTGACCAGGCTGGGCTTATAAACACCAAAGCCAGAACTCTTTGCTGAACCATATATTTTTGTCCTTAATATTTATAACCAGGGAATAGATAAAGCTGAAAAGACTGACACTTCTAGAAAAGACACTAACCCACTACAACCCAATTTAGTGGGTTAAGAAATTGTTTTCAGAACTTGTCACTTACGACTCTTAAAATCTTGGCCTTCTCACAGGCCTGTTCAAAATAGCCTGTACCCCCATTCCTAAAGCAAGCATGTCTATCCCTATTATTTAGTCTAGAACTGTGTCATATTGTTTGAGATAGTAAATCAGTGTCTAATTTTCCTGATTGAAACTTTACTTATTTACTTCAATATAAAAAAGCAGCTCTATAATTCATTTATTCATTAAGTATTTATGCAGAATCTACCACGAGGTCGGCATCTGGGGATGGGATAGTGTGGAACTGAGGAGTCTGATACATCCCCGCCCGCACTGTGTGTTCCGGTTCTCTGTAGAAAATCGCTGGCCATTCCATTACTAGAAATCATTGTTGTTATGACTACCATTTCTGTTTGGACAGACTGACCCCATTTCAGAGTTTTACTACCGATACCTAAGTTGACTGGATTTTAAGTGACACTGACAAAACTATTTAATGGACCATATGTAAATCTCTTGTTAGAGTCTACTTTTACAGGGAAATTAAAAAAATCTCTATCTTGGAAAAGAAGTTGGCCAAATGCATGAAAGAATGAATGCATGTAAGACCCGCCATCTAACTACTGTACTTATTTAATCATATACTCTGGTATGGCCATTGGTGTCTCAACATTATCATACTTTATATTTCTGCCCCATAAGGATACGTTGGTCTTCTTGATTCAATTGTGCCTTTCCTTATCAACAAGGGAAGAAAAAAATGATTTCATCAAAAGCAAAGAACAATTACATGCTAGCGTCATTGATGCTTAAAGTGTCTTGTTATAGAAAGTACAATTTAGTTTATTACATATTTCCAAAGTTATTTTCAGTTTGTGCAAAAAAAAAAAAAAAAAAAAGACCCCAGTGTCATTGAGTTCTTATGATATACAAGGCAGTGTTCCAAATGGTTTACATCTATCTTATTTAGTCCCAAAAAACAGCTCTTCGAATTTGATACTTTTCTTATTCCCATATGCTTATCCAGTAGAGACTGAAATCAGAGCAGAGAAGTTGTATAACCTGTCAGAAGTCTCACAGCAAGTAAGTGTAGGAGCCTGGATTTGAGCCCAGGTAGTTTGCTCTAGAGCCCATACTCAATTTCTGAGCTACGCTGCATTTATTTTTCAGAAAGAGTGTGTTTCTAAAGCCTTGCCCCATATGATTAGTCTCCAGGTTCTATTCATTCTACCTCTATATCCTGAGTATCTGTAAAATCTACCTCTTTTTCACAATACACACTGCCATTGCCTTAGCCAGCTTTTCATTCATTAACGGGCATGGATAACTTCAATAGTCTCTTTATGTGTCCCTCTTCTAATTCCTTCTCCACGTTGCTACCATAATTACTTTTCTAAATCACTAATCTGAATCAAATTCTTAGCACTACTCAATGGCTCCCCATAATCTATACCTAGAGTGCAAACTAATTATCATGTTATCCAAGACCCTCCATAACCTGGATCTCTCTGTTCAACTTGTTATTGCCTCTCCCCACCCTGCCCACTATGCTTCAACAATAGAATCACTGATGTTTCAAACACTCCAAGACTCCTCTCTTAATCTCATGCCTTTGTTCTTTCTTTGCTTCACAAAGCTCTCTGTAGTTGAAATCTGTTGCCTAATCTGAATCTGTTATCTCCCTTCTTACGGTAATAGAACCCTATTTTCCTTCAGTAACATACTCTTTTCCTGCATAGGCTGTTAAATCCAAATTTACCTTTTCTGCTTGCACTGTGAAAATATGGATGGGCCCCTGAAATATTACTCCTTTCCCAGTTGGCCTGATGTTAAGCTTTGTCAGTGGAGAGTGTTGCATAGATGCTGCCAGAGGAAAGGGTTTGGTTCCTGGTTCTGGTGTGCTCCTTCAACGGGCTCCTGTAGCAGGGGAAGCTTCTCCAGCACCAGGCGGCCAGCAGCTTCCGCTCAGTATGCCCCGCTGGGCAATTCTGTAGCAGAATGTCTCCAGTGAGACACCCTTCCAGGAGCAGCTTTCCTCAGCAATCCAAAGGGCAGATTTCTAGCAAGCTCCATTATATTGTGTGGCACCTTAGTGACTCCTTTGTCATCAAGTGACAAAAGGCCACACCCTCCAACAACAACTGGATCTCAGGCCTGGTAGGGTGGGGTCCTCCCTAGACTGCCCTATGCCAGCCCCAGGGGTAGCAGTGTCTCCTCATATCTGCCATTCCCATATTCCTTAGCGTTCTCGTCACTTCTTATGAGCTAATCCCTTGTTATTACAAACTGCTATTAGAGTTAAGAATTACTTAAATGTTCCCTGTTTAAATGACTGCGTGGTTGTGTTCTCATCATTGGACAGAATGATTCATCCCCCAACTCTTCGATGGGGCCAACTCTTTCCAGTTATCCCCAACTTTCAGCCCCCAGCTTGGACTTGAGACTCTGACTTATTGAATCTAGGCCCAGCCATAGGTTCCAGGAGAGGCAAACCTCATTTAGTTCAATGAGACCCAATCTTGAGACCTCCCTCTCTCAACCACATCATCCTTTCTCGGATTATCCTAAATTGTGCAGCAATACAATATGGTTAAACTGATCCCATTTCCAGCTTGGGGTGAGCAAACAGCAGGAGTCCTGATCATGTTAACTAAGAAATTAGCATATTCTGTTATCCCTCTAAATAATTAACTCAGAGATATGCACATGACTGAGAGACCAACTGTGCCTAACAAGATTGTAGAACTTTTTTTTTTTTTTTTTTTTTTTTTAGAGCTATCAGGAAAGAGAATTTCTTCTTTTGTGCTATCTTTAGTCTAGGATCATGCAACCTTCAAAATGGTTGGCAAGTGCTTTGAGACTATGAGGCCCCCTATAAGGGGCTACAGAGAACAGAGTCCTCAGTGAGGAGGAAAAAGAAAGAAAAACCTGGTCTTTGTCATGCGTTTGCAGCTTGATCAAGCTTTGCCTGAAGCTATTGCCTCTGGACTTTTAATTTGGTGAGACAAAATATTCCCTTTTCAAAAAACTAGGTAGAATTAGGTTTTTTGTTATTTACGAAAGAAAGCATCATACTTATATGTTCCTTCTGGGTGAGACTACAGCAATATGCACCCTTTCCTAACATGCATTGCACTCTACGCTAATGTCCTAATGTCTCCCCAGTAGCCTGTAAGGTTTTGAAGGCAGGAGCCTAGTCTTATTCACCCTTGAAGTAATACATCTTGGCACAGTGTTTTGCCTATGGTCAGCACTTAATAAGTAGTTCTTAAATGTATAACTGAGTAAATAAATAAATTATGAACAATGCAGCTGCATGAAGTTAATACCATGATAGCTATGACAGAAAAGACATGCTAAAAACCTGGGCCATGTTTTCTGCATTTATAATGAGAGACAAGGCTATTTTATAATACCAATTGGCTGTTGTTATTCAAACACAACAGCCATATTAGAACTTCAGGACTAAACAGCAGACTTGAGAAATAATACACTACTGAGGCTGCATGAGGCTATTTGATGCTAAACTCACAAAGTGACAGTTAATGTTAAGATCATCATGTCTCACCAATGCCCCCCTCCGCCTGCCACATTAGAACAGCAGCACTATATTTGACCTCTGGTAGCCACTAAGGAAACCTGACTTCTTGAGAAGCTGACTAAGGGTTGCTATTTTCTATCTTGCTATTCCATTTTCTAGAGAGAAATTATCAAATATTCAAGGACATCATTATCCCACGATCTAGCCTGAGGATAGAAAGAAGGTGATTGTTTTCTCTGACATACACATCTAGATGAGTTTATGTGTCATGCTATCGCTCATGCTAATAATTGACAATATAATCTGATTACATCAGTTCAGAGCCCAGGGAAAATAAATGTCCCTCTCCATGATCACTGACTGCCACGCAGAGTTCCTTTAAAATTCCAGGATGCCACATATCAACTTAACACACTGACAATGTGAACTGATTGCAGGATATTCCAGGTATCTGGCTAGGAAATCATTTGCCAGCAGCCTCAACAATAAAATTGATTATAATTCAGTATTTTTAAATGGTGTCTGAAATGTAAATGATTACTTTAGCTTTACTCAGGAGCATTAAATTCTCGCTTGGGTGCTAAGTGGGCACTAGAACTGTAAGTCACCTACTGTTCTATCACCATCCTGCTGACTTTAAAATAACAGCAGCAGCAAAAGCCTTTTGCAGTCATGTGAATCTTTAATATAATATACTCAAAGAGAACTCAATATTAAAGTACCACAAATACTTGCATGATAGAACAAGTAGCAAACAAGTAGCATAACTTGAGCACTAAGACATCTACGTGTTATCTGAGAAGAACTTCTCAGTAGCCATATACATTTAAGTTTCTAAATGTAATTGTCAAGTAGCAAAATGCAGAGACCTACACACTGCCAAACCACATGACCTTGGCAGGGGTCCTAATCCCTCACTCATTTTTAGAGGCTGAACAACATTTGCCCATGATTACTTAAGTGACTATTCTTCATCAACCTGGTGAACTGCTAATGAAAAAATGTGAATATAAGTTGCTGCGAAACAAGGTAATTCTCTCCATGTTCCTCCAAGTTACTCAGAGATGAGAAAAATTAACATCTTGAAAGAACACAAATAAAACTTTGACATATGGCCTAAAAGATAAAAAGTAGAATATTATGTGTAACACTTAAAGGTAAAAGAGATATGTAGCAGTTAACACAGCCGGAGGCTGTAGTCTCACTACAGGGTATTACTCAATCTGAACCCTACTAGAAAACCAGAGTCACTACTTGACTCTTATGAGAAAGCAACTGTCACTCTTTTCTTTCTCACCTATGTTTTATCATCCAGGTGGTAAAGAAACTCATTGTTTATTTAAAAAATCCTTGAGAAAGGTGTAAATATTTTCTAACTTGCTTCATCAAAACACATAAAGATATTTGATATGTTCTTCATCCTGCGTTACAGAAAAACAAATAAATAGAAGCTTGCAGACAATACATTTCTTTATCAGTCCTGAGAAGATACGCTTCTGCGCAAAAGAACTGACATACTATTGAGTAGAACTATGTGCTATGTTTGTTTGCAACGAATTACTGACATACTCTCCTTTTTGCGGGGGTGGGGGGGGTTGGGGCAAGAGCTCATGAGAGAAAACACCTGACAGCACCAGGAACTGTAGTTTCTCATTTGCTCCACAAGATAGCAACATTCCACCACAGCTGTTTGCCACAGACATGCGCTCTAAGTAGAACAAATGTGTTATTTAGTCTACAATCATTTTTAATTTTACTACTGACAGTCTGACAGAACTACTTAATATTGCCAGGTTGACCTTTCCATGATTTTGTGCTAAATCTTTTTTTTTTTTAACTTCCCTTACTCGGCTCTGTGGAGAAGAGATTGCAATTGATTCCCCATTACATTAGGCTTCTGTGATCTGATGAGCCAACGGCACTGGTCAAAACAGGTGGGCTGAGAGGCAGGGCTGCAGGAGGCAACTGGTACCACACATGGCGTCATCGCCCTGGATTTATCACTCTTTTCGAATGTGGAGTGTAGGCAGTTCAGCAAGGATATTCAGCCCATCATCACTCCCTGACAGTTGCTGACAGGGCCTTCCACAGCACAGCACAACACAGCAAACAATGACATGTGAGATGTAAGGTTAATTTTTTTAGGTTCAGTCCTATTATTTCCTTGCTGGGGTGAAGGAAGATTGTCCTTCTGTGGAAAGACTTATCCTAAAATATTGCCTTCGAAGACTACCTAGGCTGTGAGGGAAAGATAACAAAACATGCTTGAGAAGTAAGTTTTGTGTAACTGAAAAGATGCATATAACAGAGATGGGCTGGAGGAATGGCAGCAAGTATGGCAGCCTACAAGTGGTTCCAGTGATCTTATACTGCCTACTCAGCTGCCATTGACAGGACACTCACTTTGTGCCATTCTCTGGGATAAGTGCTTCATAGGAATCGTCCCCATTCAAACCTCCCCACCACCTGAGGGCTGCACTGCCATTAGTCCCACTTTAACAGATGAGATATCTCAGATTTACCTGGTAGGTTGCCACACAGATGGTAAGTAGATACCAAACCAAGATTAAACCCAGTTAGTCTGACTCTAGCAGCTAAATGGTTAATTATAGTACTGTACTGCCCTTCAACAGCCTCTGAAATAGGTAAAGTCTCTCCTCAAACTGCTCACCTCATCCAATTTCAAGAGCCTTTCCTGGCTTTGCAGAACCCATTCCCTGAAAAATTCCTAAGAAAAAACAAAACAAACAAACAAACAAACTTCCAAACAGTTTCTTGGTGTCCCTTGCTCCTCAGGAACCTGTATAGAAGCCATAAAGAGATATGCTTCCTTATGTCTATGACCTCGGAGCTCAGACTGTAGGTGTTGGAATTTGAGGCCTTTCATATTTTTCCAGAATTTATATAAAACTTGGAAATCTTGGCTACTTTATTGGGGCCAGCTTGTGTAAAAGATCCTGCCCAAGGTTTTTTGACAGAGAATAGTTATGATTTAAGTAATTTCTTGGTGATCCCTCCTACTGAACAAACTTGAGCTCAACGGTGAGGTGAGAACACGCTCTCGTTATTCATTTCTTATCTCTCCTGGCCCCTCCTCATAACCCTGTTTTCACTGATAAAGAAAATAAGACAGGAAGATTGGCTGATAGGAAACATGATAATCCAGGAAAGCCCAGAACAGTGGGGGAACCAAGCAAGCAACTGGTTGGTTCTCCAAAAAGGAAAATGTGGCTTGCATCGCATCATCTAAGGACCCTGCAATCAGTCCAGAGTTAGTGCCAATTGTTCAGGAATCATATTTCAATGAGGGTATGGTATAGGAATTCTCTAAGCAGAGGCCATATTCCCAAGCAGCTAAGTTACATCATCTTTGTTAAAGTGTTGAACCATCCTTGTTGCAACTAGATACCAATCAGCAAATAGGAAAACAGAAAAAGGACCAGTACTTAAGGACTGGGGAGGTAGCCTTAATCACTATTCCATTAAAATTTATGATGAGAGCAGGGCTTCACTTCTATTAGGAAGCAAAAGAATTAAAAGAAACCATGAAAAGCAAGGCACATATAATGGTGTTCTATGGGTTAGTGGGACAAGCATGTGTCCACCGAAAGAACCAATCCAGATATTTTAGATGCCAGGCTTGGTGAAACCAGGTTGACTTTAGCCATGAGAAATGTGGATGGGGCCCCTTTTAACTGCCAATATATGGTTCAAAATCCATATATCTACAGGAGAGCAAGGCTAGAGTAGATAGCAAAATATATTCAACATGTAATCCACACTAAGGTGGGCACAGGTGGTCAGCTACTCAGCAGAGCTGACCCCAACCTGAACTATCATATGGAACAACATTGCTCTGAATCTTGAGACAGGACAAAGGCAGGTCCACCCCGTCCAGCTTCTGTAGCCTAAAAGAATGTACTGTTACACACTCCAGGAAGTAAGGAGAAATCTAAACTCTCAGTTTTTAGGAAAAAAATAATTCAAGTGAGTCTTACAAAACTCTTTGAATATATTATTGAATATAATTTTATTATTAGAAAAAGTTGGGGGTGGACACCACATGGGTAGGTAACGAAGTGATCTGGGGAGCAATGAAACATCTAGAGTAGAGGCCAGAGCTGTAATACACATGGTCAAGATTGCCACTCACATAAAGAAAGTTTTGATAAGTTCTACATACGTACAATTTTCAGATGGGATAAAAGTCTCATGACATCTGCCATGTCCGCCAGGATGAGTAAGCGTGTCACCGCGGAGAGCAAAGCCCTTGCCGCCCGCACCATGGTGCCGCGCTTTACCGACGAGCATGGGTCATCAGCAAACTCGGAGGAGGCGATGCGCATCGTCTCACCTGGAAGACAGACACGGAGAGGCAGGTGGGTAGACAAGAGGCTTAGAGGCTGGCCATCCTAAAGATCTGGGAATGGACTATTACTGTTTTTACTGCAAAACTCTGATGACCAGGTGGTATTTCTGCCACCTCTATTGCAGCAAAGAGCCCTTTGAGTCAAGTACATCAGTACATGTGGGTAAGTGCTGTGGACCAAACAAGGTGCTCATTTCACACTGAAGTATGAAGTCATGCTTTTGATATCAATAAGGAATATATTTAATTCCATTTGTCTAATAGTTGAGATGGATTTGCCTTGAGCTTAATCATCCTCTCTCCGCATTTGCCTTGAAACCAATGATACCAGGCAACTTACCATGCAACTCACTGAAGTTACTGACAGTTGAAGTACAAAGTTAATTGTCCCACAGAGAATTGAAAGTTAAGACCTTGGCCTCGTTAACACTGTACTCTTAATTGAGCTAATCAGACAAGAACACCTCACAGAGGCACCCAAGATCCAATCTTCTAATCCTCTTAATAACCTGTTTGCCGATATAGAGAACATTTAGAAGAGAACTGAACCAATTAAATAAATGTTTACTAAACACACACTTGTGTCAAATTCTGTACTAGGCTCTGGGATTACAAAGTTGACTAAGAACATCCAGGCACAGGGAGTTCACAGTCTCAAGAGTAAACAGGTATGTCGACACATAATCAGAATACAGTAATTACGTGCCACAAGAGACAAGATTAAGAATGTAGGCAATGGAGAGAGGACAAATATTTGCTCATTTAGTGGGAGACTAGGGGGAAGTTGTCCATTTTAATGGGATGCAAAAAGAAAGAGGTGTTCACCAGGAAAACAAAGGTGGGGAGGGGATCTCAGGCAGCATGAACACTTTGTGGGCTCTGAAGCCTGGAGCCCCATGCTGAGTACAGAGACCTGCAGTTCTCTGGAAGGCCCCACCAGGAAGGGGGCTGGAGAAAGGCAGTAACGCCTGGAACACCATGTAAGAGGTTTGGACTGTACCCTCAGCAGGGTGGGAAGTTACAGTAATAGATTTTTATTTTTAGAAGATTATTTTAGTCATATTACATAAAATAAACTGGAGGGGAAGAAGACCAGGACAGAGAAATCAGTTAACAGGGTAAATGCAGTTTTAGTCTGAGAGAGCAGTGGTGAGAGCCTGGACCAAGGAGATGGGAGAGGAAGGGAGTACAAAATGCATCTGTGTGACGCAACCAACCAATCTAAGGGCTGATTAGATGTGAAGACCAGATAAAAGGTTCAAGCTGATGATGAGGGCTGACACAATACCAGAGTCAGGTATATATTTGCACCAAGTGACCCTGGAGTGGGAAACAAAGAGGTAATTAACAGTCTTTGAGACTGATAACCAATCAGTGTGTGAATGTCCACTTTGGGGAGTGAAAACTGCGAGAAAGCACAAATGGAGCTTCATATAGCAAAGTGTACACAGGGGTATAAAAGCTTCAATAAACTTGAAGAACAAACAGTTAATATGACAGATTTTTTAACTCAAGATCAAACAATTTATTCAATTTTTATAGTAATGATTACTACTCACGAAGCAAAATCTAGCTCATTTAAATAAAGCCAATGATAGCATGGAAAGTCTGTGCATCTTGTAATTAATCCTAAGTTATAAGAAAAAATAAAAATCACCTCTTACCATTTTATAGGCCAATCAGAAAAAAAAGTAATTCTCTCAGCTAGTGTGGTAGTTATTTAAACCCTCACAGTGATACTTTTTATACTTGGGAATGTGGGCGTATAAGGAAATATATTGCCCTGTTGGATTTTTTAAAGAGGCTACCATCTACAATAAGCATTTTATATTGCTAACCAGCTTAGTCTTTTCCTAGGCACAAACAAATAGTTTGATATATAACAACAACATGGGAGAAACTTAAAAAATTCATTACTCTAGTGGCACAATGATGAATTTTCAAGATGTATGGTCCTAGAGCTCAATCCAAGTGTCCCATCCTTGCCACAGGGTTACACACATCTCCTCCTCTTGCCCCTCCTCCTCATAAATAAAAAGAGTCATTGGCAAATACCTGTGTGGTGGGGGGAAGAAAGCCACCTTTCCCCTACTTTATACAGTGGAGGTAGAAAGAACATTATAAATCCAACAAACTATTGAGAAAGGCGCCACAAGTAGAGCTAGACAAATTTGTGTAAGATACTAATAGATAAGTCAGTTACTGTTGAAATAGATCCACTTATTCAAGGGAAAGGGAGATTTATTCTGCACATGAACCCAGGTAGCTACATGGTTGATCCCAGTTCCTGCAGGTTAAATCGGTATGAGCCCTAGCATGGCTAAGAGTAGGTCACTCAGGTAGGGCTATTGGCAGAACAGAAAGCCCCAGGAGGAGAGGCCAGTCACACCCCTTCCCTGCAGGTGGAGCTTGTGGCTTACTTGAAGAACCATGCCTAATCCAATATATTTTCAAGTTGAGATTGAACATTCGGAATGAACCAACATCATTCCAGAAGACAGGTCTTGCCAGAACGAGGGGCTCTGGAGGGCCCGGAACGACTCCTTCCATCTGTCTTAGCAGCACCATCGGGCATCTGGCAGAAGCGTACTGGCACTTCATGCAGATGCCAACCACCTGGTCAGCAATACTGCTTCAAAGCTGATGGGTGACACGTGTCAGTGCAGAGCTCCTAGGTGGAGCTAATCAACCTGAGGCCCAGAGCAGGCACCCCAAGAGTGGCTCAGCAGATGTCCTTGAGAGGGAGACAGGGAAGAGACAGAGAGAGAGAAAGAGAGAGAGAAAGACCCACGTTTGAAAATGCCATCTGCCTTTCTGGATGGAAAACTCAAACTAAATTCTGAGATTATTCTAAGATAAGTAGAAGATGATTTCATTCAATGTAAATTAAACTAAAAGCTCATTTTAAGCAGATACAAATGATTTCACGTTGTTAAGGATGCCAAAGGAAAGGCAACCTCAAATCAGCTATAATTTTAATACATCTTATGTCCCTGCAGCTTTAAGATTACTGAAGCAAACTGATAGGCAAGTTTATCAGAATAAAATTAGCTTACTTTCCCAGGAATGTAGAGAAAAGTGCTTTTTCTATAAGATTGAAATATTTCGCTAAGAAATAGCATGCATGCGTAAGAGGGAAGTGAAGAGAGGGTGCAAGAGATCTGCCTGCTTCTTTTATATACATTCTTGTTCAATCCCATGTACTTGATTATAGATCTAACTCAGGGCAGCATTTCTATAGTAAAGCCTTTGATGTCCTCAAGCCACTACTACCTGCTGAAGAGAAGAAAAATTAACATTACCAAATAAGGGACCAAGGGAAAATAACAATTTTAACATGTATGTAGTGCTTCCATATAAAGGCTTATTATATAAGTATTGTTCTAAAAGCTTTACATGTATTAACTCACGGATGAAAAAGGATAAACAAAGTCACATTGACCTGGGTTCAGATCTCGACTCCACCCCAACTATTACCAAATATGTGAGCTAGTGCTTATTCAACCTTTGTGTTTCAGTCTGGTCAACTGTGAAATGACAGGGAAAATAATGATAGCTGCCTCACAGACTGCCATGAGAGTTAAAATTAGAGATGATGCATTCAAACACCCAACATAGGGCCTTACCCATAAAGGGTGATCATTATTCATTAATACCACTACTATCACGACCACTTCACGCCTCCAAAATGCGGTAAGAAGAGTTGGTGAACTCCTAGTTACAGGTTAAAAAGTGTATGTTTTGGTTGGTTTCACTTCTTGTGTTTCTTCCTTAGAAGCAAGACAACATATGCTCAATAAAAGTACTTATTGCTTGAAGATAGAATATATACAAAAAAATGGTGCTTGGCTTTTAAATCAGTGCTTATTCTGGTTCCTAGGCTACCCTGAAGGCATTCGGATGAATACACAATTGTTCATCAGGTTGAGGTAAGATCAATTCAAATGTGGAATGATGCAGGCCAGTAATAATAAATACAAGAAAAGGATGGCATGGGCCGGGCATGGTGACTCACGCCTGTAATCCCAGCACTTCGGAAGGCCAAGGTGGGTCGATGACCTGAGGTTGGGAGTTCAAGACTAGCCTGACCAACATGGAGAAACTCCATCTCTACTAAAAATACAAAATTAGCCGGGGGTGGTGGCGCATGCCTGTAACCCCAGCTACTCAGGAGGCTGATACAGGAGAATCGCTTGAACCTGGGAGGCGGAGGTTGCAGTGAGCCGAGATCATGCCACTGCACTCCAGCCTGGGCAACAAGAGCAAAACTCCGTCTCAAAAAAAAAAAAAAAAAAAAAAAAAAAAGGAGAAAAGAAAAGTATGGCATGTGGAACATAGAGCCTTAGGAATAAAAAAGTCAGGTAGGAATCAGGTCATGAACCAAAATGGCACAAATATCCTGTGCCTCATTCCTTGAAGGCAGAGGCCTACATGTAAGGTCAGCACTCTAAATGCTTGACAACTGAACTGCTGAAAAACTGTGAGAAGTAAGTGAAAAAGTGTGGTGAAAAGCAAGATTCAAAGAGTGCTAGGTGAAGAAGATGAAAACTTCAGAATTGTTGATGGTCTTAGAGGCTGAAGAGGATTTGACTCGTCTTTTTTATCCAGCCTGGTCAACACAGTGAGACCCTATCTCTACAAAAAAATTTAAAAATCAAATTGCCAGGGCAGTCCCTGCTACTCTAGAGGCTGAGGCAGGAGGATGGCTTAAGCGCAGGAGTTTGAGGCTGCAGTGAGCTGTCATTGCACCACTGCACTCCCGTTTGTGTGACTGAGTGAGACCTGGCCCGAAAAAACAAAACAAGGTGCAGTGGCTCACGCCTGTAATCCCAGCACTTGGGAGGCCGAGGTGGGTGGATCACTTGAGGTCAGGAGTTCGAGACTAGTCTGGCCAACATGGTGAAAGCGTGTCTCTACTGAAAATACAAAAAAATTAGCCAGGGGTGGTGGCAGGTGCCTATAGTCCCAGCTACCAGGGAGCCTGAGGCAGAAGAATTGCTTGAATCTAGGAAGTAGAGGTTGCAGTGAGCCGAGATTTCACCATTGCACTCAGCCTGGGCAACAAGGGTGAAACTCTGGCTGGGCACGGTGGCTCACACCTGTAATCCCAACACTTTGGGCAGCTGAGGCGGGTGGATCATGCGGTCAAGAGATCGAGACCATCCTGACCAATATGGTGAAACCCTGTCTCTACTAAAAATACAAAAATTAGCTGGGCATGGTGGTGTTCACCTGTAGTCCCAGCTACTTGGGAGGCTGAGGCAGGAGAATCGCTTGAACCCGGGAGGCATCGGTTGCAGTGAGCCGAGATCGTGCCACTGCACTCCAGCCTGGTGACAGAGCAAGACTCTGTTTCAAAAAAGTTAAACTCCATCTCAAAACAAAACAAACAAAAAAATCTTTTCTTTTCACTCTTTCAGCAATGGCAAGCACTGGACTTACTCCCTGGAATCAAATGATGAAAACTGAAACTAGTGTGAGAATGAAAATGAAGAAAAAGGCAAACCACAGAGCAAATGTAATGAAACAGCCAGAATAAGAGCAGATTAAGACATGAAAAGCCACGTAGGGAAAGGAATTTCAATGTATTTCCTATACCTTACATGGTAATTTACATTGTCAACATTTTTGCTATAAAATAAGTATGTGGTCCTTAAGAGAACTAAAAAAATACAATTAAAAGAAGCCAAAAGAGCATTCACATCTTAATAACCAAGGACAATAGCTGACAAGCTAACTTCTAGAAAGTTCTGTATGCCTATATTTTTAACCAGCAGTTTTCACATATAATAGCTACAATTGCATATCATCTTTTGTCTAAATGCATAATTCTCCTTTATCTAATTACATAAATTACCCAGCATAGACGGATAGTTCATTTTTTTAATATTTCTCCCTGTGTTACAGAATTCTTAGAAAAGATGAGAGAAGTCCTGGTGTGGTGGCTCACACCTGTAATCCCAGCACTTTGAGAGGCCGAGGTGGGCAGATCATTTGAGGTCAGGAGTTCAACACCAGTCTGGTCAACACGGTGAAATCCCATCTCTACTAAAAAAAAGAAAATTAGCTGGTCGTGGTGGTGGGCACCTGTAATCCCAGCTACTCGGGAGGCTGAGACAGGAGAATCGCTTGAATCTGGGAGGCATCGGTTGCAGTGAGCAGAGATCACACTACTGCACTCCAGCCTGGGTGACAGAGTGAGACTCTGTCTCAAAAAAAAAAAAAAAAAAAAAAAAAGATGAGGAAAAGGGCAAACATTTCAAACCTCTTAACCAGTTTGTTCACTTTTCACGATAACCTACACCTGCCTAACAACCATTTTCACATGTATTTTCCATGAAGTACAGATCTTAAATGATTCTGAAAAATGGATCCTGTAGAGCAATGCAGAAACTCAAGCATGTTTTTAGAGAGGAAAGCAACATTAGTGAGGGAACCTGATCACAGGTTCCCAAAGCCTTAGCCAGTTCTGTAACTCAAACTGTGTATCCTGATTGAGCTGACACACTTACAGAGCCTGTGAAGGAAAATACATAACCAAATCTTAAAATGGTAATTCAGTCAACAGTGTCCAACTTCAGAACATTTTATTGTTTTGATTATTTTGTGTGGTCTGTAAGGCAATGTAATACTTGAAAACCACTTACAGGTCTGGTTAGCTAATTTTCAAAGCAAGGTGGGAAAAGATTTATCTTCATTTGAGACAAAACAAACTTAAATGTTAAATGCATGGCCAAAGTGGACAACACCACAGAAGTTACAAGGTCACCATAGAAGATCTTCATGCATTACATCATGCCTCTTGGCTCCTTTTCTTGGAAGAAATAAGTGAGTGGTTCTTTGACAAGAATCATGCAGAGTTGGGCAATGTGTTGAAAAGATGAGGTAAGCAGGTATTGACGTGGCTGAGGGCCTCTGCACTAACTACATTTGCAAACATAGGAATGTCTTCTTCTGGGATGGTTCCAGCAGCAAGAGGGTAGTGCTGCAGGGTGGCCCAAGATTCCTTCCACTTTAGGATCTTATTAGGCTGTATCTATCTGGATTTAATATTTTAGCATGTAACTCTTTCATCTATAATAAGAACAGCTGTCTTTTTAAGAGCTCACCATGTACAAAGTTCTGTTCAGAGAGCTTAACCTGTATCAACTCTTACACTGTTGAACAGAATCTGATGAAGGAAGTGTTCTCATTGTCACCCCTTCTATCTGAAGAAACTGAACACAGAAAAGGAAGACTATTATTTGCCAAGGTCAAACAGATGGTAAGTGGTGAAGTAGGCATTCAAAATCTGTCTGGCTGTGCAGTCTATCCTCTTAAAAACAGTGCTTTAGAAATATCTTTATTTTAACGTCCTGTTTACTGTGTGAAAATTATTTGTTTACATGTGTCTGTCTGCGCCTAGATTAGGAGTTGAAGACTAGTAAATTGTGTTATTCAGTTTACAGAGTATAGGGAGGAAGCCAGGAAGGGAGAAAGAAAGGAAGGAAGAAAGGATAGGAGGGAGGAAGGGTCGGAAGGAGAAAGGGAGGGAAGGAGAAAGTCAGGGAGGGAGAAACAGAGGGAGAGTCATACAGAGGGAGGGATGAAGGAAGAAAGGAAGTGAGAGAGGGAAGGATGGAGGAAGGGAGGGTAGGAGGCAGGAAGGGAAGGAACAAGGACCTAAACAAAGACAATTCTCCAATTATTCCCAGCCCCCCCATTCCTTATTGTCACATGTTAGGGATGATTTGTGACTGCCTGTGCAGGTTTGCATTTGAGTTTTCCCTCCTTCCTTGGCCTGTAAGCTTGGTCAGTGTAGAAATCATAATTGTAGCACATTAATTTCTTTAATCATAATACCTTACATCAATTGACAAGGTATATTCCCTCAAGGAATGCTATCGTGGGGAGGAAAGGAAGGCCTGCCTGGCACTTTACATTTTGAACCATGTTGAATTCATACTGAAGCAGGGAGAAAAGGCAAATGAAATCCCAGATGCTATACACTCTACAATAAAATAATTGAAGTATTTTCTTTTTTTTTTTTTTTTTTTTTTTCATTTTTGAACTTTTTAGTTGGATTTGTAAGTTCAGGAAATAGCAAGGAAACCAAAACATTTGCTAAAGGAAAGTGCTTGTGAAAGGAGTAATTCCTTTGCTTCTCCTCTGTTTTGCCCACATAGGCCTTTGCTAGCAAGAAGGAAAAAGTCTTAACACTTTTTCGGAAACTATCAAGAATGTGAGACATGTATGCATGCATTTCACCCCAGGGTGGCTATGACTCAAATCTGTGATTGGGGAAAAGGTCAACAATCAACAATCAGAATCTTTCTCTAAGGCTCAGGGATGATGAAGTCCTGTCTTTTCTCAAAAAGAATCTGCATTAAAATAAGCTACCTCCTGTGGACACTTGAAGCACTAAGCAGTTACAGCAATGCTTGGTACTATTCAGGGCCTGTTATCAAAAAACAAGATAATATTTGGCCTAAATAAGCAGTATTCAGAAGAAAGCCTTATCTGCTTATTCAAAAAAAATCCTATCATGCAAGCCATACCAAAACTATGTAAATATCATAAAATGAGAAGGCTGCCTATCACTTTGTCATTCTACCAAGGGTAGTGGGCTCCATGGTCTCTTTATCATTCTTTAGTTTTTCCAAAAACTCAAGAAAACAATAAATTAGGTCCAAAATGATAGCAGTCTGATGGGGCCACTACCTCTGAAGTGATGTTGAGACTGGAGAATTTCAGATCTGCATGGAACCTCCTCAGGCATCATTCAGCACCTCTTTCTCATCTTACACATAAAGACACAGAAGCCCAAGTGCCCAGCTCAGGTGGTTGGTGGGGGTCAGCATCCCTGTCTCCTGACATCCCAGTCAGGGACTTTGGTCTCAGTCCCATTGTTGCTGAGAGGCCAGCAAAGCCCAATGTGACACCAGCAAATCAAACTTTCCTCACCTAACAAAATCCCACTATAGACACATGGCTCTGTTACAGCCCTAATTCAGTGGCAAGAGCAGCTCCAAAGACAAATGCATGTTCTCCTTTGGTCAGTGTTCTTTCGCAAGGCAGATAATTGAGTCTTTTCCAGTGTAATTTTTGCCCTATCGAGATATGTCCAGTATGCAAAAGTACTAGAAATGTCAGTAACTAATGATTAAGTGTATTGAATGTTATGAGCTATTAAACATCGTTAGAGACAGTAATGCGCCACCTTGCAGAAGGCACAGATCATTAACCGTATGGATTTTAATTATTTCAGCTGTAGCCTTTCCCTGGGTTGGGAGGAGAGGGTGTAGGGTAATTTTACATTGCTGTAGCCAGAAAGATTATGAAGCCGCAATATGGCATACTTCAAAAATGAGACCCTTACAAAGACCTGTTAAATGTAGCAATAGCCACATTCCATAAAAAGGTGATTATTGTTTTGGCCTTGAATGCAAGAGAAGACCATAAATTAGGAAATGTTAAACAGTGATGATCTAAGCTTAAGAGAAAAATGGCATATAGAGGACCAACAGTGAACTCAATTTTGTTCAATATTTTTACACATAAAGAGAAAATAAATTGATGGAATGTAAATTTCATTGTGCAATACATATATTTCTGAAATAAGGACACTATATCAAATATATACTAAAGAAAACCTATTGTAAGTTATCTTGTAAAGCATATAAGCAGCCAATAAATTAATTTTTCTATAAACCCCAAATTTCAATATGTAAGTCAAGTCTCTCTATAAAAAGCATGCTGCTGACTTACTTATATTCTTAAGTCAATAAATGTTTCTATCGATCAGTACTTGTATTCTCCTACAACCATGACACAAATCAAAATGTACTGAAATGTCAGTACCCTGCTACAGTACTTGGTAGTTGAAGTGTGACTTCAAAAACCTTCTAATGTTATAAGGAAAACAAGAATCAATGCTACAACTTCCATCTAGATTGGACAAACAGAGATAGCAGGAGCATCAAACATGCTAGCATCTAATTCTGAATCAAAGAGATGGCAGCATTCAGGTTCAACATCTCGACATGCATATGTAGAGGACATCTTGATTTCCTCATGCTCCTTAAGATACTGTATAAGGAAATGCAGAGTACAGAGGATGGATTTAATGTCCAAATTCCAGAATTTAACAATACCTTGGAGGACATCATGCAGATGAAATTTTAACAGATGCGAAACAGGTGTGACCTCTAGAACAAAAAACGCTTTGTCTTTCTAGGAAACCATTCCAATTTGTGCTAGTTTTTTTTTTTTTTTTTTTTTTTTTTTTTTTTTTGAGATGGAATCTCACTCTGTTACCCTGACTGGAGTGCAGTGGCATGATCTCGGCTCACTGCAACCTCCGCTTCCGGGTTCAAGCAATTCTCCTGCCTCACCCTCCTGAGTAGCTGGGATTACAGGCACACATGACCACACACAGCTAATTTTTGTACTTTTAGTAGAGACAGGGTTTCACCATGTTGGTCAGGCTGGTCTCGAACTCCTGACCTCATGATCTGCTCGCCTTGGCTTCCCAAAGTGCTGGGATTACAGGTGTGAGCCACAGCACCCTGCCTGTGATAGCTTTAATTGTTAACTTTTTAAATTCTATTTGGTCTTTGATATGCTCTTCTGAACCACACGTAAAAATATAATCTTCTCTTCTATAGGGTAGATCTTGAGAACTTTGTTTAAATGTCCTTTAAGAAGTGAAATGTCAAGATGAATGCTCATTAGCCATTGCCTGAGAACTAATGCTGAGGTTGCATTATGAAAATAACAACTGACATTAAAAAAGGAACAAACAACTCTCTCCAGGTTTCCAAATGTTAAATATCTGCTAAATATTCAAGTCAAGATGATTTGTTTGTTCCTACACTACTTTTTAAGCCTATTAACATGTACGTATAAAAAGATATTTCTAATCTGCTTTGGAAGAAATAGATCTGGTTTCTAACTTGTTATAAAAACAAAACAGTCATAAGTTACTCTGAGCTATTTCAGTATCTAAATTACTACATATACTTGAAAGACATTAACTGTGAGCTCATTGGTGGAACTAAACGTCTGAATTTCAGAAAATAACTATCAAAACATTTAATGGCTTTCTCAAGCTCAAATAATCAACTAAGGGCAGAGTTCAGACCGGAAACTGGGTCTCTCAACTCTGATATTTGTATTTGCTGCAGTTCCATATACTTTGGGGGAAATATTCTGTTTCCGATACAGTTTCACAAATTCACAACTTACTCTCCCCAAGTTAATCCATATAATTGAAGCCTTTGTATATCAGTTTGGATGTCCTGATACTCCACTTATGTGTATGTATTTGTAATTTATTATGGCATCTCCAAATTTGCATTAGTAAAACTGAATAATACTTGAATAATTCTTGCATGACTGATTTCATATCAATTAAAATATAAATGGAGAGAAAAGCAAATGAGAAGTATAAAAAAGGCACATTTTATACTTTGCATCTTATAGACTATAGCTAAATAAACTAGCCTTGAAATTGCTACACAGTAAAATAACAAGTCAACTTAGCTTTTTCTAAAGTAGTCTTTGGCTAAACAAAGCACAGGAACAATTCTCATAATGAGAAAAGTTGATTAAAGATAGAAAATTCTACCACATATTTCAAAACTAGAAAAAATGTTCCAAGTAATTGGTATGAACATGGTAAACGATGCTATAAAATTACAGCTCAATTAACTTATATTTTAAAATGCAACGTGGGGAAAACTGATTTTCTTCACTGGTTTTTGGGTGAAAAGACTAGAATGGTCAGGTTTTAGAATTTAAATGGCATAGCCTTTAATTTCTGACCTACCACTGATTTTCCATTCTTCATAGAGAAATGGCAGTTTGTTAAATGCGATTATAGCCACAAGGCCTCTTTACTAAACTGTGGGAGGCACCGACATCACCACCATTCTGTTTCCTATATTAAGAGGATTTAAAGAAGACATAACGTTTAAATGAACATCAGTGTATAAACCATAATAAAACACAGCTAACAAAAATATATTTGTACAGCAAGAAGATCTGACAATGGGTAATGAACGAAATTGATTTAAGGTAACTAAAAACCCTAAATCCAAAAAGACAAACTGCCAAAATGTGCTATCAAAGCTTTCTTCACTCCTGTGATCAATAGCTTGTCACTAGGGTCATGATGAATCTCAGATGGGCTTCTCTCCTTCCAACTCAAAAGTACATTTTTAAAATAAGTAAAATAAAGTTAAAACAAACATCAAGCTTGAAAGGGGAAAAAAAAAAAAAAAAAATGTTCCAAATGCCTGATATGCAGCCTTAAGGGTGAGGGACATTTGGGAGATTTGGATAGCAGTGACATCTTGTCCTTACTCTCTTAGTTTGCACCATTGATGATATGATCACATCTATAAATGTGTGCTTGTGTACGAAGTATATAGAGAATTATATATCATTTCATTCATTCTTTTATTTATTCAATAAGCATTTATTAAGCACTTGCTATGTAGCAGACACTTTCTAGGTCCTAGATATTCAAGATGAAGTCACAGTTTCTGCCCTACTTACTTCTAGCTTGATGGTTCTGAAAGACGCACTAACGAGAATCACCTGCAGAACAACTACAGCGAAATGCCCCCTAAGTGGACATTTAGAAATAAAAAAAACAAAACAAAACAAAAAAAAAGCAGCTGTGTTTAGGGAGTTGTGAATCATGAGTATGTAGTGAGTACTTAGCTATCATAAAAGGTAAGGGTGCATATGTACACACACACACACACAAATACACACAATGTATATACAGATACACACAAATATATACGCACGTGTGTGTGTGTGTGTGTGTGTAGTTTGTTTTCATTCTTTATCCCTCCAATGGCAGCTTTTAATCATGACTTTGAGAGATGGCAGAGATCAGTCACACACAGCCCAATCCCCACCCCACACTCCTGGCTAAGTTTCTAAAAGATAAAGAGTATAGATGAGTTTCTAAAAGACAAAGAGTATAGATGAAAATGTCCCAGGAAAATACGCTACTGATCATCAAGCAGTCCTTTGGCCTCATATTGAGCAAGCCTGCATCAAAAGTTCAAGTTCAAGGCCTCTCTGACCTCCTAACATTAAGACCTAAATGAAAAGTGGGCTTTAGGTGCCAAAGGTCCCTCTCTGTTGGGCCCTATTTTATTTCTAACAAGATTTCTGAGGCCAAGAGGCCTAACTTATCATACCAGTTGCATGAAGTTGGAGGGAGACGTACAGCAATAAACGAAAGGATGAAGATCACAGGAAGTCAGTGAATTTTATCCTTTTGTCTCCTACTACGGGAAATATGACCCACTAACTCAGACAAAATAATGTAGAGTATCCAACATGTCAGGAAATATTGGATAAAATTATTTATTTCAAAGCTAGTTAAATTTTCAAATAATAAGCTCTATATTTTTTCCTTCAACCTCCAGACACTATTCTTATGAAGTACATCCAAATATACAGCAGGGATCCTATTGTTAAACTGAAAATAAGTAGAATCAATTTTTCCTGTATTTTCAGATTTTTTGGATATTCTTTGGTGTATTAACAATTAAATCTGGACTCATTCTGAGATTATCTTGGCAGTCTCAGGGTCTTCATGCCTCTTGCAGGCTGCTTCCAAGAAAAGGGAGCTGCATTCTGTGCTTCTTAGTGTTTATTTCCTTTAAAGGAAAAGTGAGAAAATAATTATAAATGACTCAAAAATTGCACTGTTTGTACCTGCCAGTGAATGTAGGTGCACGGTCCCTAGGCAAACATATTTTTCACTACAAATTTAAAAACTCCCATTAGGAGTACAATTTAACTTCCCACATAGGTCTGCCTATAGAGAGAATAACCTAGCCTGCTGATGTTCGCATTCTACTCTGCATGACATTACAATAAGGATTAATACGCTAACATGGATTTTTTTTAAGAAAACAATCATGGTTGTTTAATTCTTTGTCATTTACACATTATGGAGTTGGAGTTGGAGTAATTTAGCAATTGCGTTGGGGCACTGCTGGAAGGTGTTTCATTGTGGTCAGTATGAGAACTGGTTTTGAACAATGTAGGGAAAGTTGGTTTTCAACTCCTACTCTGAACAGCAAATGGTTTTATTCACCAAAAGGAGTTTAAAGATACGGTTGGGTAAGAAAATACAAATGCCAAATAAGCTGTAGATGCAGAGAGCTTATATTTTAGAGACAGAAAGCTTAAGCATTACTGAGCAAAACCTAAGTTTAACAAGCAAAATTCTAAGCCACTTCTAGGCAGTATTTAGGGCCATGAAGGAAGAAGTAGGCACTGTGATATACTGGACAGGGATACTGGCAGCCCAGGCTGATCCAGTTCATGCCCTCACGGAGGCCACCACTCTGTCACAGTAATCCAAGGCTGTTATATTAACGTAGAAAAGAAGGTGAGGTATGAATCCACCATGCATCCATTACTGGATGCCCTGTAGAAACAATGAGTAGTCAACTGTATTTAATTCCTGAGAAGGAGTGTGGTTTTAGTAATTTTTAATAGATCTATTTGTTATCTACACACAATTCCAAGTTAAAGAATCCTTTCAGGTGTAAAGTAGGAGATGCAAAACAAAAAGACCATTTTCTCTCACAGTGAATTCAGACATGTAAGTATTTGTGCTTGTCCTGATTCATAAATATTCAACTAATGATATTATGGATATCACGTTGTAATCAGTCCCAAATCCTTTTTGTTCTATAACTAGAGACAACTTTACAGCCTCCCTTAGCCTGAAGGTAGCCAACAGTACAAGAGCAAGCACAAACATCTGGCTTTTCCTTTGCTCTGTAGAGGGTAATGAATTCTACTGTTACGTCCCAGTTAACATTTCTTCATTAAGATTGAAGACATATTTAAAGGATCGTTGATTGTGCATATAAAGATCACATACTGCTTTCCTGAAGAAAGCACACCTTATAGTAGAATGATAAATTATTCATCATCTATAAAGATTAGTCTGCTTTGCACCTATTTTGCACATGTGTGCCAACTAATTATAGACCAAAAGGAGCAACAAAAAAGGGCTAATACTTCATCCCATGATAGATTTTCATTAATCATTTTAAATTCTCACCTTCTTAAAAATTAGATATCATTTACTCATTCTTTTCAGTTAGAACTTGGGACTCCTCTGAATCTTAGGCTTATTTGTCATTCCATAGGAAAATTAAGAATAAAATTAATAATGCTAATAGTATTTTATATTCCTCTAGTAAAATATTAAGTAAACAAAAGTTATTAGCAGGACAAGCTCTTCAAAGAATTGTATTTTGTCTCTAAGAATGTACCAATAAAAAAACAGGGCTCAGATTTCTTGAGTTTAAGTTCCAGTTCTGATATTGTTTTCTTGTTTGACTTTGCATGTTACTTAACCTCACTAAGCAGAGGTTGCAGTGAGTTGAGATCACACCTGCACTCTAGACTGAGCAACAGAGCAAGACCCTTTGTATGTCTCCAAACATATATACATACATACATACATACATACATACATACATACATACATACGAGAGGGAGTCTCGCTGTCCTGCCTGGGCTGATCTCAGACTCCCGGCCTCAAGTGCTCCTCTCACCTTGGCCTCCCCGGGGGGGCTGGGATTACCAGTGAGCTACTGTACCCAGCCAAGAAGTGGAGCCTTTTTAAAAAATGCCATCATTAAAATGAATAAAATAATATCTCTTATAATAGGCTCATTTTAAAGGTAAGATGAGAGAATGTGAGAGACTGAATAGCATTTAAAAAGTCTCCAACACCTGGAAATGCATGTAAAGTTCAGCAAACATCTTTATACATGAAAGGAAAAATCTCTAAGTCAAAATACATAAACAAATACAAGAAAGAAAAAGAAATTAGCATGATTGAAATAATGTAAGCTGATTATGAAGCATTGGTAACTTTAGAGTTATTCGCATTCTTAATAACTTATTCACATGCTTAGCAACTTATAAGCTAGAGTTGTGGCCACGCAAGGAAAAGGAGAATGTCTTGACCTTCACAGGAAATAGAACTGTACAGTTGTCCACCTGAGATAAAATTTAGATTCTTAAAGTGCTATGTCAGTAGGAAAGAAATGCCCTGTGGAAAAGACAAATGGTAAAGAAACTTGTTGTCTCAGTCCAGAAAAGAAATGTCACAGGAAAAATTGCATGGTTTCATTCATAATTGATAATGATAACTTATTATCACACAGTATTGTCTTCATGTGTCTGTAGAGAATAATTTTATACTTTCTGTACAGAATGGGAAATATGGAGCAGATAAATTATTTAAAAATAGTCTCAGATAAGAGCGTTTTAGTGGCCCTTAGCCAAAGGAAAACAAACCCTTTTCCAAGGAAACACAAGACTCTCTCAAATAAGTCTTCATAAAAAAATTAGTATACAGTTCAAGAAAGCACTATAGATGTGCTTAGTGGCAGAATTAACAATCCAAGAACTTCAGAAAATATAAGTATAGAGTAGAAAATATTAAATGAATATTTAAAAATACTTATAGAACTAGAACAGGACTTGAAAATATGAACTAAGGACATGATACTCTGAATCAAATAGATTTTCTTTAGAAATAACAGAAATAAAATCTCAAAGGAAGAAATAAATAACAGGTTAGACCCAGCTAAGAAAAAAACTAGAAGATAGCTGAAGAAATTAACCAAAATAATTTTAAAAAGCACAAATAGTTGAAGAAATAAGACATAAGAAAAAATACACATGTTAAGAATACAGAGGAATTTTCTAGCATAAGTCTAATCAGAACTGCAAAGAAAAGAATAAGTAAAATAAAAAAGAGCCCTTTTTATGAGATAATGGCTGATAATTTTCCACATTTGAAATATAAAATAAATTCTCTGATTCAGGAAGCCCAATACATACTGAACAAGATAAATAAAAAGAAGTCCACATTTAATAGCTGCATAGTAAAATTGGAAAATTCAAAGGCCAAAAACAAGGTATTAGTTTGTCTAGGAAGAAAAGACAGACACAACACAATAAAAATGATACCGTTAGCATCCTTCTCAAGTACAAAATGGAAGCCAGGAGACAGTGGCATAATATATTCAACACAATGAATAAAAGCATTTGGCAAACTTTAATTTTATACCTTGCTAAAATATTAATTAAAATTAGAGTAAAATAGACAGTTCCAGAAAAATGAGACCGCTTACTGCCAAACACCATGATTAAAGAAACTATTACAATTTACATTTTGTATAGAGGACTGCGATTCAGAATAGGATGTGCTTAAAAGATTAATAAATTAATATGTATTAAAAAACATTGCCCAGTTTATAGCTAGCACATAGTAAACACCCAGTAATACATGGTATTAAGTAGTAATACTAATTGTGGTGGCAGCACAACTGAAGTAGTAGTAACAGTTGTAGTAGTATTTTCTAATAAAGATGACTAACAGTATTTTTTTATAGCTTGGAGTCTCTATCTTTCATCTTACACATAATATCATGTGACACTGTTTTCATCTAAACGGAATTCATGTAAAGTACTACTAATTCAGTCTCATCAGTATTTTCAATAACTACACAGTCCTCTATCTTTCCAAAGCCACTGTCATAACCAACACTTTTAGTATAATACCCAAGATCTTACAGAGTGCTTAGTTCCCCAGTTTCTTGTTTCATCATCTACTTTCTATTCATCTTATGTTCAGGAGTTAAAGCTGTCAAATTAGTCAAATCATGAGAATCAAGACCTATAATAATGTCTAATCAGAGTATGTTCTTATATTACATCAAAACCTCTAATAATTAGTCTAAAATAATTCTACCAATTATTACTCTTTTATTCAGACATAGCCTCCTATTGCTTTTGGCATATATTCCATTCTAGCATGGAAAACCCTCCAATACTTTTCTAAAACACAACAAGCCTTTCTTTTTCTAAACCTGTCATCTTCTTTCTTTACCCTCCACCCTCCTACATTCTTCCTTCCATGGCCAGCATACTTTCCTCTGATCTAAACCACTTTTGCTCTTCTTTGAGGTATAGAAAGCTAACCTATACAATTCTAGTTATTCCAAATAATACACATTAAATCCTTTCATTAAACCTTCAACTTTCATTAAATCCTCAGTGAAAGATTAAACTGAGCTCAATGAGTATAATTTTAATATTTGGTTCACTTTATTATTTTCCAATCTTTTAGAAGTAGTAATCCATTTACTGAGTATCATATAATTCTATTAAATGGAATCAATCTCATTTTTATCACTGTTCTGGACAGCAAAGAAAGACCAATCAGTGTAGAGGACTTGACCCAGTTTTATTATAATAAATATTCATAATCAGCCTTAATCAGAAACATCATAGAAAATCACCTTGCATAATATTAGTCTCTTTTGTTTAAACTGGATAATTTTCTAAAAATAAAATAAGCCATGTTTGGAAATTACAAAAGTCTGAACAATAGAAGTATAGCTCTTTTGGAGTTGTGTTATTTTCTCATAGGCTAAAAGTATTTATAAATTACATTTCCAAATGTTGATTTAAAAAAAAAAAAGCACTCTTTTTACTTTCTAACAATAAATTACAAATTGAGAGTATGTTTTGAGGAGCTAGGGAGTAAAAAGATAACAATCGGTACAGCAGAGGAGAAAAAAAGTTTTCCCTGATACCTCTCCACATACGTACCTAAAAAAAAATCAAAGATTGCATCTTCAATATACACCTCTGTCATGCTCCTTTGAGAGATCATTGGCACATGGTGTTATTCAGTGGGTTGGGTTCTGTGATGGTTAATACTGAGTGTCGACTTGATTGGATTGAAGGATACAAAGTATTGATCCTAGGTGTGTCTGTGAGGGTGATGTCAAAGGAGATTAATGTTTGAGTTAGTGTACTGGGAGAGGCAGACTCATCCTTAATCTGGGTGGGCACAATCTAATCAGCTGCCAGCACAGCTAGAATATAAACCCTCAGAAAAAATGTGAAAAGAGAGACTGGCCTGGGTTCCCAGACTTCATCTTTCTCCCATGCTGGGTGCTTCCTGCCCTCAAACATCAGACTTCAAGTTCTTCAGTTTTGGAACTCAGACTGCCTCTCCTTGGTCCTCAACCTGCAGCCTATTGTGGGACCTTGTGATAATGTGAATCAGTACTTAATAAACTCCCATATATACATATATATTCCATTAGTTCTGTCTGTCTAGATAACCCTGATTAGTACAGATTCAAATGGGTTTAATTATATCTCCCCAAAATACATGTCAAAATCCTAGCTTCCAATACTTATGAATTCATCCTTATTTGGAAACAGGGGTCTTTGTAGATATAATTGAGTGATGATGAGGTCATGTTGAATTAGGTATTCCCTGACCCAATAGGACTGGTGTCCTTACAAGAAGAGAAGACAGGAGGCTGAGGCGGGAGAATCATTAGAGCCCAGGAGGTTGAGGCTGCAGTAAGCCATGATCACGCCACTGCTCTCCAGACTGACTGACAGAATGAGATTCTAACCATACATAAATAAAGAAAAAGAAAAAAAGAAGAGATGAGATACAGAATACAAGAGGAGATCACAATGACAACAGAGTCAGAGATGAAAGGACTGAAGCTATAAGTCAAGGCACACCAAAGATTAACAGCAAACCATCAGAAGCTAGGACGAAGCAAGGAGGGATTGTTCCCTACATGTTTCAAGGAAGCGTGGCCTTGTCAACGTCTTGATTTTGGACTTCTAGCCTCCAAAACTGTTAAAAAGTAAATTTCTGTTGTTTTAAGCCACCTGGTTTATGATACTTTGTTATGGAAGCCCTAGAAAAAATAATACAAAGGAAATGCATGCACCTCATTTCTGTGAAATGATGCATCTAAATAAAATATTTTAATGTGTACTCTGCATCTTAACGTTGGGTGTTAGAGCACTGAAAAATAATTCAGCTACTGAGATGTTCCACAAGAGTTTGAGCAAATGCCATTAAAATTCATACTCAAAGTAAAAGTTTAGTTATCTAGGGTCCAGCTTTCCAGAACATCAAGCTTCTCTAATGACTGCTGAACTAAACATAGTCAAGGTTAAAATTTAATCAATTTAAGGAACAAACAAAGCAGTCTCCCTGTATGCTGAGGAAGAGAGACATACTGCCAAGAGGATCTGAAGCTCCAAAGATTAAACTCAATTGACAGGAGTTGTCTGTGAACAGTCATCCCTTCCATACAAGGCTGAGAAGTGAGACAGAAGTGGCAGGAGGCCAAAGAAACGAGAAAACTGGAGATCAGCAATTGCAGCAACTAGAAATGGTGCTGGGGCAGTGAGCAGTGAACACTGAGGTGTGCAAGTCAGTGATGAAAGAACTGAGTAAAAGAACAAAGAGAGGGCTGGACTCAGTGGCTCACACCTGTAATTCCAGCACTTTGGGAGGCCGATGCAGGTGGATCATGAGGTAAAGAGATTGAGACCATCCTGGCGAGCATGGTGAAACCCTGTCTACTAAAAATACAAAAATTAGCTGGGTGTGGTGGCACATGCCTGTAGTCCCAGCTACTCAGGAGGGTGAGGCAGGAGAATTGCTTGAATCTGGCCAGAGCGATACTCCGTCTCACAAAAAAAAAAAAAAAAAAAAGAGAGAGAGAGAGGCTGTTCTTCATCACAAAATGTGGTAAGGATCCTTTAGGCTTCACATCTAATGGCCTCACTCTCTCAAGGACACACCGAAGACATCTGTCAGCTCTGCAGCATAAGTAGGCAGATATGCAGGGAAGTATTGCCTAAAAGCTATTAGAATCTCAATTGCACCATGAACAAGCCAAGTTAGGGGAATATCAACATTCAGTAGCTTACTCTCATGTGTCACTCTAGTAGTCACTTCTAAAAGAAGGCTCAACAATGACTAAAATATTGGGTCATTTTCCTGCCTATATTAGCTGACGGATTCTACGCGCTCATTTCATTGCTATTTAAAACATAAAATTGTATTAGAATCCTGCCTTAATGAGAAAACAGATTCATATCGACTCAGTATACAAAAGTTTTAAATAAACAACTTAAAAATGTAATGTTTAATGTTATTTTGTCCAGATTTTAAGGCAAATACTAAAAAGCTCTTTAGGTGATGATACTCAAGTTTTGATTGAGGAAAAGAGGGCCAGTAAATAATAAGCCAAGACAATTGTGAAGAAGTTTTAAAAAGGGAGAATAAAGCATTGCCCTGATAGATACCAATATTTATTAATAAGCTATGGTAACTAAAGCAAAGTGGTAAACATATAGAAATTGACTGATAGAGTAGATAGCCTGCAAACAGCTCAACTTACATATATGCAAATGTGACACACGACACATGGGGTGGATGGACTGTTTAATAAACAGTGCTAAATATTGACTATGAATAGGAAAATTAATAAAACTAGATTTTAATTCAAAAAGTAAAAAGTCAAAGATAAAGACTTAAATGTAAAAGCAAAACTTTTAAACATTTAGCAAAATATTTAGGGATATATATTTATGATACTGGGATAGAAAAAAAATTCTTAAATAGGACATACATACAATAAAGATCAATGCAATTAATTGTATTTTTAAGAAAAAATTTATACAACAATAGCCATAAGCAAAATGAAAATATTAATCATGTGCTGGGGGTATATTTGCAAAAATAGTACATACAATACAAAGTTTGAATATTAAAATGTAAGAATCATGCTTTTAGATGATGATCAACCCAATGAAAAAGGAGATAAAGAAAATAGCAAGCCCAAATGATGAATAAAGATATGAAAAGCATACCGACTGAAGACATGATAATTAAAGTAATAGTAAGATACAATTTTGCACCCATAAGATTGGGAACCTTCAAACTCTAATAAAATTCATCAAGAACATTGAAAACAGGAAATCTCATATCTTACTGGGAGGTGTGTACACGGTTACAACTACTTCAGAGAATATCTTGGCAATATCTACTAAAGATAAATGTTAGATACTCTAGGACTCATCAGTCTACTTTTAGTCAGCGTATAAGAAAAAAAGGCAAAGATCTTAGGACAAATTAGTGTCATCGTCCCAGGAAAGCAAGTTTCAGGATAACTCTTAGAACTTACACTTATTGATGAGCTGCATTATTTAATTATTTAATTCTACTTCTAAATAAATTCCTATAAGACACTCTCATACTTTTCCACAAGGAAATGTGCAGCAGAAATTGTTTAGTGCTATTGTGTGTTTCAAGAAAACCTTGGAAACATCTCAAAATTCCAACAGTAGAAAAATAGTTAATTTGTGTGTCCAATGGAACAAGGAATTTATAAAGAATGAACTAGTTTAGAAAAATGCAACTAATTTAGAAAATGAACTATTTTAGAAAAAGCACAAGTGGTAAACGATACATTCAATATAATATTACTAATGAAAATACTAAAGAAGTTTCAAATAATAATATGTATTAATTATGAATGGATGCATATATAGCAAAAATAAAATCAAAGGATTCTTCATGGCAAGACTGCTCTATGGTAGAGGTTAAGAAAGAGAAAGAGGGCTCTTCCAAGAATATCTGTTTGTCTTGTTTTACTGGTTCCTATTTGGCAATAACATGATGATACAGTGATGTACCAGTAAGAGGATATTGGTTTTTTGCCATGAGGAGCAAGAAATCGAGTTTTACTAAGTGGCAGGATTTTCCTCGCCAGCCTTCTAGGATGATTATAATCCTCCAGGTTAAGGTCTGAAGAGTGTGTTATCTAGAAAGGGTAATGATTACTAGGACTAGCTCCTACCTGACAATTTTCACTAAATTTCACTATCAAGGAAAAGAGAGAAGGATGCTGAAAGAATTACTTTTGACTAGGCAAGAAGTCTGACAAAGGTAGGAATTTCTGTGTAGTGAAGGGAAATAAAAAAAGGCGTTGAGTTCTTAGGCTAATTCCTGAAGACAAGCAGGCAGAAGTGCAACGGCCCTGGAAGACAAAGTGTTATTGCTTCAGTATTTTGCCTAGGGCTAGCCTGCCTTTCTGATATAACTCCATTTTTCAGCCACAGTAAAAATTCTCTTGTGATTCATAGAATTGGATTCCAAACTTAGGTTTACAAAACTGCAACTTGGTAAATTATATTTCCAATATAATACTCTTAATGTAAATATCAAAGAAACCCCAACAAATTGGAATATTGAGCTTTTGAGTAAATTCTCAAAATCGAATGCCTTAGATCCTTTCTGTTTGTACTTGGTGAGCCTCCTAATTTATATGTACATCCCTATGTTTACAGATTTACCTTTCCTAAAGCTTTAATGTTGGCTAATATTTAAATCAGTTTCATTTTCTAAGAACAAAACAAGTAAAAAGGGGGTAACTGTAATCAGTAGCAATGGAAAACAAATAAGATTTAAATTTTACAAGAATAGTAAAAAGACAATGGTCATGGGAGAACTGTCTGGATATACTGTTGACAGGGTCACATCTGGTACTGGCACTCTTGGATACACTGCGAAGCCTTGTGCAGACATACAGGAAGCCGTCAACAAATGCTCATCCATTTAATATTCATTGATTCAGGAATGCATGCACTGTGACTCAATGCTGAAATGAAATCACAAACAGGCCTGCTTTTGTTTGGATGTGCATGAAGACAAAGGGCTAACACTCAGTCTCTCTCAAGGTCTCTTGCAGCAAATCAAAGCATGAAACAACCAATGACTGAATGATCCATATAAAGATAATGGCCAGAAACTGCACACCAGAAAACTGTCAAGTTATTAGAGGCTAGGAAAGACAAAAAACAGGCCATGTCAACGTAAACGGCATAATATTTATGGGAGAAACCATATTTGTAATTTAATTGCCCCAAGAAATTAGCATTCTCAGGTGGAAGTTAAGGAAAAAGTACAGGCAACTCTGTTAATTCGACAAATCTGCCAGAAAATCCAGAGCACAGGATTAGTAAATGCTTCATAAAATCAGAGAGGCCGCAATCCAAGTCAGAATATTCACCATAGGAAATCAATCATGTATTGTTTCAGGTAATAACTATGGAACACTTTCAAATTCCTCTAGGTAGTGGAGGAGGGTTTCCTTTCACAGTTTGTTGCATATGGAACGTGGCCATAGGCGACACAGGCCGTTCAGTCCATTTCAGAACTGTGCCAAGTGTGATAGATGAGATTGAAGTTGCGGGTGTCTCACACAGGGAATGAGTCTGGGACCAAACTGAAAATCTTAATGGGAAAATAACTGTAGGCACTTTATTTTAGAGCCAAAAACTTGAGAGAAAAATGCTTTAAAGACAAAGTGAACTACAATGTGGTTTCAGACACCTGAGAAGGTTATTAAAGAAAACTGGAAACGTTCACATATCAGATAAAAAATCCAACAAAATGCAGAAATTATTCATCATCTGCTTGAAATTTACTGGATTATTTGTAACGATTTAGAGGCCAAAATAAGTAGGCAGGAAATACAAATAAATATTGGAATTCAAACTTTTTTTTTAATTGAAGGGTAGAAGATTGAAATTACTCTGGTAACGATTTTAAAAAAAAATGTGTACTCTCAGTGAATAAACACCGAGAACAAAAGAATCCATGTACAAAAATGACAGCGGGAATTGGAAATGAGGCATGAGGAAATAGCTGAATTACCAATTACCTCGCAACAATCTTTATAAAAGAAAAGCTAGAGCGCTATCCAAATGAGTTATCATATTTCCTGATATGATTTTGGAGTTAAATTGTACTAAGGCAAAATTGTGGGAAGGATTCAATGATTCTTAAGCTATGTGAAGCAACACAGACAGAAAAAGCACCTTGTTTATCTAAGAACATTAAAAAAAAGTATTTGAAAAGGAATTCTGGGTTGTTAAAGGGGCTGAATCATGCAAGGCTTTAAAATGAAAACATTGTAAATATGATTACGCTGGAGTTAGCATAAGAAAGGAAATTTGAAAAACAGCTTTAAAAATAACTCTAATATACATACCTCGAGGAGAAAAAGATTTTCTTTTTTTCCTTATTTCCAAATTTATTTTAATATTTTTTAGCCTATGGAGTAAAACCAAAGTTTAACAGTTCATTTAAAAAAAAAAAATCTTAATTTACTGATAGAAACTTGTAAATTTATAATGAGAACACAGAATTTTTTTCTAAAATAAAATGATTAAGCAAACTATAGTAATTTGTCCTAAGTTTGTATTGATCAAGAAGACAGTAATTTATGGTTTTCAAAATTATGCATTGAGAAGAGGAAAAAAAAAGGTGGGGACAAGAATGGCAATGTCACATTTGTAATTAAATGTATTTAAACAAGCCAGCTACCACTGGCACCTTTTTCAACTATCATGAATTAATAATTTTAATATTTCATAATATACATATCCTACATTACCCAAGCTTAACGTTCTGGCAGGTGCGGAAAAATAAAGTATCTTTGGAGACTCAGGGGTAACGCTCTGAGAAGTGTCAGTATATGGTAATAGAAAGGGGCATTGGATCGAACCTGGGCAGGTTGCATTTAATTTGTAGCCTCCATAAACACCAGGGCCATTCTTTTTACAGCCTGCATTTGTCATTTTGAATGGAAGCCGGGAGCTCCAGCTTTCTGCTTCCTGTTCCTAGACCAGCTTGTCAGACACCTCAGGCGAGAAGCCATATTGCTTTCATTATCTTCCTGGGGTGGATCACAATGTCAAGTGCAGGTGAACATTAAATAATTGCTCGTGGAGGACGAGTGCCAGGATCATACCTGGGCAACACTGTGAAGTAGACCAAGTTTCCCTTAGAGAGTCCTAGGATTCTTGTTTTGTTTTGTTTTGGAAATTTTTTTAGCCCACTCCACTTCTCCTTTTAGGCATCCACTGGCCTATGATTTCCTACCACCTACCGACATTCTACCGTCTCCCACTGTGGAGCAGATGCTGCCATGCCTGGCCCATCCCCCTCAGAACTTCCTTTTGCCCTGCCTGCCCACCTCCAAGTCAGTGCCAGAACTCTTTGCCCATGGCTGTCTCTCTGGAGTCCAAAGTGGAAGCAGGAGGGAAATACACTCTACATCCTCTGCCAGCCTGTCACCAATGACAGGAGTTGATAATAAACTGAATAAATACTCTATCCCCCTTTCGTACTCTTGTAGGATAACTTGAGACATGTTTCACATTGCACCCCAGAGGTTCCCAGGTACATACAGAAGCTGTGCTGACTCCCTGTCCTTGTCTAGCTCAGTCTACAGGTCCCCATCGTCTCCTAAATAAACTACTTGTACTGAATTCCTTTTCTTAGTGTCACCTTCTAGCAGCACTGAGACCTAGTCAATCAAAACTTGATATCATTACATGGAATAAGGTCCCTCATACCTTAACATGCATTTAGGCCATGTTTTACCTATTTATGAATAATTTGCATCTTAAGCAATCTCCCTACGAGGAATACATACTCCTCTTTTTTCAAACAGACATGAGTAAGCACGTGAATAAAAGACATTTTATACGGGAAGGGTTTTTTTTGGTTTTTGTTTTTTGGGTGTTTTTTTGAGACAGTCTTGTTTTGTCACTCAGGCTGGAGTGCAGTGGTGCGATCTCAGCTCACTGCAACCTCTGTCTCCTGGGATCAAGCGATTCTCCTGCTTCAGCCTCCAGAGTAGCTGGGACTACAGGCGCCCGCCACTACACCTGGCCCCCTTTTTTTTTTTTTTTTTTTTTGTAGTTTTAGCTGAGATGAGGTTTCACCATATTGGCCAGGCTGGTCTCAAACTCCTGACCTTATGATCCGCCCACCTCGGCCTCCCAAAGTGCTGGGATTACAGGTGTGAGTCAACTACGTCCAGCCTAGGGGAAGGTTTTTACATATGGAATAAGCCATTCCTTCTGCATTCCTCCTACAGAGCTATCTCTGATCATCAAAACGTGAGATTCAACTGCTTGAACTAAGGATAACATGTTCCTTTTCAAGTGGTCAGATCTCAACTGTTCCCATTCTTGAAGTAAAACTGACCCCTCTTAAATAACTCATAAGAATGGGGTAGGTTTCAAAACATTTCACTTAAACACATCAGTAAGTCCACGAAGGAAGGAAAGACTGATTGAGGCTTCTGACAGCTCTTCAGTCAATCTAATCAATGTGGGCAGTTCACCTGGGCAATTCAAACAACTATCCCAATTCAGACTAGTGGTTCTCAATCTTAAGAGTGCATCAAAATCATCTGGAGGGTCTGTGAAAACATGGATTTTCTGTTTCAATGGGTCTGGGATAGAGCTGAGAATTTGCATTTCTAACAGGTTCTCAGGTGATGCTGATGTTGTTAGTTGAGGAAGAATGCATTGAAAACCAGAGCTAATATGTGGCAGATAATTTTTATATTTTTCTCTCAAACAGTGTATCTTTCAATTCAGCAGACTCTTGCTTTTCCTTCAGTAAACACTGGGTCCAATAGCAGACACTTTATTCCTAGGATTTTCCTTCTTTTTGTCTGAAAGGCAATGCCATTACTTTTCAACTGATCTTTAATGTAAGTTTTTCCAATATTCTTTCCTGCTAAGCTCACCTTCTCCTTTAAGACATCACTCTGTATAGTGAAAGTAAATTATCTACATTCATTTTACAGTGAAGGTAATTTTCTGCCAGGCAGTGAGTATGACAGGCGGGGTCCTCATTTGTAGTTGTATTTGCATTATTTTGCACTGCTGTAGCTTATAAATGGGCAAAAATAAAATACCATAATCATCATAATGGATATGTCTCAAAATGATGCATTTTAGGTTTATTGGCAAATGTGACATTAGGCAATCGTTGAAGTGTTGCCTTCTATATAGAAATGAGAAACTAAAAATAAAGGACCTTCAGGTTATTTTAATATTAACAACTTGAAGGGAAAAATTATCAAATGCAAAGATCTTTAATGAAAAGAACTGATGCAGAAGGTTATTACTTTCTCATTGCTTTCTTTTAACCTCATATGTAAGTTATTGCTTATACTCTATATCACAATATATTTAAGATAATATAACTAAAAGGCAATTATTAAGGAAAAGCTCAACAAAGAAAAGAATGCATAAGAGACAGTTTCTTTTAGACCCAAGAACCTATGTTTTAGGTGGGTCAGATAAAAATTATAAAAACAATTTGGTTTTCAGAAAATAAAACAATGAAGCAATACCAACTTACTTTGACATAACTCCCATTGTGGAAACTTTATGTTGGTATTTACGAGGCAATTCATCTCATGTGACTACATGACAGTGTGATAATAAAACCCACTCATTCCAAATCCTTTTTATTTTCCTATTCCTTTGCCTCTGTTAAGTATTGTTTCTCTTGTTGATGCATAAGACTTCAAAACAAAACAAAAGAAAACAAAAAAAATATATTTGTGCCCAAGGGCATAGAATGATACATATTCCTTTTGGGGCATCTACAGAGTTGCTTCTATTTACAGTAGAAGTCTCTATGTAAATGATAGTTGTAAAAGTCAATTTCTGGCTGCAGCTGTCTCTTCAGGTAGACAATGAAGCATTCCATGTGTCATGCTCCTTGGTTATCACCCATATGCAGGTTCACTGCTCCTTGAACAAGAGGTTCTTTAGTTTGCATCACATAATTGACTCCCCACTCCGGTAGCCTTGCTAATATTCTGAATGACCCCTTGTGGATTTTCCATCTGCAAGCCAACTACATTTTGCTCAACTTTCAGCTTAAGCTTATCAAACTATTCTAATTATTTGCCTTTTAAAAATTACAATTTGGGCAGGCACAGTGGCTCACACCTGTAATCCCAGCACTTTGGGAGGCTGAGGCAGGTGGATCACCTGAGGTCAGGAGTTTGAGACCAGCCTGGCCAACACGGTGAAACCTGTTTCTACTAAAAATAAAAAATTTAGCCGGGCATGGTGGTGGGTGCCTGTAATCCTAGCTACTCGGGAGGCTGAGGCACAAGAATCGCTTGAACCTTGGAGGTGGAGTTTGCAGTGAGCCGAGATCAAGCCACTGCACTCCAGCCTGGGCGACAGAGTGAGAATTTGTCTAAAAGAAAATAATAATAAATAAAAAATAAAAAATAAAAATAAAATAAAATAAATAAAAATTACAATCTAATTGTTATGTAGGCAATTATGTTTTGGCTACATCTCTTAAAGCCACCACAGCAGTCTGAACTTCAGACATTATTCCATGCTTGAAAAATATAATTTCCTTGAAAAATGCCATGTGGATTTATGTCATAAGCCTGGATGTTGTTAATAAAGTGGCCAGTGTCTCTGAAGCCAGTTTAATGACTCTCCCTCTCTTCCTGAGTCTGGAGGTGATCCAATTATCTTCTTTCACTGAATTATAGCACTCTTTAAGCCCAATTGAAAAGTTGTCCCAACAAGCCACTATTCTCTTTCCTTGATGATTGTATTTGGAGGTGATTACACTTGTGAACTCAGAAAGAAGCCTACACACAGAGCCCTTGTTGAAATGAAGGAGGTTGAAGGTAATGGAAGAAATTGGCATTTATCTAATAAATTTCTCATAGAAGCACGTGTCCAGATGCAAACATACATACATTTTTCTGTTCTTTGGCATTATGACTTGTAACACTGTTAGTCTCCATTCCTTGCTAGATCCCAGAAGACATGCAGATATGAAGATGATAGTGGCTGCAGTTGCTCCAGGAGGCCATGTATACTTAGTTGGTTTGGTTGAGGCCAAATGGCACTTACCTTGGATCCCTATAACTGCACTCTACTCCAATTACCAAAATTGTGGAACTATAGGGAAAGCTAAGTTATAAGAAACAACTTTTACCCTCCAGCCACATAACTTGTCTTTGACCCAGTACATCCTTTCTCTTTTTGCATCCTGATAATTTCATCTGACTGTTATCAAATTTTGTTATGGGCATGAAATGCCCCTTAGTTTCCAACACTGTTTCTCAAAATAGTACTTATGAAAGAAGAAATACATCATGTAGATGGTCATTTATAAAATCTTAGTGATTCAACTAATTATTATATTTTTTCTTTTTATTTTACATTGGCTACTACAAATATGCAGAGTAATGCATAGGCTAGAATATCTAACATCTAATTTTTACTTGCTAACATATATGCCACTTTTTGTGTAGAATATATTTTGTAAGGTACTTCTTTTCGTATTTATAAAAGTCAATGAGACCCAAACAAAACAATGCAAAAAGAGGTGATAGCACCTGCAGTTCTTTCATCACAACATATTATAATATCACATAAGGTACAGCGTTACTATGTCGTATAATTATATATTGATATTTACAGCAGTATATTATGATAGAGCAATCCTCATTTATCCAAAGTAATCAGAAATGGAGTATTTGTGTCTTCTTCTAAATGCTTCTGATCCTCAGGGCTTAGTCCCAAGCTTCTTCACTTTTTTCTGTCTCTACATTCTTTTTCCTATATCAACTTAGCCATCTATATGACTGTAAATATCATCTGTATGATATTTCCTAAATTTATATCTCCAATTCTTACCTTGCCTTTGAATTCCAAATTTATATTTCCCATTATTTTGTATATCTTCATTTTAGTGTCATAGGGCCTTCTTAATCTCAAACTGAAATCTGCATTCCATCCTCTCCCCAGCTGCTAAAACCTGTTCCTCACCTTGTCTTCCCCCTTTTAGTAATGGCAACACTATCCCCTTCAGATGCTTAAAACAGATAATTAGAATTCATCTTTCATTTCTCTTTCCCCTCGCAACCTCCATATTTTATATACACCACACTTTATTTAATCACCACTGTCACCATTTTGGACCATCGCTTATCTCACAATAGACTATTTTAAAAATCCCAACTGGTGCACCACCATTTCTACTCCAACCAATTTTCAACATGGCAGAGTAATCGGAAATTCAACAGCATCATCACTTTAAAGTCCTGTAATGGCGTCCATTGACTGCCTCCTTCCACTGCACTATGTTCCATTCTGTCTTTCTCTCTCGCTCTCTTATGCTATCAACAACAACCCTATGGAGCCGGGATCTCCCTCTGTCACCCTGGTGGGAGTGCAGTGGCACGATCCTAGCTCCCGGCAGCCTTGAACTCCTGGGCTCTAGTGATCTTCCCATCTCAGCCTCCTAAGTAGATAGGACTACAGAGGCATTCCACCATGCCCAGCTAATTTTTAACTTTTTGCAGAAATGGGGTCTCGCTATGTTGCCAAGGTTTGTGTTGAACCCTTGTCCTCAAGCAATCCTCCTGCCTCAGCCTCCCAAAGTGCTGGGATTACAGGTGTGAACTGCTATGCCTGGCACTATAATATATTTAATAAAAAGTATAAAAACAAAACACAAGAATTAACAAATGTTGAGGAATTTGAAAACAAATTATATTTGATATTAAAACCACACCAAAACAAGGTGACCTTTTTTGATGGTTTAGAAGGTATATCTGTAACACAAAGCATCTCAGTGCATCATATTGATTTTTAGGCATCCATGGTAGCTACACAACGTAAGATCTTTGGGTTTGATCTCACTTGCCCCTCTAGAATATTCTACACTTAAAAAATATCTTGTGTAAGATCATTTAGATTGATTTTTACTTTTACTAAGTTGAAAAAGCAAAGTCAGCTGTTTGACCAAACTTGACTAAATTTTGAGAAAGTAAGGGAAATAATAATATTGAGGAGTTTTCAGACTCATAAGCCCTGGGGCAGTGGGTTGTTCCTAGCAAGACAACTGGGAAATATAAGACGTGGTTCTAACTGTTCTCAAACTAATGTGTCATCCTAAGATTGATTGTGATGCTCTGGAAAAACACCCCATGATCCAACACAGCCCACAGATACATTCAGTTATTGGCTCATGCAACTATTAAAAGTTATTTCCAACTATGGTGACCCATGCTTCAGGCATGATAACCACAAAATAAATTGAAGAAAGGAAGATGGTGTTTAGCCTCTGGGTGATTCAGAGAAACCATATCTGGCAGCAGCACGTTGTGAAAACAACTTTTTATCAACATCAAAACTGGACTCCAGGGGAGATGTGATATGGACACCATTATTTGGACTCTCAGATGTTCAAAAGTTGAAGCACAGTAGATTGCTAAAAAGATAGTCTGGGCTGTGCCTGTTTTCATTTCTCTCTACATGCTTTTCAAGATCTCATCTCATTTCCTTTCCCTCTTTTGAGTGTGATTTCTGCCTTTTTTTTTTTTTTTTTTTTTTGTCTAAATAGACACAGGTCCTTGCATTTAGCGCTGTTTTGGCTTCTTGGAAAGTCTTTATATTCAGTACTCAAGGGTAAACACACTTCTTCAATCTCTCCAAGTAAGACTAAATATGAAACCAAGTAGTAGGGTTTTTATCTACCCAGAGCAATTGGTGACATTTGAGAGGTGGGGTAAGGAAGGAGATTGGAAAATGACAAAAAACTTATTTTTTACATCATTTTCTATTACCAATACATATAGTTGCATTTCAGTATTATTATAACAATGAAGAGATGATAAATTTGTAGGTAGATGATAACATTCTTCAGGGTTATAGTTGAGTACACAGAATAGAGTTTGACCACAGAATCTATGAATTTTTAAGCTTCTATCTCTATTTTTCTGAATGTTTAAGAGGTGTGCCATACATATAGTCCATACGATGGATTGGTTGTCTTTGTCTTTTTCTTTTTCTTTATTTTTTTTGAGATGGGGTCTCACCCTATCACCCAGGCTGCAGTGCAGTGATGCAATCTCAGCTCACTGCAACCTCTGCCTCCCAGACTCAAGCGATTCTTCCACCTCAGCCTCCCAAGTAGCTGGGACTACCAGCATTCAATACCATGCATGGTTATGGTTCTGTCTCTTAAACAGTTCGTAATCATAAGATTAAAAAATCTAAAGCCTTTTTATCATTCATAGACTTAATAGATATTCACAAATATCCTACAATTTTTCCACTTATGTCCTATACCCGGGTAATAAAATAATAAGTAAAGGCAGACATGGCTTAGGCCCTCTGTGTCTTACCATCTACTAGGGGAGACAGGCAGATAAGCCAGAAAGCAAATAAAACTAATGAACAGTTGCGACAGAGACAAAAGTCGCTCTGTTATGATGCTATGATGGGAGCGTCTGACCCAGGTAAGGTTGCTAAGGAACTCTTCCCTGTGGAAATGACATTTTACTGTCATCTAAAAATTGAAGAGAAAAAAATTGTAGCCTGTCAAGGTCAGCGGATAGAAGACCTGTATGATCATTGATCTGAATGGGGATGGTGGTAGGCGAGTGGGGTATGAAATGTGTCTGAAGGGAGGGAAAGGAGACAGATCATATACGGCCTTATAGGCCATGCTCAGGAGTTTTGTCTTTAAGGGTACAGAGAGATTCCTAACGTGTTTTCAATCTGCAGGCCAGGTATAAGATGTATGTCTTGAAGAGCCCTTTGCTTACAGTGTAGAGAAAAGGCCACTAGGCGCCAGGGAGGATGCGAATAGCCATATGAAGTGACCACTGTAATGGTCAAGAGAGCAACAGGGATTTGGAATTGGAGGTCCTGAGGGTAGAAAAAAGCCGGATGATTTGAGGTATATTCCAGAGGCAAAATGAACCAGACGTGGTGCAGACTAGAAATCAGAGGCAAAGGAGAAGAAGGTGTGGAAGATACTTCCTGTATCCTTCACCACATTTAACATAAATTACATTTAGATAAAGGAGATGAAGAGAACAGTATACTGACACAGTGCTATAAGATTTTTATACTAAGTATAAATATTCGTATTTGTTTATAGAAATGAAGTACTTTCTTAGGCTTATTTAAGTGAAAAAAAATTGTCCACTGAACTAACTTGGCAACACAAAATGTAGTGAGCTCATTCACAGTAACTTTGTGAGAAACAAAAGGTGCTGAATATTTTTACATGTAGGGAAATAGTATAATATAGTATTAGTTTCTTAAACATAAATTTTCTTTTAATTAATCACTAACCAAAAATTAAAAAAAAAAAATCGCTGGAGTCAAATATCAACACCCAAGTCACTGACAAAAGAATTCTCATTAGTATCAGTACAACTTTCAGAAATAAAGCTACCAAAGGCTGGGCAGATAATTTGTTTTGAAGTGTAACATCTTAGCAATTATAATAACAAAAACATTGTATTCTTTTATGTGGAATAATAACTGAAATGATTAGTGAAAAAAGTAAAATACATCATTCTACTTCAAGGATTTTGTTAACCATTGCTATACTTTCCTTAAGTTTTATGTTTATAAACTATGTACAAAATGAAATAGAGCTCTAGGCTTCAGTCAATCAAACATCAATTCAAGCTACTCTCCAATGTAGTGTAGTAGGTACAGAATAAATACCAATGAAGAAACATTCCAACCAGGTTCTTGTTCCATATGTTCTGTCTGGGAGGTACGCTTTTTCTACCTGCCAATCATATCTGTTATCTCAAAAACTAAATTTGTAATTCATTTTTTCAAGGAAAATTACCTGTATTGCTCTCTTCCCCAATATTTGACATGAAGTGAAAATTGCATCTTATACTTGTTTGTATTCTTTAATTTTTATATATCTAGTGTCCAACTAATTTTATGCATTCAAGATAACTTTCATTTTCTTCTGTTTTTGGTAGTGTATTTAGCATCTAAAAACAATTAGGCCAATGCTGTGGCTCATGCCTGTAATCCTTAAGCTTTGAAAGGCTGAGGCAATAGGACTGCTTGATGCCAGAAGTTCAAGACCAATCTGGGCAACATACCAGACCATGTCGCTACATGAAATAAAAAAAAAAAAAAAAAAAAAAAAAAAAAAACTAGCCAGAAGTGGTGGTGGACAGCTGTAGTCCCAGCTACTTGGAAGGCTGAGACAAGAGGATCACTTGATCCTAGAAGTTTGAGGCTGCAGTGAGCTATGATCATACCACTACACTCCAGCTTGGGTGACAGAGCAAGGCTTCATCTTAAAAAAAAATAAAAAAAATAAAAACAATTAAAACACAATAGATAAATGAATTATTGAAGGAATTATCTTTATCTTGCAGGGAAATTAATGGTTTATCCTAATTTTCTTTTGTTTTGTTTTCATTGTGACAAGCTAAAGAAAATATTTAGATATCCATAAAACGTTTAGTTATCAATTTCTGTGCCATTACTAGATTTATTTTGTTTATGTTGTATTAGTAGTATGAAAACCTGATGAATGTATAAACATATTGATTAAAAAGGAACCAACCATTCCAGGAAATACATAAAAGACCAATAACCATTAAAATTTTTCTACAGAATTGCATTTTGGAACAACCCTTTCTCATGTAGTATTTCAATGAATAATGAGAAAAGAAAGATGAGGTAAATATCGAATGTGAATTTAGGGGTCCTATGTTCAAATTTCAGTTCTGCAGCTAAGCATCAATATTTCCAAGCACAAGTCATTTCATTTTGAGGAAAATGAGATTTATTGAAGATGAGAGACCAGTAAATTGGCTTTCAGACATGTTTCAAAATAA